>NC_140446.1:28479752-29079752 GCF_963576455.1 Neolamprologus multifasciatus
CGAAACAATACTGACTAAAGAAAATAATAATGGAGCCAGGATCAAAGCTTGTGAAAGATACAAGACAGATGGAGGTAAAATGCCTAATGAGGGGGATTTGATCTTACCCATTATACGAACTAAAGTATTTAGTGTAACTGGAGAGAATGAGGTAAATGACTGAAGGGATCCGAGGGAGACGTCCAAATAAAAAATACACTCAAGTCAGAATCAGAGGCTGTCAAATCCTGGTGAGACGGAGGAGAAACAATGCTGTTAATAAGGTCCAATAACACACCGGGATTGATTTTAATGCATCTTATTTTTAAAATAAATCCTTTACGAGCAGTCGAACCTGTGGACAGTCGTTCTGCTTTTTAACAGGACAGGTCGTAGTCTTCGTTAGTTCTGGTCCTTTGTTCCCTGACCTGCAGTCCTCTGTTCAAATACCATCACACATTCAAGCATCTTCAATCCCATTAAAGTTTTGTTGATGTGCTTTGTTCCACGTTCAGCTGTTTACTCCACACCATGAGCTGAAATACAAATGTTCCAGAGTTAACGTCTGCAGCCGTCTGCAGACAGAACCGTCTTTATCTCCACTACATGACAAAGTGTTTTTGTGTTTTCTCACTGAATCATCTGTTAGTGATCCTCTCCATGTGTCTCTGTGTCCAGGATGAAGGACACCAGTAAGAAGAACAACATCTTCTCCCAGTTCAGGAAGAATGACAGAGACAAGCAGAAGCTGATAGAGACTGTAGTCAAACAGCTGAGGAGTCTGGTCAATGGCATGTCCTCTTAAACACACACACACACACACACACACACACACACACACACACACACACACACAGGCAGGAGTGATGTGTGTGAAACAGACTAAACGATGTAAACATGAATGGAGTCACATGCACGCGTTGAACTGCCAACAGGACTTTTTCACACATGTAAAAACAACACACCAAATGGCAAAGACACACTTGTGAACCACACGGGGAATTCTAGGGACAGATACACAGCTTACATGTACACACAAGTCACACACACACTTTACATGAAGGCAAAGCAATAGACAAACTGTACAGCGTGCAGGACTCTGCAAACACACAGTCTCCTTAGCTGACTCAACACTCGACTATAAACAGCAGTTTACTGAATCCACACAGTAAAATGTTTGTAAAGTATTTTTAATGCAGACGATGAGACGAACTATGTTTTGTACTTTTGTGGGAGTGCAATGGTTGCTGCAGAGCGAGAGCGCTGGAAATGACAGGCACAGCTATTGGGACGATGAGGTCAAAGGTCAGTAACAGCAGTGAACGGCACCGATCTGATGCTTTGTGAGACACAATTATAAACCGAATGTGCAGTAAGATTATCTGCTGGTTAACCCAGCTGTTTGTGTGGTGGTTAACGAGTACGATGTCAGCCCACACTAACCTGCTGAAGTCGTCTTTCTTCCTGTTGCTGTGCACTAAGATGAGCCTCGTTTTAGCTGTGCACATGTTTCCACAGACACTCAGAGGCTGAGCTCAGACTCATGCAGCCGATTCTGTTTAAAACGTAAAGAAAAGCAGAACTAAAGACAGATCAGATATTTAAACTGAACAAATGTACCATTTTAAGAATAATAGCACGTTTTGAATTTGATGGCACGTCTTTAAACGTTTTGAAAAGACGGATGTTTCCCCCTGTGTGACGCTGTGCTGCTGGAACAGCTGCAGTGTGTGGTTTAGTGTCGTCCTGCTGAAATGTGCAGCTCTCTCCTCTGTTGCTCTGAAACCTGTACACACCTTCCTGCATCGATGGCCTCTCCAGATGTGCCAGCTGCTGATTCCATAGGCATTAATGCGCCTCCACACCATCAGCGATGAAGGCTGAGTGCTGCTAACAAAGCAGAGTCTTCCTCCCGTCCATTTTAAATGAGCGTTGGTCCAGAGAGGACAGCAGAGTGTCTGCATCGTGTTCACATGTGTGATGTGTGGATGCAGAGTGAGCTGTGTTCCAGCTGAAACACATGACAGACTCACACCTGGAGGTCACAGCAGCAGTGCTGAGCTTCAGCCGTGCACACGGAGATTTCTCTGCATCTTTTGATGCTGTTTTCACTCTGGATCAGTCTTCAGTCTTTTGCAGCACATTATTCTGATCTGTTAATTGTACGTAGTTTCTTGCAGATTGGTGATCCTGGTCATGTTGCTGACCTGTTGCCAGGTAACCAAATGAGCTGTCCCTTTGTTGGATCACTTACGTCTCAGCTTTTGTTGTCTCACATTTTGCTGCTGCCATCAAATTTAAAATGAGCCACTAATGTTCTTGAAATAGTCAAATGTTGAAGTTTAAATATTTGATTTCAACAAATGGTTGTATTTTTATTTACATTTCAGACAATTGAAATGTGGGGATCCTACTGTGAAGCACATCTGTAACAACGATGAAGATGATGCTCATCTTTTCGTGTGTTGCTTCGTGTTTCTGGTTAGATACTACATCACAACAATAGGTGCAGCAGTTAGTGCTGTGTACTCACACAGAAAGGTTCATCACAGCTGGGCCCCGTGTGTGACGCTGGCGTGTTCTCCCTGCTCTGATACTTTGTTAGAATGGAAAGAAGACATGTTGGAGTCACAGTGAGAGGCGGTTTAAGACTCTGACTTTGTAAGTGTCTACAATCCTTTCAGCACTGCTGCACTGAGAAGTCCACGTCACAGCTGGGCCGATCCACAGGTCTCAGAGCTGCAGACCTCGGGGCCCAGTTTCGATTGATTCAGAGCACGTTTGTGCTGAGATTTGAACTTCAGTTGGACTTTTCAGCTGGGCCTCATGTGAAACAGTCATTTATGACCATCACCAGCTGTGCTGAACACATGGCCTGTGCTGCTAACAGTGAATCAACCACTTAAACATTTATAAATGAAAATCATAACTTTTCAGCCTCGTGGCCGTTCCACTCACCGACGCGGTGACCAGAGACCAATGAGAGTGCAGGTTACCACTGATTTAAAACACATTAGCTAACCACAGTGAGGAGTGTATGCGAGCGACCATCAGCATCACAGCGATGCATGACGAGCAAATCCTTCCCAGTGTGGCTTAAAGCTGCACGCGTGCCCGTCGTGTACGGCCTGGTTCACTACTGACTGTGACCAACTCCAGAGGGGTTTGATTGTTAGGCTGAGCAGCTGCTTCATGAATGAATTTCTTGAAGTTCATTAAAAAAACTAAACGTTCATGTAGTGAAAGCGTCTCCCTGCTTCGTGTTTCTAACCTGTCTGCGTATGAATGTGTCATGTGACCCCGACAAAGACCAGAGGAAGTTCATCGTCCCAATACTTCACCTGTCGTTGCTGTAGCTCTGCTTCTGTGACAGGAGGTGAAAAACAGATGAGTGGATGATGATGTCTTCAGAGACTGATGTTCATGAACTTGGTGTTGCTGTTGTTTGCTTCTTCTGCCTGACAACCTGAGACAGTGACTGAACACAGAGGAGCTCAGTGTGTGCTGAGAGGACAGCCTGTCCGTGGAGTCTCTGCATATTTAAATGATTTGACCCGTCTTACATAGATACAGATGTTGCACAACATAAGACGACGCTTGATACCAAATAATTTGATTCGTTACCACAAAAACAAGATCGATGCTGGTCAGCTCTTTGCAGCTTGCTGCACTGGATTGTGTCACATTGTGCAGGTGTAAACATCTGGATTTGTTAAGGCCCTAATAAGGGTTGATGAAGATTTTAGGCTGAGTTTGTGTGACACTGTAAGAAACAGCCCTGTTAATGTGTATGCATGTGATGCCACCTTATAAGAAATTCACTACAGTCATAGCAAACTAACACCTGGTATTAATATGTGGCTTGTGTCTGCAATATGTTTAGTGTAAATGCAAGGAGAACACACACGAGTCTGTTAGTGGATCAGCTGGATCACCTCTGGAGGTGTAGCTGTAACGTGATTGTGAAGCCGGTGTTTTAAAACTGGCCACAATAAGCGAGGGGCAGAGCTAAGAAACAGAAGGACGCTAACGGTTTGTTAGCCAACATCGTCCGCTTCTAAAGGACGCCATGTTTAACAGAATGAACACATACACTAGTGACTAAAACGAATCAGGAAAGTTGGCTGGAGGTTATTTTCCCGTAGACTTCTATACACGTATTTGGTCTCCTGCTGACCACAGAGGTTCTTCCTAGACCTGGAGGCTGCATCCAACCTGCAGGTTTTACATGCATTAACTATGCACGTGTCCTTCAGGCTGATTAAAGCAACCTGAAAAAGTCTGATGCCAGTAACCACTACTCTGTGGTGTAGCTGACCGCGTGCACGTCCACAAGGGAGCAAGACTGCACGAGGTCGACGACGTCATTCAATACAAAATCCACTCGACCTCCTTAATATCACTTGATTATTCTTTATGATTTTTTAGCATATTCTAAAACCTCTAAAGCTCAGCATGATTTTTTCCCATAACCAGCTTTGCACATTAGAGTATATAGAAATAATATCTTAGATTTAATGTGAAGTTTAAAATGACTGTTTATCATTTTGAAGACGAGCCTGGTACCTGAACGTGGGTGAACGTGGCTCCCTGCAGAGCAGCTCTAATATCCAGGTTGCTGCTGCTCTACACCACAGACAGTAAACATGTTAATACCAGGTGGCGACGGAGGCTACGTTTGCTCATCACGTGGCGCTGGTGTCGCTGAAATCATGCCCCGGCATCACTGCGCCTGTCCGTGGTGCTGAGGGTGGTCAGGTGGACTCTTCTCATACAACCCACCCAAAACATGTGACTCACGCTCACGTGGAAACGAGCTCCACGGGGGATCGTAATGTTGATTTAAAGTGCACATATTTAATCGCTCGGTGGCCGTTGCATTCTCTTCTTTTTCTTTTTGTTCCTCAGGGTGAAATCAAGCTTTAGCATCACACACAAAGCACAGCAATAATGAGTCGGTTCCTTTACAGCATCACAGGCAGGTTGATTTTGTAACAAGACTGTTTCTATTCTGTTTGTGTCTGGGCTCTGTTTCCTCCTCTGCAGGTGTTTTTGCACTGTAAATGAGTTTTTTTCCTTTTATGATTCATTATTTGCCTTTTTTAATGGTTACTTGTAAATGCCAATGTATATATTGGATATTTTGTAAAGAAATCTTACAGCAGCCTGTCTGCTTCAGAGAGAATGTGAGGTTGACGGTGTCATGTGAACCTCCATCAACAGCTACAGTAAATATGTAATTAATAAGAGTTTGAATTTGTTCCTTTCCTGTTAAATGCAGCTGAGTGCAACATGAGGACCTGAGGGATTGACGTTGGTACCTTCTCTTCACACACCTGCATGATTAAAATGTAAAGAGCTCCTGCTCCAGCACACATCCCATATGAACTGTGTAAATAAGAGTTTCTCTCTGGGTTTCATCACACCAGTCACACCATTGCTTCTGCTGGTTTGAAAGTAACCACAGCACCTGTGTCACAATATAAATAAAACCCAGCTTGCATACAAACACAGCCTGTACTGGTCCTAGCTGATGTAAACTGGAAACACAATCATTACACTCTTCATGTTGAAGTTGGCCCCACTTGCATAGGAACAAGGATGCTGTCGCCCTGAACTCTGCTGACGATGTTGATCCCACCTGAGGAAAGATTGGCTGGTGGAGAAGTCGTTGCTTTTTTAACAGAGAAGCTGTTGTTCCGTGTCCTGATGTCCTTGAAGGATTCAAGGTCTGACCCCCGATTTTAAAGACCACAGTGATCGGGTCGGGGCAGCAGAATGGGGGGCGTGACTCGAGTTATTGGCACTGACTGCTGGTTTACCACATCTAAGATTAAGGCCTAATGAATGTAGGTGATTTAGTTTTAGCACAGACGAGTCTGTTTTCTCTCGTCACTTGCAGACGTAAAGAGAGGGTACTTTGAATATCCAAAGGCATCCTTGCTTTGTCATTGTCCTCAGTAAGAAATGCAGACTGAGATGTTGTTTCCCTGAATTTGTTGTTTTTATTTTGTGTGCTGTAATAAAAGGTTATCCAACACGAATGGCTTCCTGTTGTTGAACAAACTGTTTGATGCAAAACTGGGCAGGTTATATTTAAGACCGATACGTCCAAGTGTCCAACAAGACGTGCGCGTCTGACTGGTCAATAGTCACGTTGTTGTGATAAAAGTCAGACTGAGCCATGGTAACATTATGGTGATGTGCTGCTTTAAGAGTCGACAAAGGGCGGCTCTTTTTCTGAAAAACATTCTTTAAAAAAAGCTAATCTGTTGTGGCAAATGCAGATGGACCCAGGAAGCAGAACGCACGGAGGCAGAGTTGCGGTGAAGACAGTTTATTTACAGTGAGGGGGGGGTATTTACAAGGACAAAATATATACAACAGTGTATGAATGGGGACGCGGAGCCAGGACGTGCAGGTGACGAAAACACACACAGGTAGTGCACTCGATCTAAAAAAGGAGAGGGACGAGAATTAGGAGGGTCTTGTCTGATAACCGAGAAAAGCTTAGAGTAAACTTTACCGAGAGTTGGAGAGCTTACTTGGTACTGTTTGATGCCAAAACCTCCAGACGGAAAACAAACCAGTTGAGGCAAAAATCCTGGGGAGGAAACAAAACTCCTTACAGTCACCAAAATAATCCAAGGGCTCCAGCAGGCAGGGGCAGAATTTCAGACGCTCCAAAAACGCCAATACTCCGACACTAGTCCTCTGTCAGGTAGCTCCTAAAGAACACTTCTGATGAGTCACAGGTGTGCCAGGTTCAGTGACTCACTGCCCCGCCTACCTATACAAAGAGGGAGGCACCAAAAAACACATACACACAAAAACACCACATAACCAGAACCCAACTCCTAACATAATATTTGATTTACAAGAAAGACTGGAACCAGTGTCTTGGACGGGCACTGGAATCTCCAGGCAGAGATGCAGCTGTTATTTGCATCCAGATGAAATGAAAAGCATCGTTTACCTGCACGTCCAGGTAACTGGGTTCTGATTGCTGGTTATTGTGTACAAGACGTCAGTTCAGATACCCAGGGTGCTGAGAGCTGTCCCAGCTGTGGACTACTTAAGTGCTCACATGGACAGTGACAGTGTGATGTAGAGGGTGTGATGATGAAAATGCTGATGTAGTGTTTTTATGCAATTCATTTAAAAAAAAACGGTCCGTAGATGTGTAAAGGTCCCTAATCTCAAACCAGCTTTACACTTTTTGAAAGAAAAAGCCTGAAAACCAAATTTCTCTCCCTGAGCAGGTGTGTGTGTGTCAGGCGATGCCATCATGCTGAGCAGACCCTGATGATCAAACTCCAAAAAGTGCCACTTTGTAAAAAATGCTGCTTCACGTTCCTGGACACCTCTGCCCATATTTAGTGCAGTGCGAAGGTTGTCAACGGTAACAGAGCAGGAAATCGATCAGATTAGCTCGGACTAATTAAACAAGTTTGTTCTGTTGGTAGCCGACCCTTTAAACTCACCGAGTGACGCAGCCGTGCAAACACACAAACACACAGGCATCCTTCACAGGGAGGGTTTCTGTCATTTCACTCAGAGCCTCAGTGTGTCCGCACACACACACTGTGAGTCAGAAACAGAAAGTGAACTTTGACCTGGGTCAGTGTGTCAATGCAGTGATCTTGGTTGCTGCAGATGTAATGAGGCAAGAGACATTTGTGCAGCAGCCAGCTCACACTGGCCGCCCTGCCAGTGTGAGCTGGCTGCATCTCCTGTTATTGTGCACGCTTTACCAGATACACACTTTGTATATTTTTGTGTATCTTTCAATGTAAACCTGCTCAGACAAGCCAGTGTTTGTCACATCCAAGAGTAAAGAGTCAGCCAGTAAAAGGTCCTCACTGGGTTTTACACAGAGTTACTGGGAGAAGATGGGAGAGCTGTTATAAATGATCCAAACGACGACTGTTTCTTATTATTATTATGTGAAGAATTCATTTCTTGCAGCAAAAGAGGCAAAGTCCTCTACCACACTTTAACGTGTTTACTTTTAAATTAATAGACAATATACACTACAATATATAGATATAAAAAAAGGGTTAAAATACTAAAAGAATCAATCTCTGTGGTGCCTACTGACACAGAAAAATAAAACAAGAAACAAACAAAATCGACAGCCGCAGCAGTCACAGTCTGTCGAATTACACCAGTATAAAACAAATTAAAAACACTCTGATGTGTCGGGTCCTTTGCCCGCAGCCAGAAATCCACTTGGCAAAGCAGCAGCTCAGTACTCTGTAAATAAAAGGCAGGAGATGGCTTACGCTGGACAGTAAAACACAGGAATATTCCTCAACTGTATTGTTTTCGTTACCTGTCCACAAGTTTGCGTCACACCCTAATAAATGTGGGTCAGTGGCAGTGAAGTCCACTACACTGTTCTGACGGGAATGCAATGTTTCCCACCTACAAGGGTGCAAATAACTGTAAACCTCGGCCACAACAACCAGAGCTCAAGTGGTACATTGTTGTGTAACCTACCGTTCTGACAGAAGTTTAAGGGGACCCGCATCAAGCTTTCATGGAAACAAATTAAAAACACCAACTTGCCCAACTTGGACCAATCACTCGCAGCTTCAGGTTTGCTGAGGAATACCTAATTGCCCACACCTGAGCTTATGAACGGAGCAAAGACAAGCTCCGCCCACCAGGGGCGGTTCCCAGACTCAGGTCTCACCTGTCACATTACATATATATAGTATATTAAGTATATAAGTTAGTCAATGTTCAGATTAAGCTGTGGGTAATGATGCCTGCAAATCATGTGTGCACTGGATTTGTAGCTACAAACTGCTGGTTGAGTGTCTGACATGGTGAATGCTACTGACACTGAAACGACGCGTCACGTTTGTGTTGATGTTATTTACATTCATGCTTTGTTAAATGTTTTCTTTTCCTGTTATATTAATGTTTGAACTGTAAATAACTCGTCTGCCTTGATTATTTCTTCACTGCAGCTCACCTGCAGCTGTTGGCTATCATGCAGTTTTCTGCAGTTAGCATCTTAATTGGTTCTTACATATATAATCATTGCTGTCTCAAAATGCACTGACAGTGGTTTGTAGCAGAGACACGTGTGCCCTAAACAAACACTACAGAGCATGCTCAGTACCCACATTCTGCTTATCCTGTATCTCTTCAAGTTTCAGTTGCAGCTACTGAGGCTTTGTAAAGTGCACAGAGGGCTTGATGTGCTAATACGTGCTGAACCGTCACAGTCATGGGAGACACAGTGAACAGACCAAACAAAGTTTAATGGCAGTTAACAAAAACAAGTTTTTATTCTAGTTTTAAAAGACTCGAGGGAGCAGACCTGACTGTATCTCCTGAATCTACAGACCTGTTAATAGATCAGGGTGTCAAAGGTCAGTGACAAAAGATTGAAGTTCTGTTGATGAACAAAATCCTGAAATCAATTCTAAAGGTCACAGATGAAACATATGACCTTAATATGACCTTAGGTGCCTGTGAGGAGCCAAGCTGCAGCATTTCATACAAGCTTAAGACTGGACAAAGTAAACTGCAGAAGTCCACGTGGGGAGAATGACCATCTCCAAATCTCTCACAGAAATATCCAAAACCTTTGCCATGAGGCTTGACAGAAAAACCCTCTGATGGAATCAGGTGGGGCGAAGTAACAATGACAAATAAAAAATGTTACATGCACTGATTTAATATGATTTAATATGTTTGTTGTACTTATTTCTTGTCAACTCTCTCATTATACACACAGTGTGTGTCTGTGTAGCACATGGGTCAATGCATGCATACATACTGGTAGACGGAGCAGTCGCTTGAGACTGCATTGGTCTGAAGCCCCTCAGCGAGATCATTGACAAGACTGGCTACAGATACCGACCATGGCGTGGAGCAGTTGTCAGCCACCTCCTGATCGTGGATGACATCAAGCTGTATGCTAAGAGTGAACGAGACATCGAGTCACTGATCCACACCACCAGGCTATACAGCAATGACATCGGGATGTCGTTCGGGCTGGAGAAGTGTAGTCGGATGGTAACAAAGAGAGGGAAGGTAGTCAGAACTGAGGGGATCGAGCTACCAGAAGGCAACATTGCAGACATAGAGGACAGTTACAAGTACCTGGGGATCCTGCAGGCAAATGGGAACCATGAAGAGGCGGCTAGGAAGCTGCAACCACGAAGTACCTGCAGAGGGTCAGACAGGTCCTGAGGAGTCAGCTGAACGGTAAGAACAACCCAAGGAAGAGGAGGAACCATCATGGAAGGACAGGCCTGCACGGTAAGTACCACTGGCAGATAGGGGAGGTGGTGATATCCAGAGGTCCTATGTGAAGGTTGAAGGTAACAGTGGTAATCAGAGCACTCGGTGCAGCGACTCCTAAGCTAGCTGAGTGGCTCCAACAGATCCCAGGAACAACAAGTTTTACATTCAGTACCACAGCAAACCAGACAGACAAAGGAGATGATGACACATATCCCTCCACTGACCCGGACGCTGTTCAAACAGTCTGGCTTGTTGCTGCCGGAGTGAACGGTATCTTTGTAAAAGTCACCACATTTCCACCAACACATACAGAGAACGACTGTAGCCAATAAGAAATGTTCATTCACCTCCTCAAATAATGCATCCATGGCAGTCGGTGTCACAAAGGTCAACATCCACACAGTCGTCGTGCTGCTGAGCTCTGGAACTGCAACAAAGAAATTCTACATGGATTACTTTTATTCCTCAGTCCTCTTTGCTTTTTCTTATTTGTTTGTGTTCAGCTGCATCTGTAAGCACATGCAGGGAAACTGCAGGACAGAACAAAGGTTGACACAATCCCTCAGGTTTATATTAATAACAGTTAGAAATGAGGAAATAGAATAACCCCTTTCCACAAACTGACTGCACATATTATGGCCACTGTTAATTCTGTGGGCAAAAGATGACAACTCGTGAAAACTTTATTCTACAAAATACTGAAAGGGAAGCACTCCTGACTGCAGTATGTGTCACATAAAGGTTAATGGGGTCCAGAGTCACACTTCCAGACAGGAAAAACACGGTCCAAAGTCAGAGATGTCCTGCAGGTCGGAGTACTCTCAGATCCACTGACAACTTCAACAGGGAACAGCAGTCGTCTTCTAGACCCACCACCCTGCATGGAGTCGGCAGCGATCCCCCCAGCTTTGGCAGGTCAGCACTGGCTTCAAGCTGCAGCGTGCAGTGAGCTTCGGCCTGCACGGAGAAACAGGAATATGTGACAGCAGCTGCCATGTGAGTATAATCAGACTATAAGCATAATCAATGAAGCCAGCCGAACACAGACAATGTGAAACACAAAATCACCCCCAATAAGTTTCCTACAGCAAATATGGAAGTGAATTAGCATGCAAGTGCTGCAAGTCTGCTGTGTTAGAGGACGTCTAATGACTCTCTGACTTTAAGTCTCCAAAGACGCAGAAACAATGATGTCAGTAGACAAACACTGAGTGAGCGCATGCTGAATTAGTAGCTCGACACTCCCTATGACTTCCTCCTGCTGGGAATGTTCCTCTGATTTGCACCTCAAACTAGAAAGAGTCGAGCACACCAGTGACCATTAGTGTGCGCCTCACTGAAGTACAAACTGAATACAGTGTTTGTGCTCACAGTGTGTTTGTGATGCCCAGAGGTGCTGCTTCCAGCTCTGTCCTGCAGGTTTCCCATTAAAGATGCATTTACTCTTGTTGGACTGTAAACACAAAATCTGACATATAATAAAATGTTGTGGTTAACATGTCAGCAGACAGTCATATATAATTTCCTCTGGATTAATAACTCTGATTCAGATTCAGAGCAATGTTAGCAAACCACTGGAGCCTTATTGATGAAGTCCATTTTGCAGCACAACAGTGATTCAACATTCGTCTGTTCAAAGAAAAATGTATTAGTGGGCCCACAGCCACAGGAGACGAGGACCAGAACAGAGGCTCGGTAGCTCGTGTTTCTGCGGTGCACTAACATCACAGGAAACAATGATATGATGTTGTTTTTGTAAAGCAGTGCAGAAAACATTTGATTCAAAACCCACTGCAAGCATTTGTGCAAGGGTGCTTTGCCTGTTACTGGACCTCCAGTTTAATGAATGCTGCAAAGCTCAAAAGTCTCCAAAACTTGTTGCTTTAAATTTGGACAGGAAATAGGTGCAGTGATTACGTGCAAACATGACACAAACACACAGTATGTAAAGAAACACATTGATCCTTCAGTACAGTCTGAACTCTCTGTATCTTCAAGAATCGCTCTCCAGTGCTTCTCAGTTGACTTACTAAAATATTTAACAAATGTAAAGCAGTGAAATGATTCAGTCATTATTTGGTAATGATAACTGAACAGAGGCCCCGCCCCCCTCACACACCCGCCCTTAACGGACAGTGAACTTGGTTGTTGCTCCAGAGTTCACTGAGATGTCGAGGTCACGAGCAGGTCAGCCAATGTGAAATGTGGTGCTCGCTGATTGTGCACTCTCTTCTATAGGTGTGAGTGTGAGTGTGTGTGTGTGTGTGTGTGTGTGTGTGTGTGTGTGTGTGTGTGTGTGAGTGTGTGTGTGTGAGTGTGAGTGTGTGTGTGTGAGTGTGAGTGTGTGTGTGTGAGTGTGTGTGTGTGTGTGTGTGTGTGTGTGTGTGTGTGTGTGTGTGTGTGTGTGTGTGTGTGTGTGTGAGTGTGAGTGTGTGTGTGTGAGTGTGAGTGTGTGTGTGTGTAAACCCATGCAGGCACTGAGAGAACATACAAACTGCACACAAAAAGGCCAAACCACATTAACACACATTAATAAACTTTGCACAAAACGTAAGGAAATGTATGTTTGGTTGATTATTTCTCTGTTGTAACAAATCTGAGGCCACTGGAAAGTCTTAAATGGTGCCACATTTGTAAGGAACATGAATTTGTGGGTTGCGCCCGTGAAAAACTTACTGGCAGTTCAACAGTTTATTAATTGAACTATCAGGGGTCTCAGGAGCTTGTGCTAAGTCTATTTGTGTTTTGGGGGGTTTATCATCTAAATATGATCTGCAACAGCACAAACAGCAAAGCCACGAGGGACAACGTTTGGCTCTATGGATGAGACACAACGTCGAGACATTTAAAAAACGTGTTCTCTTTTCACCAGACTCAGGTCTGAAAATCATATTCTACAGTTTAAAATAGACTTTCCTCATGAACTCTTCAGTAGACTGACAAACTTGAAACATTTCTATAGTAGGTTTAATCATCACTGTTGTAGACTAATTATTATTATTGTATTTTCACTGGTCCAGTTTGAAGGAAACCCTGCCTGTGCATGACGTGCACGGTTTAAATGAACAAAAGCAAATGATGATATATCTGGACCTCAAAACCACCACCATACGCTAATCGTCCTGTTCAGCTTTCAGAATGTGCAAGAAGCAAAGTGTGACTATGATTACAATAAAAGCATCAAGTGTTTATTTATTATTGTTACTTTTACTATTAATACTGTTTCTAAATATTTTTCTGGTAGAAATATTATCGATATTAATATTTTTAGGGAACCAAGGGGTTTATCAGGGAAGCGTGAACATCTGAGTTAACTTCAATAATTACTTCCTCCAAACCATCAACGTGTCTTTTAGACCCCATTCCTACAAAACTGCTCAAAGAAGTCCTGCCATTGATTAATTCTTCGATCTTATATATGATCAACCTATCTCTAATAATCAGCTATGTACCACAGGCCTTCAAGGTGGCTGCAGTTAAACCTTTACTCAAAAAGCATCTCTAGACCCAGCAGTCTTAGCTAATTATAGGCCAATCTCCAACCTTCCTTTATATCAAAAATCCTTGAAAGAGTAGTTGTCAAACAGCTAACAGATCATCTGCAGAGGAATGGTTTATTTGAAGAGTTTCAGTCAGGTTTCAGAGTTCATCACAGCACAGAAACAGCTTTAGTGAAGGTTACAAATGATCTTCTTATGGCCTCTGACAGTGGACTCATCTCTGTGCTTGTCCTTCTTGACCTTAGTGCAGCATTCGATACTGTCGACCATAATATTCTATTAGAGCGATTAGAACATGCTGTAGGTATTACAGGTATTGCACTGCAGTGGTTTGTATCATATCTATCTAATAGACTCCAATTTGTGCATGTAAATGGAGAGTCCTCTTCACACACTGAGGTTAATTATGGAGTTCCACAGGGTTCAGTGCTAGGACCAATTCTGTTTACATTATACATGCTTCCCCTAGGCAGCATCATTAGAAGACATAGCATACATTTTCACTGCTATGCAGATGACACCCAGCTCTATCTGTCCATGAAGCCAGATAACACACACCAATTAGTTAAACTGCAGGAATGTCTTAAAGACATAAAGACTTGGATGGCCACTAACTTTCTGCTTGTTAACTCAGATAAAACTGAGCTTATTGTACTCGGCGCTGAAAAGCTTAGAAATATGGTATCTAAGCAGATTCTTACTCTTTAAGCATGTGGTTACAGAGTGAGCATTTACTAAGCATTTAATGTTGTGATTCGGTGCTATATCAATAAAACTTTAAATTCAATTTAATTGAAAAAAGAGACACTTAGTTTCTTAGCTGAATGTATGAAAAATGCCAAAGATATATGCATGTATAAAACTACATTTTTGCACCAACAAGTTGAAAAACTATCAGTAAATAAAAACCTGCTACATCCCGGCCTGTTGTGCAGTGCGTCCTTAAAAACAACACAAACGGACGACAAAAGAAGAAAGCCTAAAAACCACCTACAGCAGATGAACTACATTTAAAAGTTATGTCCTTTAAGTCTTTACCTCACGATATAAAGCACCTTGAGGCAACTGTTGTTTGATTTGGTGCTGTATAAACTGAATTGAACTGAAGCTTTGTATAAAGTTGGTATGTTGTGTTGAAGTGTATAAGAACAGACTGTGATGTTAGCCTGGGATCTATGACAGCAGAGTCACTGATCGCTCTGTGTGGGCGTTTACATCGAGGAATCATTCTTTACACTTGAACTTCCCTTCACCTCCTGTCCCCTCTCCCCACCTCATAACACCTAAACAGCAGAATGCTGTTTCACACATTCACAGTGTCATGTGAAAAACTCACCATCCACAGCATGACCAGCTGAAACCCACTCACCCTGAAGGTCCATCACAAAGCGCTCTCTCTCATACAGGATAACTCTGGTTGTCAGAGCATTCTGCAAATGATCAAATGATGACATGAAAATGTAACTTCCTCTAAAAGCAGCTGTGCACGGTGCTTTTAAAACAGAAAGCTGAGCAACACACTGCTGTCCAATACATCACAATATGATATATGTCACAGTGTTTTACATTAGGGACTATTATCAGGGGAGCCTGGAAACCAGCAGAGTGTGCCCAGTAACTCTGTCACCGAGTGCAGCACAGAGTGAGGCTCGGACTGTACTTGAACAGCACACACAAATATTTTTCCATTAAATCCAAAGTCCACAGAAGTTCATTGCAGCGAACTTATTGAATCTTGTCATGCGTGGCAGGGACGTAGCAGAATTTCAGACCTGTTGAGGCCGTGTACACAGACACACAAAACAACATCTGGAAAAGTTGTTCATGTATTTTCTTGTTCGCTGTTCAGCCTTTTCCCACAATAACAGGCTACTTCCAGGAAATCCAGCTATTTATACACTAATATTACCTCGTGTTTGTTTTTGTTTTTTATTAATTTGAACTGAATTTGAAATGTAGTCTTTAGTATTCATATTTTAGTATAACAACATATTTGATTTTGAGAAACTGTAATAAAGCATTCCTTTTTTATCCCAATGTAAAGGTCAAGGGTCCTGTTTGTCAAAAGAAACAAAGGTAGGGCCTGTTGTCGTCCCCACCTGCAGCTAAGGTGGTGAACAAATCAGTTTTGCACCTTTATGAATCTGTAGACAGAGGAAGAGACACTGAGGGACTGGTCTTGCTGCACTGCTACACTTATGTCTGAATCCCCTCAAACTGCAACAAGGCTGGAAAAACAACCCAAGTATGTCTTTAATTGTGTCCTAGAAATTGACCTGGTGCGCTTACAGCCGTGCAAAAGTTAAAGAAAGTCTTTTTTCTAGCAGGCCGTGACGGGAGATCCGGTTATATGTCCTGTAATGGTGATAGCTGCCGCACCTTCCACTGGGGTGAACCTCAGGGCGCACACGGTCAGCCAGAACAGGAAGATCCACCCGTGTAATGCTTCGCTGTAAAAACAGCAGCCAAGCTGTCTGTGTCAGGCTGAGCGCGCACACGCACGCTCGCGCACACACACCCCTTGTGAAGTTATGGCAGCTCGTAAAAACAAAGAGTCCAAACGCAGTGGCTCGGCTGACGAGGACGTTCTCTGCTCGCTGTTTACTTTGCGTGCAGCAGCGTAACCTGGGAATAACCCTGCGTGTGACCCGTGTTTGAACCCACTCAGAGAGATATCATTTTATAACACACACACGGCAGGACAGACTGACGGCAGGTCAAAGTCTTCTAGATTAGAAAGAGAAGCCGCGCGTCACCGCGCAGCTTTCACCTTCATGTCTGATAGTCACGTGCTGCCTTATTCATGTATTGATTTATAATTAAGGCAGGAGGGTAAGCCACGGCGGCCACAGGCTATAAAAGAAAAACAACTTTTAACTATGAATGGCACCCACGGCACCCACGGGGAGAGGGATTAAGCGCCGCTTTTACATTTTCTGAAAATTGGAAAGGCGCATGATTAGCGCTCCTACAAGCGGGGCTTAAGCCAAGGTAATGAGTGTGTAAAGTAGCTGCTTATTGCCAACAAAGGCGTCTCGGGACTTCCATTGTCTCGGTGGGAATCATCACCTTTTCTCAGTGAAATCCGCCGTGGATTGTGTGCGTGCAACAGGAGGTAGGGACTAAAGCTGTGGCCTCTGGAACAAATGGTGAGGCGAGTCGGCCAGCACAGGTCGGAGGCGGGGCCGAGCGACACCCACAATTAAAGATGAACTTTGCGTGAACTAATTTATTGGAGGGAGGAGAAGGTGCCCACGGGCTGCCAGCCTATAAAAACTTCGGCTTGGCACACCGGAGTCCCAGACGAAGACTGAGCTCAACCTGAAATCTTCACCGGGCCCACAAGACGCTGCAACATGGTCGTGAATGCACTGGTGACCACGTTCTTGTGCACCGTAGCGCTTCCCATTCTGCTATTCCTGCTGGCCGTGAAGCTGTGGGAGATTTACACGCTCCGATGCAGAGACCCGACTTGCCCTCTCCCGCTGCCCCCCGGATCCATGGGCTTGCCTTTCATTGGAGAGACGCTGCAACTCCTCCTCCAGGTAAACGCTGCTTCTGGTCATCATCAGGATGAAATATTATATTCAGTTTAAGCGTGAAAGTTTGGGTTTCCCGGAGCTTCTGGGAAGTGTCGAATTAAAACGAACCCACTGTCATAAATGTGTACGTGTATATTTAATGTGCGTGAGGCTGAAACCACCCACACACGACAGTCTGTTTGTGTGGCCACATGTTCACAGAGGAAAACATTTCTTCGGATGAAGCGGGAGAAGTACGGCTACATCTACCGCACACACCTCTTCGGGAACCGCACGGTGCGCGTGACTGGCGCGGATAACGTCAAGCAGATCCTCCTGGGGGAGCACAGGCTGGTGTCCGCGCAGTGGCCCGCTTCTGTTCGCGCGATCCTGGGCACGGAGACGCTCTCCAACGTGCACGGAGCTCAGCACAAGACTAAAAAGAAAGTAAGTTACTTTGACCTTTCCGCAGAGGGAGCGCTGGCTACAGGGCGGGGTTTGCGTCAGGTTTGCGTTCAAACTCTGAACAAATGCGTCCTTTCTACAAAAACCGGGAAACTCGAGCTCGGTCACTTCGGTTCTGTTCAGGTGTGTGACATGGCACCAGTTACCTGCAGGTGCTGAAGCCCAATATCATCATGCCGCAGTCATATCTGCACACTACACCTCTAGATTTGACAGCTACTTCCATAGTGTGATTGTAGTTGTGTTGTATGTTGCTTACAGTTCATTCAGAAGTGTTTTGTTGTTGTTTTAAAGAAACTTTCTGTCATGTTATTAAAGCAGAGACTTGATGTCCTCTGACACAATGTAGTTTGTCTTTCTAATACCAGGGCCATCTACAAACACATTCTCAGAATCTAATTTGTTTTAATCTAATCGAAAATCGTTTAGAATTTAGACTTTGTTTTTTGCAATCTTAGCTTCATATCAAATCCTCCAGAGAATCCATCCACCTACTTCCAGCATGTTTCTGTTTGTTTTTGAAATCCGTGGCAGTGTTTGAACATGAATATCTTAAACTGTAAAGATAAAATCCCCAAATTCTCAAAAGAGTGAATCAGGATCTGTATTTTGGGAGTTTCTGCTAGTTGGTGTCCTGTAAAGTCCCACATTTGAGCACAAAGAAAGAATCCCATTGCAAAAGGCACCCAGTGATGGTCTCTGAAAGGTCTATAGTTGCTTACTTTTTCAAATGTAAGGGGAAAGTCCAATTTTCCTTTAACATTGATTCTGGTTTAAGCGAATATGCCAAGTTTTACTACAGAAATAAAAATGTCCATAATGGTTTAAAACAGTCTCTGAATATAACTGAAACCCGTTAAATCGCACGCACTGCGCCTCGGAGGAGTCTGATCATTTAGGTTAAGCTTCAGATGTGCTGAGGCATCAAAGCTGCAACAAGCAGTGATGTAAAACATACAAATAATTATAGTGAAACTAAAGAGTAATGAAGTAAAAGCCGGCTGAGCTGGGATCAGGTGAAGGCTGAATGTTACAGGATCTGTAATAGCTGGTCGGCAGGCTGTTTGACCCAAAATGTTTTTGCTTTACTCAGCGAGATGTTCTCGAGGCTTTTTGACCACAGCATTTTTAGACAAATTGGATTTTGTCGAGCAGAAGCCCACACGGAGTTGTGCCCCCCACACCCACCCTGCTTTAAAAACCCAGCTTGAATGTTTGTTTTGCTAAAACTTAAAATCAGGACTCTAGCAGGTGATGCTGAAGCAGCTTCGTTATACTTCTATAGACTCTTTCCTGTTTCATGTTCTGCACGTCTTTGTCCTTCGTCTCGCTGTGGTCTCTCCTCTCTGCTCTAGTCCTTCCCCCTCACCCCCCATCTGGTCGCTGGTCGTTGTACGTCGCTGCTCCTGTGAGCCTGGATCTGTTGGCGATCTCTTCCTGTTAACAGTTATTTCTTTGCACAGCTGCCAGGAGCTTGGCAGGGCGATAATGTGCTGAGCTGGAACCATATCTAAACATTAAAGTCTGACTTTAACTGCTCTATGCTCTTCATTTGTGTGCATAATTATTCTGAGACTGGTCTCAGATACAAATCCTCTTTTCACGTTTTGCTAACACACTGACCTGGGATCAGTGTAAATGAAGTGATGTCAGCTGCTGATTTGTCGAGCTGTAATGTTGTTTGTGGCATATTGCCTGACTAAAACATTTAAGGACACCAGCACTGAGGTGAAATGGTCTCACTAAGTCTTCCATCATCACTCCTGTGCCCCCTCAGGCTATCCTGCGCGCCTTTTCCAGGGAGGCTTTAGAGCTCTACATCCCGGTTATCCAGGAGGAAGTTCAGGCTGCAGTGAAGGAATGGCTGGCACGTGACTCCTGCGTGTTGGTCTACCCAGAGATGAAGCGGCTGATGTTCCGCATCGCCATGAGGGTCCTGCTGGGCTTTGAGCCGGAGCAGGTTCAAACCGATGAGCACGAGCTGGTGGAGGCTTTTGAGGAAATGATCAAGAACCTGTTCTCGTTGCCCATCGATGTGCCTTTCAGTGGACTGTACAGGGTAAGAAGCATGAACTGCCAATATTTAAGGGTTTAATTGTGCAGTTAGTCCAAATAATAACACAACTTTACGGACAAGATGAAATCGTTTAGTGCATTTGATCTTCTCTCTCCTCCCGTCATCTGATGTTTTCCCCTCTATCCCCACCTTTCCTGCTTCCTCTCCTGCAGGGTCTGAAAGCAAGGAACTTCATCCACTCTAAGATTGAGGAGAACATCAAGAAGAAGGTGCAGGAGTCAGACCAGGACTGGAAACCCAGAGACGCCCTGCAGCAGCTCATAGACAGCAGCAACAAGAACAAAGAGCCCATCAGCATGCAGGTAATGAGGTCACCTGCTGCAATGCACGTCTGCACGATTTCTTCATATGAGTCACTGAATGTATTTCTGTTTGCAGGCCATCAAGCAGTCTGCCACAGAGCTGCTGTTTGGGGGGCATGAAACCACAGCCAGCACAGCCACCTCTCTGGTCATGTTCCTGGGTCTGAACCCCAAAGTGGTGGATAAACTGAGACAGGAGCTCCAGGACGAGGTAAAGCTTGTTCACAGGGACTGTTTCTAGCTGATTTTGTAGAAACAAGGTCTGGACTTTCATATCCATCATCGAGCTTTTACTTGTTGTGTAATAACAGTCCCGAGACTTTGCTGTCCAGTCTGACGCTTTCGATTTCCCAAGACTTGTATTTCTGGTTAAATTAAACTATAATAAAGTTACATCACAGAACTACTGTGGAGCTCCATCCATACTGAAGCTAGAACCTCATATGATCAAGTGGGCCATCAGTGGTTAGCACTGCTGCCTCACAGCATCGAGGCTGGTTTGAACCCCACTGGGAGACTTCTTCTGTGGAGTTCTTCCTGTGGCTGTGTGGGTTCCTTGACTAAGCTTAGAAAACTGAGGAAAAACACAGACGGGCAGCTGATCTTTGCAGCTTCACACAACAGTTAGATATCGCTCTCTATGTTCAGGCGGAGCAGGGCATGGACCTACAGAGCCTGAACATCGAGTCCTTGGAGCAGCTGAAATACACCGGCTGTGTCATCAAAGAGACGCTGAGGATCAACCCTCCTGTCCCTGGAGGCTTCAGAGTGGCCCTCAAGACCTTTGAGCTCAACGTAAGCTGGCAGCAATTTCATAAGTAATCTGAACACGGAAGCTTTAAGACTCACGACAGAAGCGCCTCACTAATGATGTCCACTTGCCTCCTCAGGGTTACCAGATTCCCAAAGGCTGGAACGTCGTCTACAGCATCTGCGACACTCATGATGTGGCAGAGATCTTCCCCGACAAAGAAGACTTCCAGCCAGAGCGCTTCATGACCGATCCGTGCGCGGACTCCTCCAGGTTTCAGTACATCCCATTTGGTGGTGGCTCCAGGATGTGCATTGGGAAGGAATTTGCCAAAGTTCTGCTGAAGGTGTTCCTGGTGGAGGTGGTAACAAAGTGTCACTGGACTCTTTTAAACGGGCCTCCAACCATGAAAACAGGACCTACTGTCTATCCCGAAGACAATCTGCCAACCAAGTTCACCAGCTATGTACACAATTAAACCGAATAAACAAGATTTATTTTTTATTTTCCCCAAAAGTCCTAAAAGATTTGTTTGCAGACTCGCACATGAACAGGAGGATGTTCCTTTAGCTTGGTGTCGGTGTTTAAGCATTAACTGTACATAGTGTAGATTACACAAGAGCAAATTTTATATTCTATTTATACTTTGGATTTGTGTATATTCTTTTTTCCTGAGCTGAGCTGAATGATTGAGAGGCCCTCTGGACCTGTGTCTACAGGACTGTACATATTTAATGTGTCTGTTAATATAAATATGCCTTTTCTATTGGACCTCAGCTGATGTTTGAATGTTTGGGTTTTATTTAATAAAACAAATTTGCAGAAGCGTTTGTTTTTTGTCTTTCGCTGAACCAAGAATGATGGCACATATCTGTGGTTAGATGCTGTTGAGTGTCTGTGTACCAGTAAGCTCACTATGCTACATGGCAAGTTTATTTGTATAGCACAATTCAACAACAAGGTGATTCAAAGTGCTTTACAGAGACATTAGAAACAAATAAAAAGCATGATTTAAAATTGATTAAAACAAACTAATTGACAAACAAAACAGTATATAAAATCAAAACAGATAAAATCAGTAGTTAAAATAAGTTTTGAAATTTAAGCTTAAAAGTGTGGATTTGGTGTTTTATTCAAATGCAGCTGAGAACAGGTGAGTCTTCAACCTGGATTTAAATAAACTGAGTGTTTCAGCTGATCTGAGGCTTTCTGGGAGTTTGTTCCAGATATAAGGAGCATAAAAGCTGAATGCAGCTTCTCCGTGTCTGGTTCTGACTCTGGGAACTGATAAAAGACCGGATCCAGATGACCTGAGGGATCTGGAAGGTTCATCCTGGGTCAGGAGGTCACTGATGTATTTTGGTCCTAAACCATTCAGAGCTTTATAGACCAGCATCAGAACTTTAAAGTCTATCCTCTGACGGACAGGCAGCCAGTGGAAAGACCTCAGAGCTGGACTGATGTGGTCCACTTTATTGGTCTTAGTGAGGACTCGAGCAGCAGAGCTCTGAATGAGCTGCAGTTTTGTAATTTCCATGATGCTGGTTGTAACTCTGGTTTTTATTATATAACAGGTTCAGCCTCCTCCATGTGTGCATAATGAGGCAGACAAATCTATGGAAGCACAACTAAAAATCCTCATGCACATGTAGAATATGGCAAACTTGATAAATGTAGATTGTTAGTTTAACTAATGTCGTCTTTTCTAAATTTAGACTTTTGGGCAGGTGTTTAGTCTTTCTGTAAAACTGACTTTAAAATGTAATGGGATTACATCGTTTAAACAAGTATTCTGTCAGCGTAAAGGTTGACTTCTCAGCGCTGGTTCAAGGTTTACATTTTGAGACTCAGAGCTGGAAACCAAACTCTGCAGCTTTGGGATGTTTCAATGTTCCATCATTTTATCAGCCATCCTGCTCCAGCATGTTAGACAGGCTCTCATGCTGGGATGCTTCTATACAAAAACTGCAAAGAGGCTGTCTTCTTGCCTTCCAGTGGTCATTCATTTCCTCCTTGCACACTCTGGGCTGGTGGAGTCCAGATGCTGCGGCCACAAATCATCTTTATAAACGTGTTTGTAAAGATCATGCTTTGGATTTAGTCTCTTTTCTCTCTAACAGCTGATTGTTATCCTTGAAAACACTTGACTCTGATGTCAGCTTAGAATCAGCTGTTCATCCAAACACACACTTACTTCTAAGAGATTTCATCTGTCGTTCATTCAGACAGAAATGGAGTCATTTCTTCCAAATCGTCATGTGTAGAGAAGTGATTGCAGACGACATTTGAAAGGAAATGCCACATTTCCCAGTTCAGGCAGATATTTACACTTTTTAAAAACATCGTTTTTGTGTTTTCTGCATTTGTTAGCGTCTCTGTTGTGAACTCGCTCAGCCAACACAGTCTCTGCTCCGTCCGTGGGTGCAGCCATGGCCATGCTTCCACTTCTGGTGTTTCCAGGCAGAATTCCTCCAGCCTGTCTTTTCCCACATGGTGCTAATCGGCTCTCCTTTCTGCAGTGTCCTGTGCTTCCCCCTGTGTAACCAGTGTTTCTCTGGGTGCCAAAACCAGCTAACGTACTAGTATTACTAGTTCTCTACCTGTCTGCCCACCTCCCACCTGCCTCGTCTTGGACATTGTGGGGACCCTTGGTGTCATCTCTCTAAGTAGACTGTTGCAGCAACACTTATTCTCACGTAGCAGGTCCTCCAGGCCCCTCTGCTCTGCAGCAGACCCTGCAGACTTCCCTCAGTTTGCAGCAGTCACTTTTATTCCAATAAACAGTTTAAAGCTGCTCTCTGCGTCTGGTTTAACCAGACTGTGACTAATACCAGCTCACTGCCGGTTCACCTCTGTGACACACAGTGCTGCCTTAATGCTTTGCTTTTACATACAATAAATGTAGATTTTTATATATTCATTAAAATGTGGTTATTTTTATTTATCTCTATTTAAACACATTTTTTTTGACTATTTAAAATTAATTATTTGTGTTTTCTATTCATAGACTGTATATAAAAGATGGACACAGACACAACAATGCCACCATCAGCCTGAGAGTTTCTGAAAGTGGACATGATGCGCAACACACTGAGAGGTCAGGAACTTTTCACTGATATGTTGCATCGCCTGCTGTATTGTCCTTGTTTGTTACTGCAGTGGACCCAGCAGAGTGTGTTTACTCTTATTATTCAAAATGATTGAGACTGAAAATCTATCAAAGTGTTTATCATAGTCATAGAGTTTAGACTTCTATTAAAACCTGACAGTTTCTGCCTGCTGCTGGCCGTTAGGAGGAACACAGTTTTACTTTTAAACTTACATCTGATACCATTTATTGTAAGATTGCATATTTTTACATTGAAATCCAGGGAATGTAAAACGTCTGGGTTAAAGGCCGAAACAGTGAGTGTGATTGTAAATGTAGTGATAACACACAAACACACACCTCTTTATCAATTGTTGTGAGGAGAAAAGCAACAGAGGAAAAATCTGGAATCCATACAAGCAGGGAAAGACGTGCCCTGATGACCCTGGCAGATGAGCAGCCAGAGGGTGAACCAGAGTTCATACTGGTCGGTTCACTTTCAGGGCACCGAGCCAGTAAAGATTTACAGAAGAAGAATAAAAGCAGTCCAGTATCATAGCATTCACGTGTCTTCATTCATGATAACAGACTGTTAAAGGATCACTGTTTAAGTGTTTATGTCAAAAAGTGAGAAATAGCAGCTACTGCAGCTGGATGAGTGTTCGCAGAACACATTACGAGCTAGCAGAGCAGCTAATGATCAGATTCTCTGGTTAGCATAGAGAGTTCATTGTGCTTAAAACAATCCTAACCGTTTAAATCACTGATGGAGAAGATCGTGGTCTGAGGAGCGTCTGGACCAGCTGCTCTCAGAACTGCAGAAGCTTCTCAGATGAAACGTCTTCAAGGAAACTTCAAGAAGTCCAGACGCTTTTCTTTCTAAGCTCCTTGAGCTGTTTGCATCGCCACACCTCACCTGGATTCTGACACCTCTCAGCAGACACTTTGGTACATTTATGTGTTTAATCCATGACTTTGCTTAACAGCTGCTCGTTTCTTTCACGTTGAACTACGTGAGGGGAAAAGAAGCACGGCCACTGCCTCCTTTCACACTTCCACACACCTGACCAACACCTGATGTGTAACCTCTCACATCACGCTCACAGGACCAGGACCATGCCTCAAACATATCTGCTGCTTTCCTGCACTGCACACCGTGTGCTCCCCCCTCGCCTCTTCTCTCTGTATCACTATCACTACCAGTAAAGATGTGGTCGTCTGATTTAATACTAGAATTAAGATTCCTTCACTTATCTTACACGACGTGTTTCCTTTGGTTGTTAAAGGTACATTTCTCCAAAGACAATAAACTCTGGTGTAATCTAGTTTAAAATCACTGTTTGGAATATATTACTGTTTTTCTATGCTAACTCTCCACACTGATGCTAAAGATGACATATTACATATCCTGTCATCAGGCGGCTGTAATGTATGTAATGAGTTGGAAGTGAGACCTTGCTGGTTTTTAAAAAACTCTAAATCTGTCTTACACTGTAGTTTGTGTTTTTATCTGGTAAAAGGAAATTTGAGCACATAACTCCGGTCCTGGCCTCCCTGCACTGGCTTCCAGTTGAATTTAGGATTCATTTTAAAGTTCTTTTATTGGTTTTTAAACCTTTAAATGGTCTGGCACCTGCGTATCTGTCTGATTTGCTGAAGCCCTATATCCCCACTCGTTCGCTCTGGTCAGCTGAGCAGCTGTTGCTCTCAGTCCCCAAATCACGGCTGAAACTGAGGAGACCGAGCGTTCACTATCGTGGCTCCTGAGCTTTGGAATAATCTTCCTCTTCACATTAGGCGATCGACATCAGTGCTGGTTTTTAAATCCAGATTGAAAACACATTTTTATTCGCTGGCTTTTGACTCAGTGGTTGACTGACTTGTATTTTATTGTTTTCGCTATGTTTATTATTTTATCGTATTTATTATTCTTATGGTATCTATTATGTTTCTATTGTTCAGCACTTTGGTCAGCCTTGTGTGTTTTTAAAGTGCTATATAAATAAACGATGATGATGATGATGATGATGATGATATTTGTGTTCAAGCCTAAATGTCAAACTGCTCATTCAGAGGTCAGGGAAACAGTGATCACCTGCTGCATGCATCTACACCTGCATGCTCAGGAAACAGGTTACTACATGTTTCAATACCTGCCCCCCCTCCCTGAGCCTGGTTCTGCTGGAGGTTTCTTCCTGTTAAAAGGGAGTTTTTCCTTCCCACTGTCACCAAAGTGTTTGCTCACGGGGGGTCATATGACTGTTGGGTTTTCTCTGTATGTATTATTGTAGGGTCGACCTTACAATATAAAGCACCTCGAGGCGACGGTGTTTTCGCGCTGTGTAGATCAAACTGCTGGTTCGTGTCAGACAAACGACAGTGACGAGCGTCGTCAGTCTGACGAGTGTGTGAAACTTCGGGCTGCGTGTATCTGTAGCTCTGCAGTCTTCAGTTTGCTCGGTAAATAAGACCCTAGTTTTTGCACTTCAATGGAAGCCAAATGTGGTTTGGCCTCTTTCACGAGCTGATTCTTATTCTGGTGCCATTCTGATTTACAGCCAGCCTCCCTCCATACCATGTTGACTTCTTAGCTTTGTACTGTTGTCCCTGGCCCTTGTTTATTACTGTGCCTCTTGCAATCATTGGATCCACAAATGCTGAACTGTTGTACTTAGTGTAAGTCACCGTGGATAAGAGATTCAGCTTAATGGCCAAATTGTAATAGTAAATTGTTGCTGACACCTTTATGTCCGACCATCCTATCGCTGCTGGTCCAGCCCTCGAACGATGTGAATGAACTTTTCTGAACTTTGCCTCGTCTTCTCGTTTTAAAGAGCGTTTCCTCCCCACCATTGTTCGCCATCACCCAGCAGAAACAAAACTCTGCACGGCCAAGGGCATTTAGTCTGCATTTTTGACCATTTTAGTGAATTTACAACACAGCGTTGAAAGAGGTTTAAAGCTCGCTTGCTTTCATTTAGATCCCGAGGCCTGAAACAGTCCAAAGTAAATCATTGTAATAGTTGGTAAAGTCGTGTTATTGAAGGCAGCACCTTTAAACGCTGAACAACCGTGAACAATACACGAGTGTGTGTGGAAGCAAAGGACACAACGGGAAAGAGTGCCAAAGAACGGCAGGAGTCTGTGCTTACTTGTATTACTATGTACACTGCTGTGCAGATATCTCCAGCTGCTTTCTTCAGATTTTACCAGGAAAACGGATAACATGACTCGGAAAACATTTCATCAGAATTTGATCAACATTCCCCAAAATTGCTATGAACAAACTATGTTTATCCACAGCGCTGTTACTGCAGGGTGGAGCAGAAATGTGTGCTGTTGCATTAAAGAAGGAAGGGTGTGGGTTTCAGTCTTCCTGAGGTCGTAGCCGTTCTTCATGAAACAGAAAAAGCTTTGAGAAGGCAATAAGAAGATTGATGTGGTTTATAAATAATAATAATACATTTTATTTAAAAGCGCCTTTCAGAACACTCAAGGAGCAAAGTGGTGAAAGTCGGCATAAAAGCAGGGAAAACACACAACAATGAGAAACATAATAGAAGGAACAGATGAAAAGTTGAGTGGAAAGCTCATGTGGAATAAGATGAGTTTTGAGTGTAGACCTAAAAAGAGAAAATGAGGTGATCCTTCTCACATCAGGAGGAACTCCAAGGTCGAGGAGCAGAGCGCTGCCCCCCAAAGACGAAGAGAAGCAACGAAGAGAGAAAGAGAAGAAGAGCATCTGAGGCACCGAGATGCTGATGTGAACCCAATCAGAGGGACGATGAAAAGCCTTGAATGTGTACAGAAGTATTTATTGATGCCATGTTTGACGACCAGAAGCCAATGAAGCTGCTTCAGGATGGGGTGATGTGGTGAATAGAGGTGATAACACAGGCAGCAGATTCTGGACATGTTGAAGTTATTTTTGCATCATGAAAGTACAGAATTGTCACTTACCTGGGAACAAATAATATATTGCCCTTTATTTTATTTTATTTTGCCCTTTAAGTTACAAAGAGTATTTTTATTGTGCTCAGGGGGAGAAGACAGCAGAAGGAAATTTTATTTTAAGCATCAGTTAGCTGTGACTACACAAAGATTAATGAGTCCAACGGTTAGAGGTAAACGACTGTGGAACTCACTTCATTATAATTTAAAGAGTTGTATAAATTTACATTGTTTTAAAAAGTGTTACATGCTTAAAACGATAACTCAGTATGAAGAATGTGAATGAAATTGGAGTTCATTGAAAAAGGATCCATTATAATTTTTGTTTTATTTTAATTGTATTTTTCTCCTTGTTACTATGTGGAGCGGTTATTCTGATTGTAAATGTGTTGTTTGGTTTGGGTTAGGACCGCAGATAAATGTTAATGTTGGTTTGTTCCCTGATTTTTGGTGCCCACTTGTAATATAAGTTGGATTGTAGATAGGGGGCGGGGTTTAATAAGAATATTTTCTTCTTCCTGCTCCTTTTCACACATGGTTGTAGTGCTTTTGATAGAAAGTGTGGTTGGTTTGTTTGAATTGTTGTACCAAGTGTGAAATAAATAAATAAATGAAATGAAATGAAATCACAGTCCCTGTTACGAGTACAGCAGCTAAATGTAACTAATGAGCAGTTTCAGGCCTAATGGTACAAAAGCTCCTGTTTTGAGAGCTTTTTGCTTTTTGATCGAGATCCTCAGTCTCTACACTAAACAGGCTGTTAGCTCTATGCTACGCTTACTTTCTCCACAGGGCAGCTAGCAGGCCAACAGCTGCTCATTAACCTGGAGAAAGCTGCATGAAACCAACACGAGTTGCATGTAAATAAGTTCCTTTACTTAACATGTTTAAATTGTTCATGTTAATCATAATTGATTTAAACACTGTGTGAATGTGCTGATGTAATGGCGAGCAGCAGCTACATACAGTTCTACCTGTGGCACAGCTGGAAGGCATGAAAGTAAAAACAAAGACAAACTACTGAAGTGTGTCACTGAGCCCATGAGAGAAGAGTGCAAATAGCTGTCGCACGTGCATCCTTCCTGCTGACTGTCTCATCCATGGAGCACACAGGGGGGGCCACGTGGGGGCTACTAAAGCTTTACGGCTGGAAGACCAAAAACAGAATTTCCAGTTTCATTATGCTGCTGTCAGATACAGGTATGGCAAAAAAAACAAAGAAAGAAAAGAATGATATGCCTCATTAATTTGCCTTCAGTTAATCCAAAATGCTGCAGCAAGAGTACTGACAGGGACTAGAAAGAGAGAGCAGATTTCTCCTGTTTTGGCTTCCCTTCATTGGCTTCCTGTTAAATCCAGAATTGAATTCAAAATCCTGCTCCTAACATACAAGGTCTTAAATAATCAGGCCCCATCTTATCTTAATGACCTTGTAGTATCATATCACCCTATTAGAGCACTTCGCTCTCGCTCTGCAGGCCTACTTGTTGTTCCTAGAGTATTTAAAAGTAGAATGGGAGGCAGAGCCTTCAGTTTTCAGGCCCCTCTTCTGTGGAACCAGCTTCCAGTTTGGATTCAGGAGACAGACACTATCTCTACTTTCAAGATTAGGCTTCAAACTTTCCTTTTTGCTAAAGCATATAGTTAGGGCTGGACCAGGTGACCCTGAATCCTCCCTTAGTTATGCTGCAATAGATGTAGGCTGCCGGGGGATTCCCATGATGCATTGAGTTTTTCCTTTCCAGTCACCTTTCTCACTCACTATGTGTTAACAGACCTCTCTGTATTGAATCATATCTGTTATTAACCTCTGTCTCTCTTCCACAGCATGTCTTTTATCCTGTCTTCCTTCTCTCACCCCAACCAATCACAGCAGATGGCCCCGCCCCTCCTTGAGCCTGGTTCTGCCGGAGGTTTCTTCCTGTTAAAAGGGAGTTTTTCCTTCCCACTGTCGCCAAAGTGCTGCTCATAGGGGGTCATATGATTGTTGGGCTTTTCTCTGTATCTATGAAGCGCCTTGAGGCGACATTTGTTGTGATTTGGCGCTATATAAATAAAATTGAATTGAATTGAATTGAATTAATTTCAGTTCAGTTCAGTTGTATTTGCACAGCACCAATGACAACAACAGTCTCCTCAGGGTGCTTTATGTTGTAAGGTCGACCCTACAATCATCACTTCCTGCTACTAAAGCTGAGATCACTGAAAATAGATACATATGAAAACCAAGATTTTTAAATCTTGACTAATAAATAAATCCTCAGTTTGATTGGCTGAAAGTCCCAAACATGCTTTAGCTGAGCAGAAGCAGCTCAGGATTGAAACAGTGAGGGAAGCATTAAAGCGAGTGACTGTAGGTGTCGTCCTCTCTGTGGTCACAGTTATTAAAATGATCTCCTTCTGTGTTCATGTATGAAACGTGTGAACAACATGAGACCAGTTATTTACTCTTAGGTTGTAGATGGTGACAGGGAAACATCATCCACCTAAAGAAAATATATCACGTGGGCCAGTGTGCCTGTCTAACGATCTTATCCATGCAAATCACTCTCAGGTGCTATTGGATGTGCTTAATCAGATCTGTTTATATTCTTCTTGTCTCAGCCGTTTGGTCTGATGACCAAGGTCACCGAGAGTCAGGCTGTCGGTGTCTGTAGGGGAAAAGTCATTGTAAGAACGGGAGCACTTTGTTTGTCGACCTGCATTTACATAGCGTCTCACAGCCCCCAGTCCCTGCTGTGGTATGAATGCCCAGTAACAAATGTTAATGGTGTCTTTAACATGCTGTTAGCGGCTCGGTGTGATTATTCAAAATCTGTGAGACTGTTGACGGATCCACGTCAGAGAGTTGAGCTGTGAGCACAAGTAGAAGAGCTCTATTCCTCCAACCATTCCTCCTACGTAATGAAGTGCAGACAGAGAGAGTACGCGAGCACGTGTTTCAGTACTGATGGTCACACTGATGATAATCAGCGGCTTTAGTGTGAAAATCTTCTTGGTTCCTCCAACAAAACAAAGAGTATCTGAAGCAGCTTAAAGACGTGTAACAATGATACAAAGGAAGTGTTTCAAGTATCAAATGATGTTTTTAATACGCTGCAAGAGAAAAACACAAAAAGGTAAAAACTCCACTTATGTTGTAGAGTAAAGTTACTTTGATTACTTGTTATAAATGTATCCTCTTATTTGTTGTTTTGATTATACATTCTTTTGTATTGAAATACAAATATTTAAAGTTGCAATTATTATTATTGTTAATAGATCATTGCCATGGGAACATGAGTGGAAAAGTTACTAAATATTTTTACATTTAATTATTAAGCAAACGTATATCAAAATGTTAAAGCTGCCTATATTTATTTATTTTGTGGAGCCTCTACCACGCACTAAAAGAAATAAAAGTCTTCAGTTTCAGATACTGAGCATAAACATGAAGACTCATCGATGTTGTCCAGTGAGGTGCTTCACAGTCTGGGATAAAGCAGATCTATAAAGGCTATCCCAGCCATCCTCTCACCAACTCTGAATACTGTACTATAACACTTACTGCTCATCATGTGAAGGAAACACTGAACATCTTTGGTGCAAACTGAAGTCAGCGACACATTAGACAGTTTGATTTATTCAGGGCACTTTCAGCATCCATCGGTTTTCTTCTGGTTGTCCAGCACAGGGTCGCAGGGCCCAGCTGACACAAGAACAGACCGTTCACACCAGCAGCTGTGGACTGTGGGAGGAAGCCAGAGTACACACAGGTGTAGTGGAAGTATTTACAGATTCATAATGTCAATTATCATACAAAAAAAAGAAAACATACAATTTATTTTCATGTATTTTGATTTTTACTTTATTCATTTAATTCAAAACTACAGTAACTGATATACTTTAATGTTCCTGACGTGGTTTGTAACACAGCATGTCCTGCTCACTCCACACTGTCAGTGGACTGAGTGGAAGTGTCTTGGTCTGTGATGGGGACAGCCTCGCCTTGTCACTGTGTTATATGGATTGCGGTGTGCAGATTTCCGTGGCTGCCTGTTGCCCTGAAACTGGGCCAAGGTCAAACGTCTCTGTCAGAGATCCTGGAGCACGCTTTCTCCTGCACCCGAAACTCACAACACAAAGTGGAGACGAGGCTGACGATGGTTGACCCAGGAGGCAGCCTGTGCACCTCCATGTGCAGCATGTGTGTTATACTGAGATACAATAAAGTTTACAGTTTCAAATAATTCTTATCAAAACTAAAAGAAAGGATTTAAGACGTTAGCACAGTCACATATCTGTGTATAGACTTTATATATAGACTCTATATTTTGTTATTGTTTGCAGGTGTTGCTGTTGTTTGGTGCTTGACACTTTTATCATCGGTTTCTTAGATGCTACGTTTGCTGTGTCTAAAGCAAAGGTCCTTCTGCAGCAGACCTGTGAGCCCTGAGGCTGAGACCTCGGTCACTGTGTTACGACTGCATATGTGGGGATGGGAGATTCTTCCTGGCAGACTGATGGTTCTATTGCAGAGTTCACAGACCGCAGCCTTTCTTCCTCATCAAAGGACTGATGGTCTCTGAAATGTGACATAGACCTGTTAGATCCTTCCTACAACCTCCTACTTGGATAATTAGATCATCTAAAGCGTTTATGCGAGCAGGTGGATGCGCTCTACGCATGGAGTAATGTGGCATGGAAAGATTCAGGATATGAGAAAGTTAAACTGGGACTGGCTGTTGACAGGGAGGGTGTGTCTCCTTTGAGTGTAGACATCAGGGAGCTTTTCATCGTTTATGAGGCAGGGTGTGGTGTTTGGATGTTAATGTTGTTGGGGAGACGTTAACGGCACTGGGGAACGAGCGCCATTTGTGCCTTTCACTTCCCTTTGTCTTTTACATGTCAGATTGCTCCTGGACTCATGGAAGTAGGGAATCCTTGTAAAGTTCAGGGATGTGACCCCCTGACCTCACCTCACCTGCTCCATCACATCATCTCCTCACCGTTCATTCAGGCTGAAGCCAAAGTGTAACATTTTCACACGTTCATGTTTGGGGCCTGCACTATGGGATGGAATTAACTATCATCTCTCTCTGTGTAAAATATACAAAGGCAGGTATATTCATTCACATCGTACTTTATATGATCATGTTTGTAATTTCACGGCGCTTCACTTCATGTCTGGTGATTAATTTGACATCAGTAAGCTGAAATTTCACTTTACAGCTACAGTTACTCCAGTGCAGGAAAACAATATAGTAATATTATTCAGAATCACACAAACAAGGAAATTAAGGAGTCTGGATTCACACTTTTTCCATCTATTTATCTATAACTATATATCCAGGCAAGACCCCAGGTGCAGGCTGTGTAAAGATGAGACAATCCAGCACATAACAGCAGGGTGTAAGATGCTAGCAGGCAGGGCATACATGGAACGCCATAACGAAGTGGCCGCCATAGTGTACAGGAACATCTGTGCTGTGTATGGGCTGGAGGTAAACAAGCAGCAGTAATAAAGACAGAGAAGATGTTTAGATTTCATTGGGAGTGATCAGATTAGCACATGAGAAGGTCAGATTAGCTGGTAAATGTACTGATTCTTATACAGTGCTTTTCTACTTTGCCCGAACACTCAGAGCACTTTATACAACATGCCTCGTTCGTACAAGCACTGCCAGGGATCAGACCAAAAACCTGAGTGTGTGATCATGCCTCCCCTACTTCAGTAACTGTAACTTTGTGGACCTGGAGTGCAGTGGTGCGTGGAGTCGAAGAGACTGGATCTAGGTACATGTGGCTAAAATAGTCTGCCTGTGTGTGAAGCACATTGTAAATAAAAGAAAACTCACATTATGAACACGAACTACCTCCTGAGCTACAGCCTGACGTCGAGCAGTTTGGAGACATTAGAAAGACGAGACTGAGACATGCAGAGGAGGGATAGTGGATACACTGGACAAAGGATGTTGAATACAGCAGGTGAGCCTGAATCCTCCCTTAGTTATGTTGCTGTGCTGCTGGGGATTCCCATGATGCACTGTGTTTCTTCTTCACTCAGTATGTGTTTCTGCACTGCTCTGCATTCAGTCATTTCAGTACTATAAATCAGTGGCTCTCGTCCACAGTCTTTGTCCTTCCTTCCTCCCTTTACCCTCAACTGATCACAGCAGATGGACCGTCCTCCCTGAGCTTTTTTTCATGGAGCTTTCTTCCTGTTTAAAGGGAGTTTTTCCTTCCCACTGACCCCAAAGCCCTTCTCACAGAGGGTCATTTGGTTGTTGGGGTTTTCTCTGCATTATTGTGGGGTCTTTAGCTTACAATATAAAGTGCCTTAAATTAAATTGAAAACAAAAAATGAAGTTTTTCATAACCTATTTTTGCACCATTAAACTACTACAAGCAACAGAGCTGGTGCTCTGCAACAGAAAAATCTGACTTTATGAGCAACTGCAGAAAGTAGTGTGATGTTACAAAAATGGTGAGAAAAAAGCCATTAACAGTGGAAGAGTGACAGACCATCATAACACATAAATGTAGGTACAGAGAAACTGCAAAGGAAATCAAAGTGTCAGTGAGTCCAGTTTCCTTCACCATCAAACGCACTGAGAAACAAACTGTGACAGAAAGAGGTCTGCAGACCCAAAGACACGACTGAATCAGAGTTTCTGAGAGTTAACAGCTTGTGTGATGGCAGCTCACAGGACAACAGCTTCAAGCACAGCTTGATAGTGGTTGTAGTGAACAAGTCTCAGTTTCTACTGTGAAGAGAAGACTTCGAGCTGCAGGTTTGACAGGACGAGCTGCAGCAAGAAAGCCAGATGCCAGAATAAGACTAAGAGGCTCACCAATGAAAGTGAGCGTCTCAAGCTTTATAGAAATTTTCTTCTTATCTGAAAGTAACAGAGCTGTATGACATGGTTGGTTTGGTGGGCTTGAGTTTTGTTTCTTTAACCTTTTGCTCTTAGTCTCAGGTGGAGTCTCTGGTCTGAAATACAGGCCTCTGAAAAGGAAATAACATTCACATTGACTCAAATATGAAGTAAGAATTTTTGACAGAATGACTCATGTTTTACAGTACATCCAACAGGTCAGAGGTCATTGTAACAAAATGTTTTGCAAAAATGTTTTTGCAAATTCAGCCAGAAAGAGAGATTCTAACCACAATCAGTGAGTCTAATCTTTGGTGACCAGTTTAGATTAGTGACAGCACTGATAATCCACGTCAGTATGTGATGCATGTAGTTTTTGTTGCCCAGACATGTCAGACCTTCAAGTTGGTCATGCATGAAATCCCTCAGCAGGCTCACATCAGTGTGGACGAGCTGCTGCAATCTACTTGTACACTGCAAGTATATGACGGAGTCCACCCACAGACGGGATCTGTGGGTGGACAGCAAAGAAATAACTTCATTGCACAGAGAAATGCCTTTTCTCTTGTGACACATGACTAAATAATAATAAACAATTTGAATCCTTGAATCCTTGCCTAAAAAAAGTTTAGCACGTAGTCATGTTTTGTGTGTGGCACTCATTATCCCAATATTCACTGTAAAATATGAACGCCACACTGGTAAATCATTCTTTGCTTGTAGATGCCTGATAAGGATACTTCATAACCACATTCATATTCATACTCATATCTACACAACAGCCCAGCGAATTATTCTACAACAAAATGGAGCAAAAGTGTTGTTTGGTGTTTATGTGTGGAAAAATAATGTAGTATATTATTATTTTCACATTTTTGAAACTAAGGGTACAAAGAAGATGCAGCCAAATATCCAAGGCAGGAACCAAAATGAGCCTTTTAGCCGACACCAGCCCTCCCCTCCCTCCTCCTCAGCTCCCTCCAGCTCATACTGTCATTTGGCCTGCACGTGAACCCTGCTCACCTTCTTCTAACCTCAGAGTAGCAGCACGCCTGACTGTGTGTGTTTTTGTTGCCAAAAACACATAAAAAGATCAGACACAGATTTAGGCTGTTAACACACAACAACAACAAAAGATAGGACAGTGTTGGAGCTGTGAAACACAAATAAATTAAACTAAAGTGAAGGGGAAGAAGTGTTTGGAGATACAAGATGTTGAAACAAAGACAGGAAAAAAGGTCATAGAAGGTGATCAGGAATAAAAGAGATGCAGGAACTAAAACAAGCAAGACAAGCAAGACATTTCTTTTACACCTGCTTGAACTGTGATATTAGTTTTATTTTTTAAAACACCTTATTTCATCTAACAGAGTTAACCTTTACAGACCTCGCATTAAATTTGGCCTGTTTTGGCATTTGGCAATATAAATACCTTAAATTTCATTCTTTTACCCAAAACATTTTTTATTATTATTTTGTAACAGACTGGTGTTTCAAATGTTTGCATACTGAGTAGAAAAGAATATATCGTTATTGCCACTTTTACAAGAACAATAAAACAAAGTAACAATGAAACACAATAACAACGAAACACAGCAACAATGAAACACAGTAACAATGAAACACAGCAACAATGAAACACAGCAACAATGAAACACAGCAACAAGACATCTTACCACAAGAAGTGGTAAGGAGGTAAGTGACGGAAGTGACGGGTAAGGTAAGCGACCCATGTTGTAGGTGACGTCAGACGCCGGAGATTTGGCGGAAAAAACAAAGCGAATGGTAGCGTAGAGTTTAACAAAGTTTCCTTAAGCTTCAGTACTGCCAAATAAACTAACCAACTGTCATATAACTAACAACATCTGTCTTATCATCTCTAACACCCTGGAGGACAACGGGGAGAGTTTAGACGCTCTCCAAGAATACATCGACCGCTGCTTCCAAGATTTAGTAATGAAGAAGGCCCAGAGTGCATCTTCCCCGGCCAAAACCGAGACGCCGTCATCGAAGAGATGTCGCCCGGCAGACTCCCCCGGCACAACATTGCCTGCTGGCAAAGACATCGCAGATATCCTGGAGTCAATCGACAAGCGATTGTCCAGTTTCGATGCGAGGCTGTCCCTGGTGGAGATTTTACACCGGGAATTTAAATCTCTGAGAGAATCCCTGGAATTCAGCCAGCAGCAGGTGGAAACGCTTGCCGCTGAAAATGCCACGCTACGGGAGTCGGTCAAATCTCTTGCCGATAACGTGACCCAGCTAAACACTGAAAATAAAAAAATAAAAGAGTCCGTTATCGATCTACAAGCCCGTAGCATGAGAGACAATCTTGTTTTTTCTGGTATTCCAGAATCTACCGGAGAGGACGCGGAGGCAACGGTGAAAAGCTTCATTAAAATCCACCTGAAGCTGCCGGAGGACACCGTAAAGAACATCGCCTTCGATAGAGTGCATCGCTTGGGGGGCGTGAGGTCGCGGACCGGGAGACCACGTCCTATTGTGGCCAAATTTGGTCATTTCAAACAGAAGGAACAGGTGAAGAGTCGCGGCAGGGAACTGAAAGGAACGGACTTCAGCGTGAACGACCAGTTCCCCAAAGAGATCCTGGAACGACGCAAGGTCCTGTTCCCAATCCGACGTAGCTTCATCCTGAAAGGCTCCCGTGCTGTCATCGCCGTGGACCGGCTCTACGTGGACGGACAGCTCTACCGCGACCCCGGCACCACACCGTGGTTATATTGACTGCACTCCAGATAAGAACCCGCTACACTCTTTTCTTATTCATTCACACTTTCTCCTTTAACATGGGTTTAACCTAGTAATATCAGTATGATGTCATAGCAGATATAACACCGTCACCCTCCGTCTTTACTTTAATTGGAATGTTTCCGTTTCTTTTCTTTTTTTTGTTGTCGCTCACACTTTATGTGGTTTCTTTCTTTCACTGCTGTGATCACCTACTTCCCCACTCACCTACAAACAACACCCTCTATTTCTCCATATTTTCACACCACGATCACGCAAACACACACGCTCAACGGCAGCACATTTACAACAGCCTCACAGCAAGCACAGACTTACAGGACACATACACAAGCCACGCTTGTTCATATTAGTGAATAGTCACACACATAGTCAGACTTATGGAGCCTATCACCACACTTTTTTCTCTTTCTATTTACAAACAAGTGATGTTTCCACATTCTCTCCACCCGTCTGAACGAAACACCCAGCTTACATCATTAGACATACACACACAATTATGGGCATGCTGAGGTTTGTCACATGGAATGTAAATGGGGCTGGCACCAGAGGAAAGAGGTTAAAGATATTTAACCAGCTTAAAAAACTACAGGCAGATGTTGTTTTATTACAAGAAACTCACAGACCTGTTACAGGTTTAAACGAACTTAAAACACCTGAGTTTCCTAATGTGTTTGCAGCTTGTTATAATTCTAGACAAAGAGGAGTAGCAATTTTAATACATAAAAATGTTAATTTTACAGTACTCGATACAGTTATAGATCCAGAGGGTAGATTTCTAATTATTAAACTATCAATATTGAACAAAAAACTATGTATTGTAAGTATATATGGTCCAAATGTTGATGAACCCTCATTCTTCCACGGATTTTTTAGTGCACTCTCTGAACACCTTGATTGCACACTCATTCTTGGAGGCGACCTCAACCTTGGACTAAATGAAGAAATGGATAGGCTCATCACAACAGGAACTCAGCGCAATTGGCAATCCACAAATATAATCAAACAGTATATGAGCGACTATGGCCTTTGCGATGCATGGCGCTCCCTTCACCCCAACAGTAAGGAATATACTTTCTTCTCACATGTTCATCACTCCTACTCTCGTCTGGATTATTTTTTGGTCAGCAGCTCACTGCTGAGTGACGTTTCAGACACTGAGATTCACCCTATAGCTGTCAGCGATCATGCTCCTGTATCTTTAACACTAATACACAAGAATAATACTACGCCAAGTAAAAACTGGAGATTTAACACATCACTACTTAAAGATGAAGACTTTATTAAATATTTTAAAAAGGAATGGATTTCATATTTAGACTTTAATGACACTCCCGGAACATCTGCTTCTGTTCTATGGGAAGCAGGAAAAGCTGTGATGAGAGGTAAAATAATTTCTTTCTCATCACACAAAAAGAAAGAAGAAAACAAAAATATTCAGGAATTAGAAAAAACCATCAAATCCTTAGAAGAAGCCTACGCGTCCCACCAAGATCAAGAAATAATGAACAAAATATGCAAAACAAAACTAGAATTAAATGAAATTATTAATAGAAAAACACAATTCCTTGTACAAAGACTTCGCTTGCAGAATTTTGAACACAGTAACAAACCAGGTCGATTTCTAGCAAACCAGTTAAAAATAAATAAAGAAAAAACAACTATATGTGCTACTAAAGATTTATCGGGGAACACAATATATGACCCTGGAAGAATAAACAACATTTTTAGGGATTTCTATGAAACTTTATATTCACCACAAATAAACCCGTCTAAAAATGAAATTGATTTGTTTCTTGACAACGTAACTCTTCCAAAATTACTAGACAGTCAAGCAATGGCACTGAATTCGCCACTGACGCCAGGTGAACTCCAGGAAGCCCTGATAAGTATGCCCAATAACAAGGCTCCAGGTCCAGACGGCTTTCCTGCAGAATTCTACAAAGAATTCTGGACAATTTTGGCACCAGTATTCCATAGATTGTTGCAGGAAATCAAGAAAAATGGCAGACTACCACCAAATATGAATTCTGCCAACATTAATCTCCTGCTAAAACCAGGAAAAGACCCTTTATTTCCCTCAAGTTATCGTCCAATATCCCTTATAAATGTAGACCTTAAAATAATCTGCAAAGCTCTCTCAAAGAGATTAGAGAAAATAACCCCCCTCTTACTTCCAGGCTAGACTACTGCAATTCATTATTATCAGGATGTCCAAAAAACTCCCTGAAAAGCCTTCAGCTAATCCAAAATGCTGCAGCAAGAGTACTGACAGGGACTAGAAAGAGAGAGCATATTTCTCCTGTTTTGGCTTCCCTTCATTGGCTTCCTGTTAAATCCAGAATTGAATTCAAAATCCTGCTCCTCACATACAAGGTCTTAAATAATCAGGCCCCATCTTATCTTAATGACCTTGTAGTACCATATCACCCTATTAGAGCACTTCGCTCTCGCTCTGCAGGCCTACTTGTTGTTCCTAGAGTATTTAAAAGTAGAATGGGAGGGAGAGCCTTCAGTTTTCAGGCCCCTCTTCTGTGGAACCAGCTTCCAGTTTGGATTCAAGAGACAGACACTATCTCTACTTTTAAGATTAGGCTTAAAACCTTCCTTTTTGCTAAAGCATATAGTTAGGGCTGGACCAGGTGACCCTGAATCCTCCCTTAGTTATGCTGCAATAGATGTAGGCTGCCGGGGGATTCCCATGATGCATTGAGTTTTTCCTTTCCAGTCACCTTTCTCACTCACTATGTATTAACAGACCTCTCTGTATTGAATCATATCTGTTATTAATCTCTGTCTCTCTTCCACAGCATGTCTTTATCCTGTCTTCCTTCTCTCACCCCAACCGGTCGCAGCAGATGGCCGCCCCTCCCTGAGCCTGGTTCTGCCGGAGGTTTCTTCCTGTTAAAAGGGAGTTTTTCCTTCCCACTGTCGCCAAAGTGCTTGCTCATAGGGGGTCATATGATTGTTGGGCTTTTCTCTGTATCTATGAAGCGCCTTGAGGCGACATTTGTTGTGATTTGGCGCTATATAAATAAAATTGAATTGAATTGAATTGAATTAATTCATCCTGACCAAACTGGTTTCATAAAAGGTCGGCACTCCTCAACAAACACTCGTAGATTACTTAATTTAATAGACTACTCATACAATAAAAACATTGAAACCATAATATTATCTCTAGATGCAGAAAAAGCATTTGACAGAGTTAACTGGAAATTTTTATTTGCAACTTTACACAAATTTGGTTTTGGAAACTCTTTCATAAATTGGATAAGAATATTATACAATTCCCCAACAGCTCGTATCAGAACAAATGACCAGACATCCTCCAGCTTTTGTCTCATGAGGGGCACCAGACAGGGATGCCCACTCTCCCCTTCACTTTTTGCAATTTTTATCGAACCTCTAGCAGCAGCATTTAGACAGGCTACAACAATTAAGGGCATAAAATGTAAGAACGTAGAACATAAAATCAGTCTCTATGCGGATGATGTGTTGCTTTTTCTGCAAAACTCACAAATCAACCTCTCTGAGGTAATTACTCTAATAAACTGGTTTTCAAGAGTTTCAGATTATTAAATTAATTGGCCAAAATCTACAGTTCTTCCCATTAACTGCTCCTTCCATAATTCATCTTCTGCCCCACTACAATCTGGAAATATTAAATATTTAGGTATTAATGTTTCTCCTAAGCTTTCAGACTTAATTAAATTAAACCACATCCCACTTCTAAAGAAAGTAGAAGGCGATCTGACTAGATGGAAATCTCTACCCATATCACTCATGGGAAGGGTCGCCACTATAAAAATGATGATCTTGCCAAAAATAAATTACTTATTTTTAATGATCCCCAACAAACCATCACAAGATTGGTTCAGATCTCTGGATTCACATATTTCTAAATTCCTTTGGAAAGATAAACCCCCGCGTATCAGCTTAAAAACACTACAAAGAACCAAGGATAGAGGAGGATTAGATCTGCCTAATTTTCACCAATACTTCTTAGCCAACAGGCTTCAGTTCATCTCAGAATGGTTAAAATGTACCCTCTTAGATGAGCCCTGGCTAGATGTTGAACAGGCACTATGCAATGATCTAGAGATTTCAGACCTACCATTTATTAGCTCAAACATCAAAAGACATGAATGCTTTAAAAGCATCAACATCAGCTTTTCTCTGACAGCATGGTGGGAGTTTCTAAAAATAACGGAGTCTTCATTAATCCCATGCAAACGTACACCTATCTGGAATAACCCTGACATATTACAAAACAATAATAAGATTAATTTCCCAGAATGGAGTTGTAAAGGAATTAAATACTTAGAACATATATTAGAGGGAACAGAATTTATTCCATTTGACAGACTAGTTACACAATATGGGATCAACAAGAAAAGATTTTTAGAATATCAACAAATTAAATCCATAGTAAAAAAGAAATTTAACCTCAGTCAAGTTGAATTACAAACACCACCAAGTGTGGTTCAATTTCTTACTCTTAAATCCCCCAAACTATTATCTAAAATATACAGAACACTTTCTAAAATAGATGAATCAATATCCCTTCCTATTGCAAAGTGGGAAGCAGATTTATCAGTCAGCTTAGACCAAAACGTCTGGTCTCAGATGTGCTTAAAAACCTTTAAATTGATTAAAAATCCCAATCTGCAATTAATACAATACAAAATACTGCATAGAGTGCACTATACAGGTCATCGAATGTTCAAGATGGGCTTTACATCCGCCAACAACTGCTCACACTGTCAAGGCAATACACCAGACAATTACATCCGCGCTCTTTGGTTCTGTCCACCAGTGCAGAAGTTTTGGCACGAGATATGTGAAGATTTATCAAAGTGTCTGAAATGTAAAATTCCAACCTCCCCTTTAGTATGCTTGTTGGGAAATTTGGATGATGTCACTACAGAAATTAATACAGTCCACATGGTTTTTATTGCCCTATGCATCGCCAAGAAAACGGTCCTCATGAACTGGAAAAATAAAAATAATCTTAATTCTAGCCAATATAGAAACTATCTAATAGATCACATTAGTCTCGATATAGCCTCTGCCACCACATTAGATCAATCCCTCTGGGCTCCTTTGATCGGCTCCATCACCTAGCGGGGTTGGGGGGGGTCGTGGTTTGGTCCCGCCTTGGCTATTGTGGTTGATGTGGAGGTTGGGATGGGCTTAGGGCACCTGGAGGACCCCTAGAGACGTTATCCCTGGAGGGCTTAACCCGGGGGTTGTGTTCATAACCTGGTTAGTGGCTCTGGTCGCTCTCAGAGGTTGTTCTCCTCGTGGCCGCGTGCAGCGGGGCTGGAGGATGGTCTGTGCTGGCGGACGTAGGTTACTGGCCTGGTGGCCTGGCTGCCCCTGAGTGGATCCGGGGCGGGCGTGGGGGTTTGGGGTTCGGGGGTGCTTCGCCTCCGTGCTGGGGCTCTGGCTGGGCCTTGGGGGCTTCGGTCCTCGTCGGTGTGTCGCCGAGGTTGTGGGCGGGTGGGTGCACGGGGGCTCAGCCCTGGCGCAGGGGGCCTCTTGTGCATCGGCCTAACCGGGGGGCTCTTCAACTGGCAGGGAGGTTGTTCCATCTTTGCAGGAGTCCACTCTGCAGGTGGGGGAGAGACATAGGAGAGGTGGAGAATAAACTTAACCTGGGTGTCTGTGTCTTGTGTAGTCTGGGAGATGATTGAATGTTGGGGTGGGTACAGTTTCCTCTGCGGTGGGGTAGGGTGGGCTGCCCCGGGTCCTGTGGGGCTTGGCGGTGCTGCTGCCGTAGGCCCCGGTCTGGATGGGCCTGGGCTCCCTTGCCTTGGTGGATACCAGAGGACGGGGGTGCCTATTGGGGTCAGCGGGGGAGCTGGCCCTAGGGAGGGACACCCTCCCCTCCCTTCTTTTCCTCCCCATCCCCGGCTGCCTCCCTCTTCCCGCTCCACCACACCCACCCACACAGGTAGGGCTTTGGGGTGCGGGTGTGTCACCAGGGTGCAGGGGAGACATTCCCCCCCCTCTGTCCTCTTCTGGCCACCTGTGCCTCAATTTTATCTCACAACTTAGACATCCACATTACTTACACTCTCATAACACACACACACATATATATATATATATAGGGCCTTGAGGGTGGGCACGTTAACGGCGTCCAGTAGACGGTCTGTGTATTCAAACCTACCTCTGGCGCCGGTGCCCACCTCTCAATTTTAAATCCATGTAGACATTGAGGGTTCTCGGGAAGAGCCGTGCTAACACCTGCTGCTCTCTGGCAGCAGCACCATGCTCTCCCTTGTTTTAAACACACTTTAGAGCAACACGCAGCAACACTACACTTGAGCGGGAGGAGGAGGGTATGGGGTCTTAACACCCCCCCGTTCTCTGCTAGCCATCGGGGCGGGGGGGCTGGGAAGAGATGCTGGCTGTCCGATTGGCCTCCCTGCTGCTGCGGAGCCTGGGGCGGTCTGCTAGCCTCCACCCCGGAGGGAAGGGTAACATCTCTTGGGTCTGGGTGCCGTTTCCCCCTCTGGGGGCGAGGATACCTGGACCCGGGGTATAGAGTATGTTTGGGGAGTGTGATTGTGTGTACATGTCCATTTACGTTTATTCCTACGTTGGGTGAGTGCTGAGTGTTTGTATATGTGTGCATGAGGATGGGAATGCATGTCTGTGTCTGTGTGTGCCTGTTTGTCTGTGTCTATATGTCAGGTCGGGTCTTAGACTCCACCTCTCTGGGAACTCCCAGGCCCTCCAAGTGTGGAGGCCTATCTCCCCTCACCACACTCCCTGCCGGTGACTGATGCCCTCAGGGGTCGGTGCATTGTTGGTTCTTGGTGTCCGGGGCTGGGCGCTCAGGTCATGTGCCAGCTCACTCCCGGTGGCTACTTGGCGGGGCCTGGCGCCTGCTGCTCAGTCAGGCCTCTTCCGGGGCGCGGAGGGCCCTCGGGCCTCCGGCCTCTGTGCCTGCGGCTCGGTTCACTCTGGCACAGCTGGCTGCCGGCGGAGCTGGCGGGCACGCCAGTGCAGCCCCCTCTAGTTTCTGCCCGGTGGCTACTGGGTGACCCCTCGCCTGGGTATCCTCAGCCCTTCCCATGAAGGTGGCACGGATGCCCCTCCGGTGGTCCTCCTTGAGCTCTTGCACTCTGGGACCTCTGGATGTCTGGGGCCTGGATCTCCTCCATGCCTGCTTCATGCCCTGGGGGACAGGGCTATGGCTCTCTACATCCTCTTGCAGACCATTACATGGGGAAACCATTTGAATACAAGCGCGCCGATCCACACAGGTGTGCACACAGGTGTTCACTGTTTGTAGACTTAAATCACACCTTTCTTGGCTGCTACTTCAAAGCACATTGTGCGCTGTCTGTCCTGCGTGCTGCACAACAACATTCAATATTTAGTATTTACTGCTGTTTACACTTAGCTAGATTAATGCGATGGTGTTGTGTATAGTATGTTGCTTTGTTTTGTTTTGTTTTTTTGCTTGTTTTCTATTCTTTTTCTCTCAACAGGTGATCCCGGAAATATTTTTTTTCCCCCCTTTCTCACTGTCCCTCTCCCCTTCTGTTTTTCTTTTCCTTCCTCTTTCTTTCTCCCTTTCCTATCCCTCACTCATGTCTGTCCCGTCTGTAACAACTGAAAATAAAATAAAATAAATAATAAAAACAAAGGTCGATCAAATGGACCAATACGGCAATGCCATGATGATCCATTTGGCAAAATAAATCCTTGTTGGTCTTCAGACAACAATTCTGACGGCTAAAGAACCAAATGGGACAGGCAAAAAAAAAAAAAAAAAGAAAAAAAAAAAAAGAAACACAGTAACAATGAAACAGAGCAACAATGAAACACAGTAACAATGAAACACAGTAACAATGAAACAGAGCAACAATGAAACAGAGCAACAATGAAACACAGTAACAATGAAACACAGCAACAATGAAACACAGTAACAGTGAAACAGAGTAACAGTGAAACAGAGTAACAGTGAAACACAGTAACAACGAAACAGAGTAACAGTGAAACACAGTAACAAAGAAACACAGTAACAATGAAACAGAGTAACAGTGAAACAGAGTAACAATGAAACACAGTAACAATGAAACAGAGTAACAGTGAAACACAGTAACAATGAAACACAGTAACAATGAAACAGAGTAACAGTGAAACAGATAACAGTGAAACACAGTAACAATGAAACAGAGTAACAGTGAAACAGAGTAACAGTGAAACACAGTAACAATGAAACACAATAAAAACAAAACAGAGTAACAGTGAAACAGAGTAACAATGAAACACAGTAACAATGAAACACAGTAGCAGTGAAACACAGTAACAGTGAAACACAGTAACAATGAAACAGAGTAACAGTGAAACACAGTAACAGTGAAACACAGTAACAATGAAACAGAGTAACAGTGAAACAGAGTAACAATGAAACACAGTAACAACGAAACAGAGTAACAATGAAACACAGTAACAATGAAACACAGCAACAATGAAACAGAGCAACAATGAAACACAGTAACAATGAAACACAGTAACAATGAAACACAGCAACAATGAAACAGAGCAACAATGAAACACAGTAACAATGAAACACAGCAACAATGAAACACAGTAACAGTGAAACAGAGTAACAGTGAAACAGAGTAACAGTGAAACACAGTAACAACAAAACAGAGTAACAGTGAAACACAGTAACAAAGAAACACAGTAACAATGAAACAGAGTAACAGTGAAACAGAGTAACAATGAAACACAGTAACAATGAAACAGAGTAACAGTGAAACAGAGTAACAATGAAACACAGTAACAATGAAACAGAGTAACAGTGAAACAGATAACAGTGAAACACAGTAACAATGAAACAGAGTAACAGTGAAACAGAGTAACAGTGAAACACAGTAACAATGAAACATAATAACAACGAAACAGAGTAACAGTGAAACAGATAACAGTGAAACACAGTAACAATGAAACAGAGTAACAGTGAAACAGAGTAACAGTGAAACACAGTAACAATGAAACATAATAACAACGAAACAGAGTAACAGTGAAACAGAGTAACAATGAAACACAGTAACAATGAAACAGAGTAACAGTGAAACATAGTAACAATGAAACACAGTAACAATGAAACAGAGTAACAGTGAAACACAGTAACAGTGAAACACAGTAACAATGAAACAGAGTAACAGTGAAACAGAGTAACAGTGAAACACAGTAACAATGAAACAGAGTAACAGTGAAACACAGTAGCAGTGAAACACAGCAACAATGAAACACAGTAACAATGAAACAGAGTAACAGTGAAACAGAGTAACAATGAAACACAGTAACAATGAAACAGAGTAACAGTGAAACAGAGTAACAATGAAACACAGTAACAATGAAACAGAGTAACAGTGAAACAGATAACAGTGAAACACAGTAACAATGAAACAGAGTAACAGTGAAACAGAGTAACAGTGAAACACAGTAACAATGAAACATAATAACAACGAAACAGAGTAACAGTGAAACAGAGTAACAATGAAACACAGTAACAGTGAAACACAGTAACAATGAAACAGAGTAACAATGAAACACAGTAGCAGTGAAACACAGTAACAGTGAAACACAGTAACAGTGAAACACAGTAACAATGAAACAGAGTAACAGTGAAACACAGTAGCAGTGAAACACAGTAACAGTGAAACACAGTAAAAGTGAAACAGAGTAACAATGAAACAGAGTAACAATGAAACAGTAGCAGTGAAACACAGTAACAGTGAAACACAGTAACAACGAAACAGAGTAACAGTGAAACACAGTAACAATGAAACAGAGTAACAATGAAACAGTAGCAGTGAAACACAGTAACAGTGAAACACAGTAACAATGAAACAGAGTAACAGTGAAACACAGTAACAATGAAACACAGTAACAGTGAAACACAGTAACAGTGAAACACAGTAACAATGAAACACAGTAACAATGAAACAGAGTAACAGTGAAACAGAGTAACAATGAAACACAGTAACAATGAAACAGAGTAACAGTGAAACAGATAACAGTGAAACACAGTAACAATGAAACAGAGTAACAGTGAAACAGAGTAACAGTGAAACACAGTAACAATGAAACATAATAACAACGAAACAGAGTAACAGTGAAACAGAGTAACAATGAAACACAGTAACAGTGAAACACAGTAACAATGAAACAGAGTAACAATGAAACAGTAGCAGTGAAACACAGTAACAGTGAAACACAGTAACAACGAAACAGAGTAACAGTGAAACACAGTAACAATGAAACAGAGTAACAATGAAACAGTAGCAGTGAAACACAGTAACAGTGAAACACAGTAACAATGAAACAGAGTAACAGTGAAACACAGTAACAATGAAACACAGTAACAGTGAAACACAGTAACAGTGAAACACAGTAACAGTGAAACACAGTAACAATGAAACAGAGTAACAGTGAAACACAGTAACAATGAAACAGAGTAACAATGAAACAGTAGCAGTGAAACACAGTAACAGTGAAACACAGTAACAATGAAACACAGTAACAGTGAAACACAGTAACAGTGAAACACAGTAACAATGAAACACAGTAACAGTGAAACACAGTAACATTGAAACACAATAACAACGAAACAGAGTAACAGTGAAACACAGTAACAATGAAACAGAGTAACAATGAAACAGAGTAACAATGAAACAGTAGCAGTGAAACACAGTAACAGTGAAACACAGTAACAACGAAACAGAGTAACAATGAAACAGTAGCAGTGAAACACAGTAACAGTGAAACAGAGTAACAATGAAACACAGTAACAGTGAAATACAGTAACAGTGAAACAGAGTAACAATGAAACAGAGTAACAATGAAACAGTAGCAGTGAAACACAGTAACAGTGAAACACAGTAACAATGAAACACAGTAACAGTGAAACACAGTAACAGTGAAACACAGTAACAGTGAAACACAGTAACAGTGAAACACAGTAACAATGAAACACAGTAACAGTGAAACACAGTAACAGTGAAACACAGTAACAATGAAACACAGTAACAGTGAAACACAGTAACAGTGAAACACAATAACAACGAAACAGAGTAACAGTGAAACACAGTAACAATGAAACAGAGTAACAGTGAAACACAGTAACAACGAAACAGAGTAACAGTGAAACACAGTAACAATGAAACAGAGTAAAAATGAAACAGTAGCAGTGAAACACAGTAACAGTGAAACACAGTAACAATGAAACACAGTAACAGTGAAACACAGCAACAGTGAAACACAGTAACAATGAAACACAGTAACAGTGAAACAGAGTAACAGTGAAACACAGTAACAGTGAAACACAGTAACAATGAAACAGAGTAACAATGAAACAGTAGCAGTGAAACACAGTAACAGTGAAACACAGTAACAATGAAACACAGTAACAGTGAAACACAGTAACAATGAAACACAGTAACAGTGAAACACCATAACAACAAAACAGAGTAACAGTGAAACACAGTAACAATGAAACAGAGTAACACTGAAACAGTAGCAGTGAAACACAGTAACAGTGAAACACAGTAACAACGAAACAGAGTAACAATGAAACAGTAGCAGTGAAACACAGTAACAGTGAAACAGAGTAACAATGAAACACAGTAACAGTGAAACACAGTAACAGTGAAACACAGTAACAATGAAACAGAGTAACAATGAAACAGTAGCAGTGAAACAGAGTAACAGTGAAACACAGTAACAACGAAACAGAGTAACAGTGAAACACAGTAACAATGAAACAGAGTAACAATGAAACAGTAGCAGTGAAACACAGTAACAGTGAAACACAGTAACAATGAAACAGAGTAACAGTGAAACAGAGTAACAGTGAAACACAGTAACAATGAAACACAGTAACAATGAAACAGAGTAACAGTGAAACACAGTAACAATGAAACAGAGTAACAGTGAAACACAGTAGCAGTGAAACACAGTAACAGTGAAACACAGTAACAATGAAACACAGTAACAGTGAAACAGAGTAACAGTGAAACATAGTAACAATGAAACACAGTAACAATGAAACACAGCAACAATGAAACACAGTAACAGTGAAACAGAGTAACAGTGAAACAGAGTAACAGTGAAACACAGTAACAACGAAACAGAGTAACAGTGAAACACAGTAACAAAGAAACACAGTAACAATGAAACAGAGTAACAGTGAAACAGAGTAACAATGAAACACAGTAACAATGAAACAGAGTAACAGTGAAACACAGTAACAATGAAACACAGTAACAATGAAACAGAGTAACAGTGAAACAGATAACAGTGAAACACAGTAACAATGAAACAGAGTAACAGTGAAACAGAGTAACAGTGAAACACAGTAACAATGAAACACAATAAAAACAAAACAGAGTAACAGTGAAACAGAGTAACAATGAAACACAGTAACAATGAAACACAGTAGCAGTGAAACACAGTAACAGTGAAACACAGTAACAATGAAACAGAGTAACAGTGAAACACAGTAACAGTGAAACACAGTAACAATGAAACAGAGTAACAGTGAAACAGAGTAACAATGAAACACAGTAACAACGAAACAGAGTAACAATGAAACACAGTAACAATGAAACACAGCAACAATGAAACAGAGCAACAATGAAACACAGTAACAATGAAACACAGTAACAATGAAACACAGCAACAATGAAACAGAGCAACAATGAAACACAGTAACAATGAAACACAGCAACAATGAAACACAGTAACAGTGAAACAGAGTAACAGTGAAACAGAGTAACAGTGAAACACAGTAACAACAAAACAGAGTAACAGTGAAACACAGTAACAAAGAAACACAGTAACAATGAAACAGAGTAACAGTGAAACAGAGTAACAATGAAACACAGTAACAATGAAACAGAGTAACAGTGAAACAGAGTAACAATGAAACACAGTAACAATGAAACAGAGTAACAGTGAAACAGATAACAGTGAAACACAGTAACAATGAAACAGAGTAACAGTGAAACAGAGTAACAGTGAAACACAGTAACAATGAAACATAATAACAACGAAACAGAGTAACAGTGAAACAGATAACAGTGAAACACAGTAACAATGAAACAGAGTAACAGTGAAACAGAGTAACAGTGAAACACAGTAACAATGAAACATAATAACAACGAAACAGAGTAACAGTGAAACAGAGTAACAATGAAACACAGTAACAATGAAACAGAGTAACAGTGAAACATAGTAACAATGAAACACAGTAACAATGAAACAGAGTAACAGTGAAACACAGTAACAGTGAAACACAGTAACAATGAAACAGAGTAACAGTGAAACAGAGTAACAGTGAAACACAGTAACAATGAAACAGAGTAACAGTGAAACACAGTAGCAGTGAAACACAGCAACAATGAAACACAGTAACAATGAAACAGAGTAACAGTGAAACAGAGTAACAATGAAACACAGTAACAATGAAACAGAGTAACAGTGAAACAGAGTAACAATGAAACACAGTAACAATGAAACAGAGTAACAGTGAAACAGATAACAGTGAAACACAGTAACAATGAAACAGAGTAACAGTGAAACACAGTAGCAGTGAAACACAGCAACAATGAAACACAGTAACAATGAAACAGAGTAACAGTGAAACAGAGTAACAATGAAACACAGTAAAAGTGAAACACAGTAACAATGAAACAGAGTAACAATGAAACACAGTAGCAGTGAAACACAGTAACAGTGAAACACAGTAACAGTGAAACACAGTAACAGTGAAACACAGTAACAATGAAACACAGTAACAGTGAAACACAGTAACATTGAAACACAATAACAACGAAACAGAGTAACAGTGAAACACAGTAACAATGAAACAGAGTAACAATGAAACAGAGTAACAATGAAACAGTAGCAGTGAAACACAGTAACAGTGAAACACAGTAACAACGAAACAGAGTAACAATGAAACAGTAGCAGTGAAACACAGTAACAGTGAAACAGAGTAACAATGAAACACAGTAACAGTGAAATACAGTAACAGTGAAACAGAGTAACAATGAAACAGAGTAACAATGAAACAGTAGCAGTGAAACACAGTAACAGTGAAACACAGTAACAATGAAACACAGTAACAGTGAAACACAGTAACAGTGAAACACAGTAACAGTGAAACACAGTAACAGTGAAACACAGTAACAATGAAACACAGTAACAGTGAAACACAGTAACAGTGAAACACAGTAACAATGAAACACAGTAACAGTGAAACACAGTAACAGTGAAACACAATAACAACGAAACAGAGTAACAGTGAAACACAGTAACAATGAAACAGAGTAACAGTGAAACACAGTAACAACGAAACAGAGTAACAGTGAAACACAGTAACAATGAAACAGAGTAAAAATGAAACAGTAGCAGTGAAACACAGTAACAGTGAAACACAGTAACAATGAAACACAGTAACAGTGAAACACAGCAACAGTGAAACACAGTAACAATGAAACACAGTAACAGTGAAACAGAGTAACAGTGAAACACAGTAACAGTGAAACACAGTAACAATGAAACAGAGTAACAATGAAACAGTAGCAGTGAAACACAGTAACAGTGAAACACAGTAACAATGAAACACAGTAACAGTGAAACACAGTAACAATGAAACACAGTAACAGTGAAACACCATAACAACAAAACAGAGTAACAGTGAAACACAGTAACAATGAAACAGAGTAACACTGAAACAGTAGCAGTGAAACACAGTAACAGTGAAACACAGTAACAACGAAACAGAGTAACAATGAAACAGTAGCAGTGAAACACAGTAACAGTGAAACAGAGTAACAATGAAACACAGTAACAGTGAAACACAGTAACAGTGAAACACAGTAACAATGAAACAGAGTAACAATGAAACAGTAGCAGTGAAACAGAGTAACAGTGAAACACAGTAACAACGAAACAGAGTAACAGTGAAACACAGTAACAATGAAACAGAGTAACAATGAAACAGTAGCAGTGAAACACAGTAACAGTGAAACACAGTAACAATGAAACAGAGTAACAGTGAAACAGAGTAACAGTGAAACACAGTAACAATGAAACACAGTAACAATGAAACAGAGTAACAGTGAAACACAGTAACAATGAAACAGAGTAACAGTGAAACACAGTAGCAGTGAAACACAGTAACAGTGAAACACAGTAACAATGAAACACAGTAACAGTGAAACAGAGTAACAGTGAAACATAGTAACAATGAAACACAGTAACAATGAAACAGAGTAACAGTGAAACACAGTAACAATGAAACAGAGTAACAATGAAACACAGTAGCAGTGAAACACAGTAACAGTGAAACACAGTAACAATGAAACAGAGTAACAGTGAAACACAGTAACAATGAAACACAATAACAACGAAACAGAGTAACAATGAAACACAGTAACAGTGAAACACAGTAGCAGTGAAACACAGTAACAGTGAAACACAGTAACAATGAAACAGAGTAACAGTGAAACACAGTAACAGTGAAACACAGTAACAATGAAACACAGTAGCAGTGAAACACAGTAACAATGAAACAGAGTAACAGTGAAACAGAGTAACAGTGAAACACAGTAACAATGAAAAAGAGTAACAGTGAAACAGAGTAACAGTGAAACACAGTAACAACGAAACAGAGTAACAGTGAAACAGAGTAACAGTGAAACACAGTAACAGTGAAACACAATAACAACGAAACACAGTAACAGTGAAACACAGTAACAATGAAACAGAGTAACAATGAAACAGAGTAACAATGAAACAGTAGCAGTGAAACACAGTAACAGTGAAACACAGTAACAACGAAACAGAGTAACAATGAAACTGTAGCAGTGAAACACAGTAACAGTGAAACACAGTAACAATGAAACACAGTAACAGTGAAACACAGTAACAGTGAAACACAGTAACAATGAAACAGAGTAACAATGAAACAGTAGCAGTGAAACACAGTAACAGTGAAACACAGTAACAACGAAACAGAGTAACAGTGAAACACAGTAACAATGAAACAGAGTAACAATGAAACAGTAGCAGTGAAACACAGTAACAGTGAAACACAGTAACAATGAAACACAGTAACAGTGAAACACAGTAACAGTGAAACACAGTAACAGTGAAACACAGTAACAATGAAACAGAGTAACAATGAAACAGTAGCAGTGAAACACAGTAACAGTGAAACACAGTAACAACGAAACAGAGTAACAGTGAAACACAGTAACAATGAAACAGAGTAACAATGAAACAGTAGCAGTGAAACACAGTAACAGTGAAACACAGTAACAATGAAACACAGTAACAGTGAAACACAGTAACAGTGAAACACAGTAACAATGAAACACAGTAACAGTGAAACAGAGTAACAGTGAAACACAGTAACAATGAAACACAGTAACAATGAAACAGAGTAACAGTGAAACACATTAACAATGAAACAGAGTAACAATGAAACACAGTAGCAGTGAAACACAGTAACAGTGAAACACAGTAACAATGAAACAGAGTAACAGTGAAACACAGTAACAGTGAAACACAGTAACAATGAAACAGAGTAACAGTGAAACACAGTAACAATGAAACACAATAACAACGAAACAGAGTAACAATGAAACACAGTAGCAGTGAAACACAGTAATAGTGAAACACAGTAATAGTGAAACACAGTAACAATGAAACAGAGTAACAGTGAAACACATTAACAATGAAACAGAGTAACAATGAAACACAGTAGCAGTGAAACACAGTAACAGTGAAACACAGTAACAATGAAACAGAGTAACAGTGAAACACAGTAATAGTGAAACACAGTAATAGTGAAACACAGTAACAATGAAACAGAGTAACAGTGAAACACAGTAACAATGAAACACAATAACAACGAAACAGAGTAACAGTGAAACACAGTAATAGTGAAACACAGTAATAGTGAAACAGAGTAACAGTGAAACACAGTAACAGTGAAACACAGTAACAATGAAACACAGTAACAGTGAAACACAGTAACAATGAAACAGAGTAACAGTGAAACAGAGTAACAATGAAACACATTAACAATGAAACAGAGTAACAGTGAAACAGAGTAACAATGAAACAGAGTAACAGTGAAACAGAGTAACAATGAAACACATTAACAATGAAACACACTAACAGTGAAACACAGTAACAATGAAACAGAGTAACAGTGAAACACAGTAACAATGAAACACAATAACAACGAAACAGAGTAACAATGAAACACAGTAGCAGTGAAACACAGTAATAGTGAAACACAGTAATAGTGAAACACAGTAACAATGAAACAGAGTAACAATGAAACACAGTAGCAGTGAAACACAGTAATAGTGAAACACAGTAATAGTGAAACACAGTAACAATGAAACAGAGTAACAGTGAAACACAGTAACAATGAAACACAATAACAACGAAACAGAGTAACAGTGAAACACAGTAATAGTGAAACACAGTAATAGTGAAACAGAGTAACAGTGAAACACAGTAACAGTGAAACACAGTAACAATGAAACACAGTAACAGTGAAACACAGTAACAATGAAACAGAGTAACAGTGAAACAGAGTAACAATGAAACACATTAACAATGAAACACACTAACAGTGAAACACAGTAACAATGAAACACAGTAACAGTGAAACACAGTAACAATGAAACAGAGTAACAGTGAAACAGAGTAACAATGAAACACATTAACAATGAAACACACTAACAATGAAACACATTAACAATGAAACACACTAACAGTGAAACACAGTAACAATGAAACAGAGTAACAATGAAACAGTAGCAGTGAAACACAGTAACAGTGAAACACAGTAACAATGAAACACAGTAACAGTGAAACACAGTAACAGTGAAACACAGTAACAGTGAAACACAGTAACAATGAAACAGAGTAACAATGAAACAGTAGCAGTGAAACACAGTAACAGTGAAACACAGTAACAACGAAACAGAGTAACAGTGAAACACAGTAACAATGAAACAGAGTAACAATGAAACAGTAGCAGTGAAACACAGTAACAGTGAAACACAGTAACAATGAAACACAGTAACAGTGAAACACAGTAACAGTGAAACACAGTAACAATGAAACACAGTAACAGTGAAACAGAGTAACAGTGAAACACAGTAACAATGAAACACAGTAACAATGAAACAGAGTAACAGTGAAACACATTAACAATGAAACAGAGTAACAATGAAACACAGTAGCAGTGAAACACAGTAACAGTGAAACACAGTAACAATGAAACAGAGTAACAGTGAAACACAGTAACAGTGAAACACAGTAACAATGAAACAGAGTAACAGTGAAACACAGTAACAATGAAACACAATAACAACGAAACAGAGTAACAATGAAACACAGTAGCAGTGAAACACAGTAATAGTGAAACACAGTAATAGTGAAACACAGTAACAATGAAACAGAGTAACAGTGAAACACATTAACAATGAAACAGAGTAACAATGAAACACAGTAGCAGTGAAACACAGTAACAGTGAAACACAGTAACAATGAAACAGAGTAACAGTGAAACACAGTAATAGTGAAACACAGTAATAGTGAAACACAGTAACAATGAAACAGAGTAACAGTGAAACACAGTAACAATGAAACACAATAACAACGAAACAGAGTAACAGTGAAACACAGTAATAGTGAAACACAGTAATAGTGAAACAGAGTAACAGTGAAACACAGTAACAGTGAAACACAGTAACAATGAAACACAGTAACAGTGAAACACAGTAACAATGAAACAGAGTAACAGTGAAACAGAGTAACAATGAAACACATTAACAATGAAACAGAGTAACAGTGAAACAGAGTAACAATGAAACAGAGTAACAGTGAAACAGAGTAACAATGAAACACATTAACAATGAAACACACTAACAGTGAAACACAGTAACAATGAAACAGAGTAACAGTGAAACACAGTAACAATGAAACACAATAACAACGAAACAGAGTAACAATGAAACACAGTAGCAGTGAAACACAGTAATAGTGAAACACAGTAATAGTGAAACACAGTAACAATGAAACAGAGTAACAATGAAACACAGTAGCAGTGAAACACAGTAATAGTGAAACACAGTAATAGTGAAACACAGTAACAATGAAACAGAGTAACAGTGAAACACAGTAACAATGAAACACAATAACAACGAAACAGAGTAACAGTGAAACACAGTAATAGTGAAACACAGTAATAGTGAAACAGAGTAACAGTGAAACACAGTAACAGTGAAACACAGTAACAATGAAACACAGTAACAGTGAAACACAGTAACAATGAAACAGAGTAACAGTGAAACAGAGTAACAATGAAACACATTAACAATGAAACACACTAACAGTGAAACACAGTAACAATGAAACACAGTAACAGTGAAACACAGTAACAATGAAACAGAGTAACAGTGAAACAGAGTAACAATGAAACACATTAACAATGAAACACACTAACAGTGAAACACAGTAACAGTGAAACAGAGTAACAGTGAAACAGAGTAACAATGAAACAGATTAACAATGAAACAGAGTAACAGTGAAACAGAGTAACAATGAAACAGATTAACAATGAAACAGAGTAACAGTGAAACACAGTAACAATGAAACACAGTAGCAGTGAAACACAGTAACAATGAAACAGAGTAACAGGGAAACAGAGTAACAATGAAACAGATTAACAATGAAACAGAGTAACAGGGAAACAGAGTAACAATGAAACAGATTAACAATGAAACAGAGTAACAGTGAAACACAGTAACAGTGAAACAGAGTAACAATGAAACACAGCAACAGTGAAAAACACTACATACTGTACATTTCATGTCTTTTGTGAGTCAGCGGTGGCACAGTTGAAGGGACCTTGACATTGTGACGAGGAGTTTTGGTGGGAATGAATCAGTAAAACAGCACAGGAGGATCGTACATGGCGCACAAACAGAACAGAGGTCAGCGCTGTCCTGAGAGGTGTGAAGATGAGAGAAAAACCCTTCCTGTCCCTTATGCACATAAAAAGAAGGAGCTGTTACATCACTCACACCAGGTCACCAGGAAGAAGAGAACAATAGAAGTAACTAGACGGCCTGACTCCTGCCTAATGGCTCACCACTTAAAGCTCACACACACACACACCCTGACACACACAGTTAAAAGGACACACACTAATTCCCACATATTTACCATCATGTATGAAATTTCCCTGAGTTATTTACTGTGCTTCAGCATGTCACTGATGCTGATATTCTCTCGACTGCCTATCTGGGCTTAGCATTCATAGATCCATCCATCTCCCCGCACATCCATCCCTGTCTTTTGTGCCAGGAGTGGGCTGTAGGTGTGTGTACTGTGGAAGGTTTGGATGGTGCGATGAATTTGCCTATACATCAGAGGTGTCAGCCTCAGTGTGAACTATTGGCCTTTAATGGCCAATAAATACAAGTTAGCAGGACATAGGTTGACTGCAGGTCACAGAGTGATCGCATTTGTTGTTGCTGTTGTTTGTTTAGTAAAAAAAAATAAGACATAAATAGAGTAAATTAGATGAGCTAATTTTAATTACTGCAACCTCACAGCTCCTGCATCTACAGCCTGGGACTTTGAAATGCTGTTTTGCCACCATGTATTCCAGATTTTACACCTTCCATATTTTAACATTTAGCCTGTGTTTGAACATTTCCTCCTCGTTTCTCTCTGTTTAACTCTGATTGGTTTTCCAGTTGGGACCATCCACCATCTCATCTCATCTGTCCATGTCTGTCTCAGTTTTGGCCTCAGCCTTCAGTCCTCCCTCCCACCGAAGCAATGGGGTCAAAACCATTCCAACACAGGAAGTGATTTTACACCCTTCACACATCTGAGCAGAACAGCAGGCTGTAGCTGGAGGGATAAACTCCACAGGCCTCAGAAATTCAAACTAGCAGCCCTCTAATGAAAATTTGTTTGTTCTTCATCCAACCTTTGCCCTCCCCAATTGCATCGTTCATTCATATATTTCCTTCCTCAGGTTCATAGTATTAATAATTAATTCTGTCTCTGTGAAATGTCACGCATACATCTTACCTGCAGCAGGGTTTTTATTTTGAAATGTAATGCAACTTCCCCTTTAGGTTCAGGTAATAAAACTGTTATGAGATGAATAAAAACTTCTGACATGAGAAACAGTAAAAGCCAGTTGATGCTGGTATTGTTGAGGTGAGTACGAGTCATTTAACAGTATGAAGGTAGGTGGCTCCAGTACGTAGCCCTTTTCCACTCGGGTCGGCTAGGCTTCACTCAGTTTTTAGGGTTTCCATCAGGTGGTAGTACCTGGGTCTTAGTTCCTACTTGGCCAGATTTCCAAGTCATCCCAGGAAATTTGAAAATGTAACATCAACAGACTCCATGCCACTGGTTGGCTAGTCAGCTGCGTTACTTGAAGAGTCATGCAAGTGTCTCGTTCACAAAAATAAATCAAAAACGCCATTTTGTCAATACTGAGAAAAAGCCATACACCAGGCAGCAGGTACACCATCCACTGTTGGTGGAGCGTTCATGTCAAACACAAATGACGTCATGGTAAATGGCCTGTATTTATATAGCGCTTTACTAGTCCCTATGGACCCCAAATCGCTTTACACTACATCCAGTCATCCACCCATTCACATACACATTCACACACTGGTGATGGCAGCTACATTGTAGCCACAGCCACCCTGGGGCGCACTGACAGAGGCGAGGCTGCCGGACACTGGCGCCACCGGGCCCTCTGACCACCACCAGTAGGCAACTGGTGAAGTGTCTTGCCCAAGGACACAAGGACCGAGACTGTCAGAGCCGGGGCTCGAACCGGCAACCTTCCGATTACAAGGCGAACTCCCAACTCTTGAGCCACGATCGCCATGGGACTACATTACTTTGAGTGATATGTGTAAAGGTTCTTGATGGGGTTTCACGTGCAGGACAGGAGGTATTATGACAATACCATAATTACCTTTAATAGTTAGTTAAAATTATATCTAACACATAACCTGAGGGGCTGCCATGTTACTGTAAAGTACCAGACCAGTAATCTCAGCTACTAAACTGACAGCTGATTCAGACAGCGGTAACAAGCAAGTTTAAGCTTCCTCACTATGAAACTGTTGAGTCGGTCAGTCTGTACAGTAGGCTGGCCGGTCGGTCCACTCAGAGAACTACAAGATTAAATTCTAAGAAAAGGTTTTTATTTTATAGCACCTGAAATGTTCCAGTGTGTGTTAGCTTTGCATTTTTATCAGCATTCACCAAGTGATTGATTGTGTGGTGACTGCAGTCAGAGCCTGGAACAGCAGGCCACGAACCATTTGTTCAACCACTAAACACCAACTTCACATGTACATAACAGCCTCTCTCTCTCTCTCACACACACACACACAAACACACGCACACACACACAAACACACACACACACACACACACACACACACACAAACACACACAAACACACACACACACAAACACACACACGCACAAACACACACACACACACACCTTACTGTGGTCATGAAAAAGGCAAATGTGCCAGTGAGTATGCACGTGCATGCTGTGTGTGACTTATTTACAGCCACAGTGAGTTCAGAAGTAGTTCATGCACACATGAAGACACACAACTCTCTATTCAGTCAAAAAAACACTTTTTCACTTTGTTTGTTTTTACTTGTACGTGTACAGGAAGAGGAAGACGAGAGCGTGTAACAAATAGTAAGAAAGTAGTAGTAAGCTAATAATAATAATAATAATAATAATAATAATTATTATTATTATTATTATTATTATTATTAGTTATGTTGCAAACTTCATCTCACATGTTCAATTCAATTCAATTTTATTTATCTAGCGCCAAATCACAACAAAAGTCACCTCAAGGCGCTTCATAGATACAGAGAAAAACCCAACAATCATATGACCAGCAGCACTTTGGCGACAGTGGGAAGGAAAAACTCCCTTTTAACAGGAAGAAACCTCCAACAGAACCAGGCTCAGGGAGGGGCGGGGCCATCTGCTGTGATTGGTTGGGGTGAGAGAAGGAAGACAGGATAAAGACATGCTGTGGAAGAGAGACAGAGGTTAATAACAGATATGATTCAATGCAGAGAGGTCTGTTAATACATAGTGAGTGAGAAAGGTGACTGGAAAGGAAAAACTCAATGCATCATGGGAATCCCCGGCAGCCTACATCTATTGCAGCATAACTAAGGGAAGATTCAGGGTCACCTGGTCCAGCCCTAACTATATGCTTTAGCAAAAAGGAAAGTTTGAAGCCTAATCTTAAAAGTAGAGATAGTGTCTGTCTCCCGAATCCAAACTGGAAGCTGGTTCCACAGAAGAGGGGCCTGAAAACTGAAGGCTCTGTTCACTAAATGTCTTTTATTGTTTATTCTCACCTTATATGGCAAATACCATGCACACCACTACGAGCATACATTACCTTGATGTGTTCAAATGAAAAACATTATAAATAAATATAAATCACCATCATCTTATTTTTCTAGTGTTTAAAGCTTTTGAGTTTCCATGTTTTTGTCCATTTATTATTTCATTCATTTAGTTTTATGGAGCTTTAACCATCAGCTTAGTTGATTTACTGTTCCAGCAGGTTCCAGTTCTATATTTTTGATTTTCACTTCACTTCCTGCTTTAAGTTTGTTATCTTCGCTACCTGTTTCCTGTCTTTCTGTTCTTTCCTGGGGTTATATTATGAACCATCACAGCCAGGCTTTCTTTGTGCTAGCTGTTTCAACAAAAGTTAAACTTCCAGTTGGTGATAACAGGTATCACAGCGGTGCTTCTCATCTAAGCTGGACTTTGATGAGAAACGCTGGTGTTTTGCAGGCGATGTGATTCTGCCACAGGAGATGATCCCTCTGAGGCCCAGCCAGAGACGTTATTAGCCGATGATGATAATAAAAGGACAGTATATTTAAATATACCATTACATTACGACATTAAAGACCAGGTAACAAATTTTTGCTTTATAAATTTGTGTGCAGGGCTGTGAGATGAAAAACTATAAAGTGAAATACAAACTTGAAAAAGACAAAAAATATTAGAGGATAATTAAATATAGTATAATAGTATTTAATATAGGTAAAATAAAGTATATGCAAAGTGAGTTTGCAGGGCAAGAGATGCATGTATCACAGAGCCATGGCTCAGTGCCACACGCATGAATGTGAGCTTGGCCTGACCCCGAATGGTTTTTGAGAAGTTGAGCATCAGCGGCTCCAAACTGAAGAATCCTCACACTCACATGGATCAGTCCCTCCTAGTGACACTCTTTTGCCTCGTTGTTCAGCTTCTCTCTGTATCATATTGTGTTGCTGATCTTCTCGCAGGTCAGTTGGGTGCTTTCTGTAGCGTTTGTTAGTGGTTTCGTCCATATTACCTGTTTTCTCCTATGACTATAATCTGTCTACAAATCTGTGTATTTAGCCTCCATTTGCTGAAACTTGGTGAAAGACAATAAGAGAAAACTGTGTAGTTCAGTATCAGCCTGCTACACACTAAATTTATATGCAAAAACAATTCAATTTTATTTTATTTATATAGTGCCAAATTACAACATCAGCTGTGTCAAGGTGCTTTATATCGTAAGGTAGACAATAACAGAAAAATCCAACATTTAGATAAACACTTTATGAGCAGCACTTTGGGGACAGTGGGAGGAAAAACTCTTTAATGGGAAGAAACCAGGCTCAGGGAGGGGCGGGGCCGATTAAATCAAGAGTGATGTATAAACACATAGTGAGCGGAGAAGAAACACCCAGTGCATCATGGGAAACCCCAGCAGTTGAAGTCTATTGCTGAATAACTAAAGGAGGATTCAGGGTCAGGTGACCGAGCCCTGACTATGAGCTTTGTACAAAGAAAAGTTTTAAATCTAATCTTGAAAGTAGAGATTGTGTCTGTCTGCTGAATCCAAGCTGGGAGCTGAACGCTCTGCCTCTACTTCTAAATCGAAACAAAAAATCGAGTACGAGTTTGAATTTATTTTTTTCTAATCCACACAAGGTGTCATTCAGGTGAATGTCCACCTGACCTGTAGCTGTCAGCTGTTTCCACCTCCTCACCACTGATGTTTATGGGCTTAGTCACTTAGGTCCTGGCATATAAAAGTTCTAAACTTTAATACAGTACCTCAGTGAAAACTGAAACTCTCTGCATTGCATGATAACATAGAGACAGGCTGTGAGACCCTGGTGAGGTCTGACATTTTCTTTCCTTTTGCAGTTGTGTCAGGAAGTGCAGCGTCAAACTGCCAAATTAAAACCAGGCAGTGCTGAGAGATGGAGCAGCCTTTACATACATACACGGCTTTTAGAAAAGCCGTGTATGTATGTAAAGAAAGAAAGTGACAGTATTTTACAAAGTATGTGATTTATTAACAGTAAATATATTTATATCCCAGCCAATTCATTAATTAACTAGCATTCTATGAAAAGCAGCAAATTCAAAAACCAGCAGACGTGAGACAGTGTGATGGAGAGAGCGATGCAGGCCTACTAAACAAAATGATATCAATGCCAGCTCTGGTTTTACTCGTGTGCTTCTCTATGAAAACAGTGAGAGGAGGATGAAGGACATGTTGAAGGATAAGCTCTGGTAGAAATGAGCTCAGCGTGCAGCATTTATCCAGAGAGGAGCTGCGTTATTATAAACGATCTCACTGTGTAAATCTGAAATCTGTGTAACGGCTGAAGAAACAGAACAGTGTTAATGAATGTTACTGTGTAAATATGAAGGCTGTGTTCTTTTTCTATCAAAGGAGAAAGCTTGAGGGAAAGCACTTTGCTCAGATGAAACCAAAATCGAGCTGTTGTGTATCAACACAACACGCTGCTGAAATGCTGAGTAAGACTCAAAAACCCGCCATCCCAGTACTGAGGCACAGAAACACAGGACGACTACAGGACGACTACAGGACGGGGCTATGAACTCTGACGCTGGGTCATAGAGTGGTCTAGCCATTCTTCATTCCTCAGTCCTGGAAACCCGTGGACGGAGCCGAAGCTTTGAGTTGTCGAGATAAGAAAGCTGAAGGATTAAGAGAGTTTGTGTAAAGACGAGAATCGTAATATGTGAGCTGATGACCAATAAACACGTGCTGCGCTTGCCAACAAGGGTTTCTCCACCAAGTGCTAAGTCATGTTTTGTTTCGGGATCAAACACTAATTTCACTCAGTGACGTGAAAATCTGGTTAAAACTTTAATGTTTTTCTGGATTTTAGGTTGATTTTCTGTCTCCGTCCATTTAAATGAAACTAACTTAAAAAGTAGAGACTCTTGAAATGAAAATAAAGACACACACACACACACACACACACACTGCCATTGCAGGGCTTCGTGGCCTCAGTGCCAGCAGGAGTCACATTTCTGCAGGATGTCCCAGTGAAACATTGTGGAGCATGAAACTGACAGTCTGCTCCGTGGCTGCCAGCCCAGCAGGCGTTGAGGTGACTCTGAGTGGTTACGTGTGTGTGTGTGTGTGTGTGTGTGTGTGTGTGTGTGTGTGTGTGTGCAGGGCTTCCAGGGGACAAACTGGCTTTATTCAAAGCTCGATCACAGAGATGGGCTCCTGACCTCACTCAGTGCGACACTCGTGCTACATCTGTGGTTTGTTATTGTTCAGGACTGATGACACTGCACGACAATAATACATTTCATATTACAGACGGTGTAATCACTCACGTCTATTGTTGTACTGTCTATGGCAGCATTAAAGCTTCACACTGGGCTGTGGGATCTATCGCCTGTAACAGTGGCTTGTTTTGAAACGTCCTACCTGTTTTTATTAAGGTAGAAACATGTAAAATGATTCAGAATAATAATAATTCCTACAATAACTTGGTTTTCAGACTTTCTGAACCCTAACACCCTAACAGAGGCGGTGCAGTCACCAGCTTGGACATACTCAGCTTTTTCTAAATAACTAAACGTCTGCTTTCATGTTTTTAATCAGGGAACAAATGAATAAACTGTAATTACTGGGACGTGCATTTACGTTGGGTACAGTAACAATACATCTACGCTGTCACAGCTTCATCTGGTTTTATTCACGCATATGAGATGATGACACCTGTACTGCTTTCGGGCACACACCCATACTTCCACATGGTGGGACGGGCCCCCGTGGTTCACGTGAAGAAGTCGAGGGGGTCGTTCAGAGGACAGAAGCACGCAGGCAGTCTCTCGTCTGCCCTCCAATTAAACCCTTACAGCACACGCCTCCTCTCCTCTCGTTCCCCTCTGCCCTCAACTTAAACCCTCACCCCAATCTTACCTCGACCCTCTCCACGCAACCTTAACCCCCACCCAGCATCCAACGCCCACTGCCTCTTCCCTCTGCTGCTTCTCCTGCCCACACACACACACACACACACACACACACACACACACACACACACACACACACACACACATCCTTTCCCAGAAGAAAACAAAGACATTGGCCTTAACATGGCTAAGAAATGATGTACTGTACTGCATTTAAATGGTCACATGGTGTGAAACAAAAAGATGGTGGTAGAAGCTTTAGAGTTCATCTGACATGCACGAGACAGACGAAATCTGAAAGTAAAAACATCTCTCAGATATCTGTGTGTGTGCGATTTAAAGGAACACTTTATAATCAGAGTATAACATGAAGTCAGTCATCCTCTGGGAGCTCTCAGCAGTCATTAGCAGGGTTGTTAATCAGTTTCAGCTGCTTTGGTATTAATGAAATGATCAACAGCTGGAGGGCCACTCTGAAAACACATCAGATGGAAATGGGGTGAAAAACATTCTGAAATCACTGATGTCGAGTGATGTGTCTGGAGTGAAAAGATGCGACATCCTTTGATGGAAATGAAATGACCAACCTGCAGACGACTGGAATTAAAGACCCGGAAAGTAAATAGACAAAATTATGCAGCCAACTCGTCCATTTTGCAGAAATTGCAATAAATCCAAATATTCCTCAGTAGTATGTTTGTCCCACACGGGGGTGTCTACTTTCAAGATTAGGCTTCAAACTTTCCTTTTTGCTAAAGCATATAGTTAGGGCTGGACCAGGTGACCCTGAATCCTCCCTTAGTTATGCTGCAATAGATGTAGGCTGCCGGGGGATTCCCATGATGCATTGAGTTTTTCCTTTCCAGTCACCTTTCTCACTCACTATGTATTAACAGACCTCTCTGTATTGAATCATATCTGTTATTAATCTCTGTCTCTCTTCCACAGCATGTCTTTATCCTGTCTTCCTTCTCTCACCCCAACCAATCACAGCAGATGGCCCCGCCCCTCCCTGAGCCTGGTTCTGCTGGAGGTTTCTTCCTGTTAAAAGGGAGTTTTTCCTTCCCACTGTCGCCAAAGTGCTGCTCATAGGGGGTCATATGATTGTTGGGTTTTTCTCTGTATCTATGAAGCGCCTTGAGGTGACTTTTGTTGTGATTTGGCGCTATATAAATAAAATTGAATTGAATTGAATAGATGTACCGAAATATAACGTCCCCGTGGTGTTCTATTGGAGTTAGGTAAGTGAGCGTGGGGGTCAGTCAACAGTATCAATCCCTTCATCCTCCAGGTACTGCATGCTCTCACTGCAGGAGGTCAGACATTGTTGCTCAGCAGGAGGAACACACTGCACCACCTAATGGCAGCCAGGGTGTCGTTGTTTCCTGTCCTGTAGAGCGCGGGGGTGACTCCAGGCCTCGAGGGCCGGTGTCCTGCAGGTTTTAGATCTCACCCTGGGTGAACACACCTGAATCACATGATGAGTTCATTACCAGCCTCTGGAGAACTTCTGGACATGTTGAGGAGCTAATTTAGCCGTTTAAATCAGCTGTGTTGGATCAAGGACACATCTAAAACCTGCAGGACACCGGCCCTTGAGGCCTGGAGTCCCCCCAGCCCTGTGGGGTGTCCCTCCATGGATATGACCCCCCAGACCATCACTGACCCACAGGGCTGGGGGGTCATAGCAAGCTTTAGATTGTAAGGTAGATCCTAGAATAATACATACAGAGAAAAACCGTCCCCTATGAGCCAGCACTTTGGCGACAGTGGGAAGGATAAAGGTTGCTCTAAGATTGTCATTTTGAAATGTGACAGTGCTCTTCCTCACACCTACAGCTGTACAGCTGCATGTTTTAAATATGCTGTTTTATGCTGCTGAATTTTAAAGGACTGACAGAAGGAATGCTTCAGAGAGTGTTGGAGAGCTGGTCTGTGTGATGAATGACAAACACACCTCTGGTTCAAACCTCAGTGACCCAAATGGAGGCATGCTTACACACACACACACACACACACACACACACACACACACACACACACACACACACCCAGGTGTGTCTGGCAAGCCTCCTGCGTGTTCACATTGGTGAAGACATGGTGGGAGGCTGCAACCTCCACGTATATTAATCTGTGAGGCTGAGCCACAAAGAGCTGGTTACAACAAGCCAACACAGAACAGGGGGCGAGCTTCTGTGCTCTTGAGTGCCTCCAAAGTCACTGCACCTCTAACCTCCCTGATGTTTCAAAAGAAACAGTAAATACATCACAAGTTTAGAGAAAGAGAGAGCAGATTTCTCCTGTTTTGGCTTCCCTTCATTGACTTCCTGTTAAGGAAGAGCCTTAAGAAAGCAAGGGGCCTGAAAACTGAAAAGCCTTCAGTTTTCAGGCCCCTCTTCTGTGGAACCAGCTTCCAGTTTGGATTCAGGAGACAGACACTATCTCTACTTTCAAGATTAGGCTTCAAACTTTCCTTTTTGCTAAAGCATATAGTTAGGGCTGGACCAGGTGACCCTGAATCCTCCCTTAGTTATGCTGCCGGGGAATTCCCATGATGCACTGGGTGTTTCTTCCTCACTCACTGTGTTAACAGACCTCTCTGCACTGAATCATTACTTATCATTAATCTCTGTCTCTCTTCCACAGCATTGAATTCTGAAGTGCACAATCCTTTACTTTCTGCTCAGATTCAGAGAGAAATGGAGCAAAACTGAAGGCGCTTCAGTGCAAAAGGTTAATGTGCCAACGATTACTGCAAAAACAATCCAAGAGAGGTGTAGCCACACAAATACACTCACAATTTTGTTATCTTTGTAAAGAAATGAATCCATTCTTATCCAAAATTCAATCATCATAACTATGTAAGTGCTAACTCAAACCGTGATAACCGAAAATATTTCTAATTTTAACCCTAAAACTAAGTAATAATTTAAACCTTTAGAAAATGTCATCAATCTTATTGCGTAAAACTGCTCCTACAAAGGCGGCTAAACATGATTTTATTCTCTTCATCTATTGTTGTAGGTATCCTGTGACAAATGACTTTAAATACTCGTGTGATGTCACAGCGAGTCATCAAAGTTAATTCAGCTAGAGCTCGAGAAATTTAAGAAACTCTGCTTTGCAAACTGATGGTGTGTAATTTGACAGGTTTGATGAATAACACTTTCTACTGACATCGAGAGATGAAGGTGTCCCAAAAATCCACCACCAGATTTTAAAACCAGAGTTATTCCTTTCACATCCAAATTTAGAACTTAGAAAACATCTTGAGGCGACTGATGTTCTCAATAAAAGTGAATTGATTTATTTGTATCTTGTGTCACTAAACCCCAGCATCTCACACCACCAAGCTTCAGTGGACACCACGTTTTAAAGGGTTTTCTTACCATCATAACCATGAGAGGAAAGAGACCAGGTAGGACCAGGTAAAGGCTTCAAAAAAAGGGAAAAAAAGAAGTAAATTAAAGAAAAATAGAAAAAAGAAAAAAGAAGAAAAACTGAAAAAATTAAAGAAAAATAGAAAAAAGAAAAAGAAAAAACAGAAAAAGAAAGAAAGAAGGTAAAGGCTCCAACTCATTAAAAGAAATTCATCACAGTGTTATCTGGTCTTGACAGCAGAGGTTCTCACAATGTTTGAAGAGTAAAGGTTAAAACATGGTGAGGAGTGAAAGGACAGACAATCACAGGTGAAGTGCCCACATTTACAATATCAAGCAGAGCATTGTGTGGGTTCAGAGCCTTGGGTGGGTTCAGAACCTTGGGTGGGTTCAGAGCACTGGGTGGCTTCAGAGCCTTGGGTGGGTTCAGAGCACTGGGTGGGTTCAGAGCCTTGGGTGGGTTCAGAGCCTTAGGTTGGTTCAGAGCACTGGGTGGGTTCAGAACCTTGGGTGGGTTCAGAGCCTTGGGTGGGTTCAGAGCCTTGGGTGGGTTCAGAGCCTTGGGTTGGTTCAGAGCACTGGGTGGGTTCAGAACCTTGGGTGGGTTCAGAGCCTTGGGTTGGTTCAGAGCACTGGGTGGGTTCAGAGCCTTGGGTGGGTTCAGAGCCTTGGGTTGGTTCAGAGCACTGGGTGGGTTCAGAACCTTGGGTGGGTTCAGAGCCTTGGGTGGGTTTAGAGCCTTGGGTGGGTTTAGAGCCTTAGGTTAGTTCAGAGCACTGGGTGGGTTCAGAACCTTGGGTGGGTTCAGAGCCTTGTTGGGTTCAGAGCACTGGGTGGGTTCAGAGCCTTGGGTGGGTTTAGAGCCTTAGGTTGGTTCAGAGCACTGGGTGGGTTCAGAGCCTTGGGTGGGTTCAGAGCCTTAGGTTGGTTCAGAGCACTGGGTGGGTTCAGAACCTTGGGTGGGTTCAGAGCACTGGGTGGCTTCAGAGCCTTGGGTGGGTTCAGAGCCTTGGGTTGGTTCAGAGCACTGGGTGGGTTCAGAGCCTTGGGTGGGTTCAGAGCCTTGGGTTGGTTCAGAGCACTGGGTGGGTTCAGAACCTTGGGTGGGTTCAGAGCCTTGGGTTGGTTCAGAGCACTGGGTGGGTTCAGGGCCTTGGGTGGGTTCAGAGCCTTGGGTGGGTTCAGAGCCTTGGGTTGGTTCAGAGCACTGGGTGGGTTCAGAACCTTGGGTGGGTTCAGAGCCTTGGGTGGGTTTAGAGCACTGGGTGGGTTTAGAGCCTTAGGTTAGTTCAGAGCACTGGGTGGGTTCAGAACCTTGGGTGGGTTCAGAGCCTTGGTGGGTTCAGAGCACTGGGTGGGTTCAGAGCCTTGGGTGGGTTTAGAGCCTTAGGTTAGTTCAGAGCACTGGGTGGGTTCAGAACCTTGGGTGGGTTCAGAGCACTGGGTGGGTTCAGAGCCTTGGGTGGGTTCAGAGCACTGGGTGGCTTCAGAGCACTGGGTGGGTTCAGGGCCTTGGGTGGGTTCAGAGCCTCGGGTGGGTTCAGAGCCTCGGGTGGGTTCAGAGCACTGGGTGGGTTCAGAACCTTGGGTGGGTTCAGAGCCTTGGGTGGGTTCAGAGCACTGGGTGGGTTCAGAGCCTTGGGTGGGTTTAGAGCCTTAGGTTAGTTCAGAGCACTGGGTGGGTTCAGAACCTTGGGTGGGTTCAGAGCCTTGGTGGGTTCAGAGCCTTGGGTGGGTTTAGAGCCTTGGGTGGGTTCAGAGCACTGGGTGGGTTCAGGGCCCTGAGTGGGTTCAGAGCCTTGGGTGGGTTCAGAGCACTGGGTGGGTTCAGAGCCTTGGGTGGGTTCAGAGCCTTGGGTGGGTTCAGAGCACTGGGTGGGTTCAGAGCCTTGGGTGGGTTCAGAGCACTGGGTGGCTTCAGAGCACTGGGTGGGTTCAGGGCCTTGGGTGGGTTCAGAGCCTTGGGTGGGTTCAGAGCACTGGGTGGGTTCAGAACCTTGGGTGGGTTCAGAGTCTTGGGTGGGTTCAGAGCCTTGCTTAAGGCTCCTCAGCAATGATTGGTTGGTTTTGGTTGAATCGTCTCTTTTTTAATCTGCATCGTCTCTGATTTGGTTTTGTTACCTGCTGCTTTCACAGTCAGACTGAAGCAGTCTGTATGAGATGACCTCATGTTCAGGTACATGTGTGTGCTGCAGGCACGGGGGGGGGGGGGAGCAGCAGGCTGCCTGCTGTCAACACTCACAATTTATGATACCTCATCTCACTTTGAGGAACAGCTGCTGTTTGTACACACTGACAGTTGGAAGCATTTCACACAGAAAGCAAAGGAAAAACAAGTCACAGTTTTGGCCAAACACTATGAAAATAAGTCTTAAAATGTTGTTTCATTAAATACATCTGTGGGTTTGGGGACTGGAGGGGAGATGGAAATGTGAGTAAAAAGGGTTTTGTGTTGTGGGTGCATGTGACAGAAGAGGAAACCATGGAGACTTAAATACATATGCAGTTATTAAAAAACAGAATAAAAAAGTTCTGTGGAACAAAAGCCAGAAAGTTTGACACAAAATCAAACAAAAAGTCTTCACTTATGCTACGAATACTAACATCCAGCTCCAGTCTGAGTCCTGACAAGCTCAGTGTCAGAGCATAAGGAACTGGAAACTGATAAAGTCTGATAAGATTTTTTTGAACCAGCTGATAGAAATGCATCATGTTTATTCATACATGTAACAAACGATGTGAACCAGCTGAGTATACAGAGCATGGATGTAACAACTGTAACGTCACCTATTGCTTTGTGTAGCCTCAGTGTTAAAGTACCGGCAGCGGTGAACGTTAACATTTATGACGTGGAAATGACCATATTTGGATATAAACTGGGGTGGAACATTATCAGCTGTAGAGCTCAGACACTAACAAAACACAGTAGCTTCACTCAGTAAAAATCTTCCCTGATAGTCTGTACCACACAGCAGGTTGTTTGTAACGGTAGACACTCAGCAGCACAGTCCTGTTGGAAAAGTCCGGACAGTAACCGGAATTAGTGGAAGTTATGACTCGTGGTTACTTTTAACTCATCATTTGGAAAAAGAAAACAAAATCCCGACCTTTGTGCATCTGTGTGTGCAAACATGCTTTTTAATGCTGTTCAGGCACTTGGACAGTGCTGTCTATAGGGGAGGACTCACTTTTGGGGGGAGTTGTGTTACAAGTAACCTGTGGCTGAACCCTGAATACACTTCCTCTGGTTACAGGGACGACTCTCAGGAAAGGCTTAAAAACAAGAAAGAAAGAAGTAAAGCTCAGTAATGACACACATGCCCCAAAAACTGCAAACGGAAAAAACGTTTTAAAAGAATAATTAAAAAAACAGAGCGAGAAATGAAAAGCAAAAAGGCAGAGAGACAGTGACCTTTCTCTGAACCCAGTGATGAACTTCTGCCTCAGTGTACTCCACACACACACACACACACACACACACACACACACACACACACACACACACACACACAGGGCACATTTTCAGCTTATGTAATGGAGAGCAGGATCGCATGTGTGTGTTTCCACTTCAGTATGAATAGGAGGTGATCCCAGCATCAGTCAAGTCAGCACTGTTCCTCTCTCTCACGCACGCACACACGTGCACGCAGACACGCACGCACACACACGTACACGCAAACACACACACACTACTCGTTTCAGCACAAATGCGACCTTCAGTTTTCAAACTGGTCACAGAATAGAAATCGTGGCTCGGGCTGAGGACGAGCAGCCACATGTTAATCAGAGCTGCAGAGGTTTAACCCAGGACAAAGCTCTTACTTGCAGTAATGTATTTTAACACCTTCCTAATCAGGAATATGCATGAGTATAACTATCTCTGAAAGACACTGCTCCCACTGTGAACCTGAGTGTGAGATTCCTCGGTGTCTGCGCTCTCAGGGCAGTTAGCTGCTATGGTAATCACTGTGGTAATTACTTACTTACTGACATTCAGCCTCATGTAGTGAAGATTCATGAAGATATTTCATCCCTTTATTCTGATTTGTGGAAATCAAATGGTCTTCTGTAGCTGCTACAATTACTGAACACACAGAGTGGAGCCGTGTGCCACTGAGCATGTGCAGTGTCACCTCACAACAAAACGTTTGTGGTTCCCACATTTTAGTCCGTGTCCGCTGTATCGAGTTGACGTGATCTCCGTGTCTTTGTGGGTTTCACTCCACAGTAACGAGTAAAATAAAAAGTACAGTTACCGTCGCATAAATCCAGTTGTAATCTCCAAATAACTTCAGGATTGACCCGCAGCGCCCTCTTCTGGTGAAATGTAAGTACTGTATACTGATGCGCACAGGGTGCTCATGCTTCTGTCTTACTAGCTGCACCATGCATCCTGCAACCGCATCAGAAGCTGAACTTGTTGTTTGCGTTAGTGTTGTGTAACACAGTGATTTGATTATGTTAACTTATTATAAACTGCCAAAGTTCAGCTGGCGCAGGGAAGTGAGTTACTCTCTTTCTAGTCCCTGTCAGGACTCTTGCTGCAGCATTTTGGATTAGCCGAAGGCTTTTCAGGGAGTTTTTAGGACTTCCTGATAATAATGAATTACAGTCGTCCAGCCTGGAAGTAATAAATGCAGGAACTAGTTTTTCAGCGTCACTCTGAGACAGGATATTTCTAATTTTAGAGATGTTGCACAAATGGAAGAACGCAGTCTTACATATTTGTTTAATATGTGCGTTGAAGGACATGTCCTGGTCAAAAATGACTCCAAGGTTCCTCACAGTGTTACTGGAGGCCAAGGTAATGCCATCCAGAGTAAGAATCTGCTTAGATATCATATTTCATGGGCGTAGATTTGGCATGGACGGAACGGACATGTCCCCACCAATATCCAGCGATTATTGAATTGTCCCCAACAATAATTTGATCTCTACGAGTAAAGAAAAACAACCCGATAGAAAGAAAAAAAAAGATCTGTCAGCGTCTCATTCACCCAGCGGAGCAGAAAGTGTTAAATTACGTTCTCTACTGGAGTCCTAGATCATGTGACAAATATGGCCAATGTGATTGGCTGAGCCTTTCAGGGAGCTCTGTTTAGTTTCAGCAGCGGCAAACCTGCGCTGCGAGGAGGAGAGGAGGCAGCAGAAAGGAAGAACCTGGATATAAGAAAGTATTTTTCAAAGAAACCTGTAAGTCACTTAAAGTCAAGCTCACTCATAAAATGTGTCACAATAACATTACAGGCTATGCTAGGCTTTGGCCCACATCAGTCTAAAATTGTATGTAACCATGAATAACGTGTTTTGGAAACTAACTGCACAACATGCAGCACTATTAGTTCTCTCAGTCTCAGAGCAGCATTTCTAATTTTGATTGAAGCTGTCAGAGAAAACGGCAGCCTCGAGCAGCCAGGATATTAGTTTACAGAGGCTGTTAAAATTATATGTCTAACGTTAAAATGTTGGTGACAATAATTTCATCCTAATGGCACTGACATATTCATAGGGTTCATTTTTGAGACAAAATATCATCATGATTTTGCAAATATCCACCTTGTAGTGCACTTTGCACAAATTGTTTTAAAAATGCACTCAGCCTACAAACATTACTGAGTGACTCATCAGTAATGTTTGTATAGTGTGCCTAAAATGTTGCATAATTTTGCTGAGAGATTTTTGACTTTGTGGTAATCTTAGATGAGTAGTTTTATGGACAAAAACCACCAGGTCATTCAGAGTTCCCTTAGTGCTAATGTGTCAGAGATGTTGGTGTAACTGAAGTAATGTTGTTAAGTCCTTAAAGTCATATTCTTTTATTGTCATGACTGTATTTGAAGCTGTTTTTATTTTTGTATGATACCTGATTTATATGGAATATGGCTGAAATAAACTAAAGCCTAAAATACTTAGTCATTTGTTTAATAGTAATTTAACATTATATAATTCACATATAAAACTATGAATTGTAATTTTAAATGGTTTAAAAGCAGATAGAGTAGCATATGTAGGCAAGTATAATTCTCCTTTTAAATCAAGAAGCAAAGACAAAAAGGGAAAATAAGAAATGGGGCAGGGGTCGATGGCTGAATCATCCGTCCCCACCAACGCCTAAACCAAATCTATGCCCTCGGCATATTTCTAAGATTTTCAGCGCCGAGTACAATAACCTCAGTTTGATCTGAATGAAGAAGCAGAAAGTTAGCGGCCATCCAGGTCTTTATGTCTTTAAGACATTCCTGCAGTTTAACTCATTGGTGTGTGTTATCTGGCTTCATGGACAGATAGAGCTGGGTGTCATCTGCATAGCAGTGAAATATTCACAGGCTGCTCGGATTAAATGACCTGCATAAAATGAATTAACGAATTAAGATGCACATCTTCTGCACATTGTAGTTTCAACACATCCTGTGTCACATTAAGGAAACCGCTGTGACGTCGTTTGGACTCATCGTCCGACGTCCTTATCAGTTCTCCCACCCGGAGGTCGGGAAAAGGAGACAGGAGGGAGTTTTGGATCGTACCCTGTGAGCAGCTCCCGTTCACCCTCAGCCCTCAATCAAAAACACAAAAGCAAATCTTAGATAAATCCATTTTAATGGAAAATGTAAAACCCTTTTGAACTTCAATGTACAAAGCATGTAACACTTGCAAGTTAAAATTTGAAATTGAAGCAAGCCATGTTTTAAAAAAATACCTCAGTGGATGTATATATGTACATATTATAGTTCATTTTTTCTTTATTTTATTTTTTAACTTCAAAATGTCACCATAGTAAATCTTAACAAAAACAAGACAATCAATTCTTTTCTTAAATAAATTACATCTTTTCTGTAAATGTCTCATTTTTACAGCAAATACTTTTTTCATAAAATGCTGACGTGTATAAGCCATGTTTGTTTTTCCTTTACATAATACAACTTTACACAGTCTACAATAGTTTGGCAGGTCGTTTTCAGAAAATGTATTTATGGCATGAGGACTGTAGAGCGTCAACATTTCCCAAAGTACAGGCATTAGCTGGTGTGTGTGTGTGTGTGTCCTCCATCACAGTAGAGCCGTATCACAACTGAAAAACAGCAAAAGAAAACAAACTGTACAACTCACATTTACATAATGCATTTTGTTTCAATAACACTGCATTTAATAGAGCTATGAAATAAATACATCTTCACAGAGGAGATAAAACAAGGTTAGATGAAAGAAATCCTGAAAAAAAGCACAACAAAACTAGAAAAAGGACGAGAACCGACACGAAGGAACAAACGAGGGAGCAGCAGAGGCTACTGACGAAAACATCTGAGATTTCTGGTTTGCATTTTCCGCCCTCGTGTGTCTTTTTGCCTTTCGAAACATCAGAGATGCCAGTTTTGATCCTAATGCTGCTGGTGATGCTGACGCCATCAGCTGTGTTAGCTGCTGCCATAGGTTAAAGTTCCTGGCCTTTATCATCCAAAGCAGTGAGCGCGGCTGCACCAGTGCTGCTACGGGACAGTCTGAGTCTCCGTGGAAACGGCATTTTACGAGTTTGGAGGTTTGTAGTGCTGATTCACTCCATCACACTGGCTCTAGTGAGGCTCCCAGCCAGCACTCGCTTTGTGTTTGGAGCCTGTGGGGCTTTCAGCCCTCTCAGCCCAGCTGCTCTTCAATTTGGCTCCTCTTGGCACTAAAGGTTTGGGGTGATGACAAGGGCGGCAGTGCCTCTCACTGGCCACTGGATGTGTGACATGAATGTGGGTCACACTGTGAGGTCCTCTGGATCACATGACCAGCTTTGAGCCAGCCATTTATCGTGGTCACGTGACACAGCCCTCCATGGCAGAAGGAGGAGGGTGTAGAAAGGGCGAGGTGCTGATGGAGTCACAGCCATCTGTGGAAGGCGAGGCTGAGAGGGCATCATGAGTTGTGTTCCTCGTCGTCTTTCTCAGAGCCGCTCTTTTTAAGGGAACTCGCCGCCTCCTTCACGCAATGATACAGGATGTTCTTCACCTGCAGGGAAAGAGAAAGGCGAGACGTGTAAGTGCTGCACCTCATCCATTTCTTTTACAAGAATTATGTTCAAATCTCAAATGTCAAGCAGCAACCTTTGGAAAAGCTGCCGTTCCTCTAAGGACCCCCTGAGGCTCCACAAACAAGTTCATTCCCATAGATTTCCATATAACCAACCAGCATTAAAAGCTGTGTTCACAGTCTGCCCCCCCAAAATGTTTTTTCCCCTCTGTGGATATTTCATAACAAGTGTGCAGCAGCAGTGAAGGTATGGCTGCTCTGACTGACTCATGTAGAGCTGCTAGCTGCTAGCTGCTAGCTGCTAGCTGCTAGCTGCTAGCTGCTAGCTGCTAGCTGCTAGCTGCTAGCTGCTAGCTGCTAGCTGCTAGCTGCTAGCTGCTAGGCTTCACCAAGAGTCACTGAACTTGACCTCCCACTGTGTTTGCAGTGTTGGTGCCCCTGTGGAGCATTTTCATGCTGTTATCTGACACAATAAGATCCCTCTGATGATGACTGCCCCCTCTGATAGACTTCGCTTTGGTTTTCAAACACAAACACAGCAGAAAAGCAGAATACAGACGATATGAAGACGCAGTCTAACTCTCAGCCACAGCGAGACTGTGTGCTCGTGTGCCTGCTGACACATTACCTGTAGTTTGTCTTCATAGTTGACCTCCTCGTTGTTGGGTCGCAGCTCCTGGGTCAGGTGGAAGGAGTTAGCCACGTGCTCAGGAGACACGAAGTCATTGATGACTTGAACACAGCTGTGGAGGTTTTGGACCTACAGGAATCACAGAGGTATTTATAACAACACAGAATATCATGTAAAAATAAGCCAAACACGTTGATAATTAAGTGTGCTGATTAGGGATGGGTATCGTTTAGGTTTTATCCGATACCGGTGCCAAACCGGTACTTTTGAAACGGTGCCGGTGCTTAAACGGTGCCCAAACCGGTGCTTAAAGAATGGAAAACACAAAATTGGTCCAAAAACCTCTCATGTTCAGCTGTTTTTTTGTAAAAAGATAACAATGTTAGTCTTTTCTGCAGGTATACGGCATATATGGTATCACTCTGGGCTGGAAGCAGTGCTTAAACAATGGAAAAAACACAAACTTTGTCCAAAAACCTCTCATGTTTAGCTGTTTTCCACTTTTTCTTCGGTCATTTTAGCCTTTTTGGCCAGGGTGAAGGGAGTATCTGACATCAAACAAGAAGACAGCCGCATGTAGCTATGATGGTGTTTGCTAGTTCACGTTACATGCATTAATTTAATAACGCGGTTAGCCTACTCAACGTAAATTACACACGAACAACATTAAGCTACTCACGCAGAGAAGAACGGCTGCTGCTGCCATCATCATTTCTGCTACACTGGCAGGGCTAGGTTCATCGGATTTAAAGTGTGACCTCCTTTGACAGTATCAGCTTAAAGCACTTGTTGCAGGCTGCTGAGTTTGCATCTTTTGCTGTGAAGTACAGCCAGACTTTTGACCGCTTTGCCTTGGGCATTTTTAATCTGTAGCTCTGCTCTAAAAGAACGTACGTACCTGGACCCGCCTACTATCCTCGAAACGTAAAATGATTGGCTAGAATCTAAAGTGTATCATTCCATACCAGTTGGTGGCGGTAATGCACCTTTCAGTTGTTTGCCAACCGCCAATAGAAATGTAAGGAAGAAGAAAGTGTATCACAGCTCAGGAAAAAAAAGCACCGAAATAAAGCACCGAAATGTGCGCTGCTTTTCGGTCTGGTTACTACCGTTTATGTCAGAACCGGTGCCATGATGGCACCGGATACCGGTACCCATCCCTAGTGCTGATGCACATTTAATATTCTTCTTCTTATTTTTCTTCTTCTGCCTAAACTTTTGCAGCGAAATGCGTTGTAGCTTTGAGACAACACTTACATATATCATTGGCTCGATTGGGTACGGTGTGCCGGGGATTTTGGTGGCAATTCGTGGTTTTTGCAAAATTCCCCAAAACTAATAGATTTTTATTGTTCCCCATTCATTTGAATGGGAACACATCTGAGAAAAGGCACAAACGCATGCCACTTTGAAGGCTTACTGCTGGGCCAGAGTTGATCACAGAAACATCAAACATCACACAGTCACAAGACTTTGGACTGTTATTGACTAAAACCATGCTTTGATATCTGTTATGGTTTTTTCACAACATCAGTATAAATTTTAAGAAAAATTAGATTTTTCCTGCCACTGAACGATCATGTGACCTGCTCTAAAAACAGAGTGTGGAGAATAATTTGAAACAAAAGTCTTTCTTTCCCGCCCAAACCTTTTGCTCTACATGTGTATTATATACCATAATTGTCGGGCTATAAGTCGCTACTTTTTGCACAAGCTTTGAACCCTGCGGCTTTTAGTCAGGTGCGGCTTTTCTATGGATTGTCCATGATTTTTGTGATATCGTAAGACAATTTGTTTTGTTTGTTCCGCTGTTGTACGGCACTACATTGCCTGGCAGAAGGGCAGGTGATCAGACACACAGTATCGGGGTTCAAGAGTGGTATGTTGGTCACATGTCCATCCGCCAGGCAACGTAGTGCCGTACAAGTAGCGCGAAAAACAAATGTCAAAGTTCAGCGGGAGGCGTGGATGACGAGCGGCGATAAACTTGCGAAAAGCAAGTTATGCCCAACTCCACCAGTGGATTCTGACAGCGTGGAAAAGTGTGAAAACATCCACGATCACCAACGGATTTCGGAGGGCTGGACTGCTGCATGATGGAGAGCAGGACACCGCCAAGGCCCTTCTGAGGGTGTTCGACTCTGACACTGACAACGAGGATTTGTTTGGTTTTGAAAGTGACAACGAAGGAGAGAAGCGGAGAGTGGATGACGAAGCCATCCTGAGCCTGTTCGTATCCGACACTGGAGAAGAGGACTTTGGTGGTTTTAGTGCAGGAAGAAGAGAAAGATGGTGAATGACTGACTTTTCTTCTTGTTAAAGCCGTGTCACTGCACCTGAGCCTAAAAGGTAGGCCAATCTATTTTTCTGGTGTGCTGTAGGTTATTGTTTGTACTACATTTGTTACTCATTTATGAAGCACAGTACATGTTTCGTACTTGTAATTACCGCTACTTGTACATATACCTAAAGAGTTATGCAAATATGTACCCGTAACTTGTTTTTCTAAATATTAATAAAAGGGGTGTGTCTCCAAACAGCCATCTCTTTCCTGACAATTCGCTTTGTGCATATTCTCTTACATATGATAAGTCAACATTGAAACACCTGCGGCTTTTAGTCAGGTGCGGCTAATGTATGTACAAAACAGGATTTTCCCCTGATTTTAGCTTGTGCGGCTAATATTCAGGTGCGCTTTGTAGTCCGGGAAATACGGTACATCAGAGCGTAGCTTCATCGTCCTCTTTCACTCAGTCACGTTCACTTTGAGACAGCATGTGTGGTTCTCTCAGAAACGAAGCGCAGCCTCCTCCACGTCTCTCCCCCATAGGCAACCATGTGTCTTTACACCGTTACCATGTCAACATGATAAACACTACAGATATGATAATGTAATGTAATAATGGGATATTTTGTAGACAGGAAACTTCTTTCACTCACAGTGAAAGAAGTTTCCTGATAGTTTTCTCTGGGGAAGCATTTGTTTCAAAACTTGAATCTTGTTTGGCGGCTGTGTGTCTGAGTGTGCGTTTCTAGTTAGTTAGTTACTATAGTAACCAGTGCTCACAGCTGATGACTGTTTGAAACTCCACGCATGCAGATCCTGACGTCTTTGAAACCCGACCCAGCAGCAGCTCAGCCACACTCAAAGTTACTAGTTCATGTAAACAATCTGCTGCCACAATATTATGTACGATCACAACATTACTAAACTGTGTGAAAGCTCCACTGTGCAATAAGAATGATAATAAATAATGAAAATGTAAACTATACTGCATCCAGTTTAAACTATAAAGCATCAAACACCATCACCTCCTCTGTTTTAATTGTGCCGTTCACAAAGAGACCACCGACTATTAGACTGATGTCATTTCTGCTGCATTAAATTTGTTGGACGTGTTGTCCTTATCAGTTAGTGATCAGTGTGTGTGTGTGTGTGTGTGTGTGTGTGTGTGTGGTAAACACCTGATGCATGGCCCCTGCAGGTATAAGGACAGAGTCTCCCAGGAACTGAACGACTGTCCAGCCCTGGACTCCATGCTCGTCCAGCAGCCGCTGACGCTGCTTCCTGCTCAGGTACCACGCGTGCTTTCTGATGGGGTCCTGGTCCAGCGACACGTCCAAGCCCTGCTCCTTAGACAGCTGAGGTGGTTGTTGTTGAAGGGGAGGAAAAGGGTTTTTAGGTCAAATTCACTAAATTAAATTCACATAATCACATTTGAGTTCCTGTGAGTGCCGACCTTGTGCAGGAAGTCTCTGACGTTGTCCATGTCTCTGTTGAGGTAGATGTGCCACAGCGCCCCCGGTGTTTCACTCGAGTCTTTTAATCTCTTTCGAACCCCCTCATCTAGATCCTCCTCTTCGAGACGCTTCAACACTCCTTCAGAAAAACAAACATGTCGTTCACTTATTATCATTTTTTAACAATGACCTTTGTCAAACTGTATCCATGTATATATCGACGTAAACTAACAGTCGTTTAGTTTATGACACAGTAAACAAACCACAGATTAACTCGTTTAGTTTTCTTCATTCTGACTCTTTGACAAAAAGTTTCTCTCAGCCGGCGATTCAGGTATAAAACGCTAACAGCTCCTGTTAGTCCACACGTTTCACCAGTCTTACCAGTTTTGGACAGGACTCCATTGCCTTTGGCTATTCCAACATAGACCAGAACAGAGACCACATCAGAGACTTCCACGTGGAGTTTTGCAGTCCCAAAGTCCTGGTCCTGAGATGCAGCTACGCCTACAGTGACACCATAAGAGCACTTAAAATAATGCATGTGCAGAACTTTATACACATAATTCTGAGTATTATGGTAAATGGCCTGTATTTGTATTTGGCTTTTACTAGTCCCCCCCTAGGGACCCCAAAGCGCTTTACACACCCAGTCATCCAGTCATCCACCCATTCACACACACTGGTGGAGGCAGCTACAGTTGTAGCCACAGCTGCCCTGGGGCAGATTGACAGAAGCGAGGCTGCCATATCGCGCCATCGGCCCCTCTGACCACCACCAGTAGGCAACGGGTGAAGTGTCTTGCCCAAGGACACAACGACAGAGACTGTCTGAGCCGGGGCTCGAACCAGCAACCTTCCGATTACAAGGCGAACTCCCAACTCTTGAGCCACGATCACCCACATTATATATGTGGTCATCCTGCTCCTACACCAAAAAAGTAATGAGCTGGTAAATAAGATGTGATTTAAGACCTTTAAATGTGTAGTTTTTATGTCCTGGTGACTGAAACTCAAAATGACAGCTAGTGTTGGTGGGAGGGCTTTCTTCTCAAAGAAAATGGTTAAAGTGTACAAGTTTTCTGGGAAACCTCGACTCCAACTGTGAACGTGGAGGCAACCTTGACACACTCGGCATCATTTTTGTTTCTTCGTAGGAACAAAGAAAGAAACAAGAAATAAGGAAATAAATGTCACGATGAATCCCAAAAAGTTGACTCTGATGAGCAGAATCTGGCACTGCTAGACATAAATCGACGGCTCCTCTTACCATAGGCACAGCAGAGCCTTGGCCCCAGATCTGGCCTGACAAAGAATGAAGGCAGGTGAGAAGCCAGGTTGAGGTTCCCCTCTGGATCAGAGTACTCTGGCAGAGGCAGGTTCTTCATCAAGTCATCATATCTGCAATGAATACTTGTATTTAGACGGCTTCATTGTCACTACTGAGTCATTTATGTATCTTTAGACCTTTGTTTTTAAAAGCAGTCTGAGGATCAACACCGGTGCTGTGTACCTTGAAGGCATGAGGGCCATAAACTCTTCTCCAGATGGCCAGTCCATCAGTCGGTAAACCATGGGCTCGCCATCTTTGGACTTTGGTCGCTCTGAACAAAAGGATCCAGTCAGGCTCGGTCACCGATGGTTTACCATAGTAATGCTCACAAGACTGAATGCAGATGAACTTACTGGTGATGTCTTCAAATCCATCCCAGAACTCCTTGATCCCAGAGTTGGACAGCACCTGGTCTTTACAGTTCAGGAGGTCTCCCTGATGGTCTGCAAACTCCTGGTTGAAGGAGTCGGCCTTCCACAGACTGGCATTCAGTCGCTTATGGATCCCAGACACCAGCACCGGCTACACAAACACACAAGACACAAAATGCATCTCAACACCAGGGTGATAAAGCTCAGTGGAGCACTGCTAAACTTGCTGTAACACGGATTTGCACCTGTCCAAGCTTCCAACACTCCCTGAAGAGCTTCCAGTTGTTCTGGTTGCGGTGATCTCTGAGCCACAGCAGCTGTCTGTTGTTCAGCCAGCAGTGAGGGATGTCTGGATACTGACTGCTCGAGTCCTCTGCTTCTGCTGCAGTAACAGGCGCTGCCTTTTTCTTCTCTGCTTTGGCTTCCTCAGCTGGGGCGTTGTTGTTGATACTTAGGGTGATGGGCTCTTGCTTCGCTGACAACTTAGCGGTGATGCTCTGGCGGCTGGCGGGGATTTTATTCTCTACAACCGAAGCAATGATGTCATCGAGGATATTGGGCATGCTCCGCCCACCCTTCCCAGTCTACAGAAAAAGGAAAGAGGATCACACACATTACAGGAAATAAAATCTGTGACTGTGGCTTCTGTTTCTTTTCTGTACATTAGGCTGGAACATGGGAAAGTGGGCGGGCAGGACTGGACTGAAACAGCAGCCAATGTCCAAAGATAAACTTTAACGAGTTTCAGAAAGACGGGAGAACGATGGCTCGAGGCCGCTTTAGACAATTACACAAACGTCTGGCTCCTTGGAGTAAAAAAATAGATGCAGCTTAAAAGAAATTGAAATAAATAAAAAAATAAATGATTGCACACAAACATCCTCTTACATCCACAAACAGAAGTGGAGGTGATCAGTTATCCTACTGTTTGCTGCTTTGTTACTTGTTCAGACTCCTGTTTGAATTGTGAGCATGTCCTGCATTTGTTTTGTTGGGTTACAACTTAATGCATCCTTTAAATGTCTTTAAACTGCGTGCAAAAGTCTTGAGCCACCCATCATTTGTCTATATTGTGACTAAGCGAGGAGAGGCTGTCACTGTGTTTGAAGGTTGGTCTTTCTCTGATTCCCTCAGTTCCTGAAAGAAGGAGCCGATTAGAACTAAAGAAGCTTCTCTGCTGAAACTTCCAGTCCAGTCACTTTTTGCTCCAAGCTCCTCAGACTACCATGACCTGGATGACTGAGGATCTATACATTTTAAAAATAAAGTTTGGGGAAATGATTTTTATAACTGTTCTGTAAATACTTCCTGCAAAGAGGGCTGCGTACGTGTGCTCAGAACCACAGCCAGGCATGGAGAGCATATTTGTCACTGACCCAATGATAGTCTGGGCTCTCTTATCTGTCCCTGAAAAATATTGCCCTTAAAATTATTGCAGCGATTTATCAGAGATGTGCAGACAAAAACTTGCTGCATTCAGGATCCAGAAATGAATTAATTCACATTTAGTTTCTGCATTTTATGCGAGAACATTAGCAGTGCAGTTAAATTATCACTTTATGCTTTCATTATCAGAAGTCACCAATAATCAGAGTGCACGCATCACTTCCTGTCTCCTGCTTGTTCAGTTTGCACAATCTGTATTTGATCTGCTACACACAGATGTCTGTATCAGTATTTAGGCTCAATGATTCTGGTATAATTACAGAGTGCCTGTACACTTTAAAAGCTACATAAATGAATGTGCCTCCACACAGCTCCCCCTGGTGGCTACACAACACATTGCCATATTTGCTGTCATTTTAAGTGGCTATACCTGTATGAATCATATTTAAACACTGACTTCAGCATGACTCAGTGTGTACCTGTGAAGCAGTGGAGTAGACAGGAGCAAAGGCTATTCCTGCGTCAGTGGAGCCCAGCTTCAGCTTCCCTGCTGTGCTGGTGAGGAGATCTCTGAGTGTGGAGCCTTGCTCTGTACTGTTACCCAGTGAGGGGGTCTTACACTGCTGCAGGACTTCCAGGCTGTCCCCTTCTTTGTCCTCCTTCACAGATTTACCCAGCACCACCGACTCTTTGTTTTCTGTTACAAAAAGAGGACGGAGCCAAACTACACATTCAGCGAAACATTTAAACTCAAAAAGTTAATGGTGTGGACAGATTATTAATATAATTTGTGGCTTCTGTTCCTCTCACCTTTCTTTTCCTCCCTGGATTTCCGCTCTGCCAAGTCTGCCAGGAAGTGCAGAGGCGACTGGGACTCTGGTGGGGTGATGGGAGCATTTGCACCATCGTTACCTGGACTGGTTCCTCCACCGCCTCCTCCGTTAGTTTCTGACTTAACTCCTCCGAGGTCAGAGGTCTGCAGAGCGCCTGGCTCAGCTTTCACCAGGGACAGCTTGTTGCTGTGATTCAGAACATTCTGCAGAACCTGGACAGAAGGAACAGTTAGATGAACTCAACTGCATGAAATCACAAAGCCTTCATGTCAGAGGAAGAATAAACTTTATTTAAACAGCGACCAAGCAAAATGCCTGTCCACAGTATTGATATTCCCTGGGTTACAGGTTATAGATAGCTATGATCACCACAATTCAATTCAATTCAATTTTATTTATATAGCGCCAAATCACAACAAATGTCGCCTCAAGGCGCTTCATAGATACAGAGAAAAGCCCAACAATCATATGACCCCCTATGAGCAGCACTTTGGCGACAGTGGGAAGGAAAAACTCCCTTTTAACAGGAAGAAACCTCCGGCAGAACCAGGCTCAGGGAGGGGCGGCCATCTGCTGCGACCGGTTGGGGTGAGAGAAGGAAGACAGGATAAAAGACATGCTGTGGAACACACAGCTATTGTATTATTACACAGCTGAGCTTGACCACAAACCTGTTAGAAAACGACTGTTAAGCCTGCTTAAAGTCCACCATTCATTAGATAGACAAGCCCAGATAATAGCACCTGTTTTCGCTTCACTTACTACTAGACCAGTTTATGATTAACTCTACTGCAGTAACTGATGGACCGATGATGACATTTCTGTATGTAAACGCTATTAACATGACTCAGTGAGGCTGGTGTAGCCTGCAGGTCCTCTGTCTCTCACTCAGCAGTGGATCACAGCGACATGTTGACCTAGTCTGTGCCACACAGGTAGCATCATAACAATGTCATAAAAGACTGCCCCCACCCTACCTATCACTTAAACTTTGTCAGTGACGTGAGACGGTCAGTGCTTACAGCTGTGAACGATCGATATCTATCATCGATTGTTTTGCTTTACGAGTCATGTCCAGCGCTGAAAGCTATTCTGCAGTTTTCTCTTGATCCCATTTGATCTTTTCTTTGCAATCAAATGTGGTTTACTGGTGACAGCACTCATTTCCCAGTGGTCCCACTTAACATATCTGTCTTATGAGCTGTCATTCCAGCGCATGTCTGTATCGTGTCTTCCTTCTCTCACCCCAACCAATCACAGCAGATGGCCCCGCCCCTCCCTGAGCCTGGTTCTGCTGGAGGTTTCTTCCTGTTAAAAGGGAGTTTTTCCTTCACACTGTCGCCAAAGTGCTGCTCATAGGGGGTCATATGATTGTTGGGTTTTTCTCTGTATCTATTATTGTAGGGTCTTCCGTACAATATAAAGTGCATTGAGGCGCCTGCTGTTGTATAAATAAACCATCTGCGATTCATCATTTTGTGTTGCAGTCAAGGCCAGACTGACTTGCTGCACCATCCTGTGCTATTACATGGTCTGCTCTGTATCATGGAAATTAATGAAATGAGTCAGAGAACAAGTGTTTTCAATGTAACACAAATCCAACATCAGAGGAAGTAGATTTGCTCTGTGTGTGCACTGCTGAGCAAACACACAGGCTTTTATCTCTATATCAAAATGTGACTAAAAACCTGAAGAAATCCAAAGCCCGGGGTCCTGTGATACAACATACATGTCATGTTCATTTCAGCTAACTCTCAGCGTGTTGGGCCATGCACCCATTCCAAATTAGTCCATCATCCTATGTTATCTCACTCTACATTAACACCACTAACAATCACAGTCAGCATCGCACTATGCTGCTCTTCAGTGAGTCAGGATGTGATTGACTGGAAGAGGCTGTGGTACCTGTGAGACTCCGTTGGTGGCAGGCAGTTTGGTGAGAAGGCTCTGTTTGCTGGCACAGGGACAGTGAGAGCTTATGTTGTGTTTTTCTCTCAGGGAGTGCATGGACGTCACCAAGTCTGTCAGCACTGAAACGTGTCAAAATCAAACAACACACAATATTAAAAAATCAGCTGAAAAGTATCATTCAGTCATAAAACTACACACCAGCTGTTGTTCAGGAAAATAGCAACACAAACAGCTGGACCGTACCTGAGCCAGGGATGATCTGGGTTGGCATGAGGTGTTTATGGTCGTGGGGTTGGCCTTTAACACACTTCAGCCATCCATACAGCTCTTTATCTGATCACAGTGGGAAAAAAGTCACACAGTGAACAACACACACCACACTCAGACGTAAGACGTCTGGAGAGGAAGGTTACATACACGCGCATGTTACTGACAAAGACTTCGGTTCAACCGTTTCTGACTTTTCGTGAACTGACCTTTGGAGCTCTTTCTCTCCTTGGCCTTGTAGCAGTCCAGGCAGACGACAAAGCCACATTTCTGACAGACCCAGTGGATGTTGAAAAGTGTGGCTTCACATGCGTCACACATCTCCCTCACCCCTCTCACTGCGCGCTTCCACGCCAGCTTGGCTGAAACACACGATACAGGATCAGAGGAAAACACGCTGAGACGTGTTCGTCTAAACTTTGACGCTGTTTTTGAGAAAACTTACCATCCTTCTTAATCCAGCTGGATGCAGTGTTCTCTGTCGCAACCATCTGACAGAACTTGTCTCCTATGAAGCTCAGGATGTACTTGGCTGTGCTTTGGTCCAGGTGGCTCTGCTCCATCGGCCCCGGGACCCACAGGCTGAGGGCCTCATCATCAAACTGGTCTGGAGTGGAGAAGCCATCCATCCGGATGACGCCATTCTTGCTGTAGGAAAGCCTAGATGAGAAGGAGCATGAAGGCGCTCTCAGTAAGGTGGTGCACGCGTGTAGGCTGATGAAAGAAGCGCATCTAATATAAAAATGTTCAAACAGGGTGATGAGCGACTGCATTTTGATTTGAAGTGTTTTTGGTGACAAAAAAACAAATGTTGCTTATTTTTTGTCCTTACAGTCTTAAATAGCTGAGAAAAAACAAAAGTTTGACGTGTTTTTAAAGCGCATCTAGTTTTAAACACAAGCTGACGTTATTCTGAATCCAGCATTAAAGTGCCAGACTTCACACGCACACTAAAGCAGGTTTTAGTCTCAAACAGAAGCACAAAGAGGCCTGATGTCACAAACAACTGTGATAGTCTGACTCGTGTTAACCAGGATGGGTTAAACTGTCTAACACCCAGGCAGCCTGCTTCAAACAAAGACTTTATTACCACAGAGGAAACAACAACATCAACATGACCTGGACGGATCACTTCAGGTAAATCTTAGCAGGTGTGGCACAGATAAAGCAGGAGAATCACCGTTCATAGAGTGAGTGCTTTACCGTCTGAAATAGTAGAAGCGACAGAAGACGGGGGAGTGGGCGGGCTCCTCCCCTTTCTTGCTGCGGACCACCCTGCACTCCCGACACTTCTGCAGGTTGGGGCCAATTTCTGAACACGAATCATCCTGCAGGAAGGACTCTCCCGTCTGCTTCAACTTCTTCACTTTCCTCCAGTCCTTGAGCACAGAGCGAGGGATCCCATCTGACATGCATAAATCAGAATCATTAACTGTGACTACGCTTCATTTTGAAATATTAACATAGAGTTGCTCGTCAAGAGAAACACAGAAAATACATCAGATAAAAGAGATGAGATTTCTTTATAAGCAGGGTGTAGATGGAGACGTGCTCACGTCTTTGAAGTCTCGAGAAATTACAGAAATCACTCTGAGTAATGTGACTTTAATAACATTTGATTAAAAAAAGCAGTTTTCCTTCAGAAAGAATGAATATTATATCTTCATATGAGACCAGCAGTCACATGGTTGCTTCATGCCACAGATGTTGTTTAGCATCTACACAAACAACCTTTTATCTGATAATGAAACTAAAGCTGGGAGGTCATAACTGTCATTCCTGTGAATCAGGATATCTTCACTGTCACTGTAACAAATATAATTACAAAAGAATAACAACAAAAAAGAGGCAGAACGCTCATAATGAATGAAACCTTACTGCACAGGACGGACCTGTCAGGCTGAGCTGGAGGGGATTATGTGTCAGACCTAGGGATGGGTACCGGTATCCGGTTCTGACATAAACGGTAGTAACCAGACCAAAAAGCAGCGCACATTTCGGTGCTTTTTTTTTCCTGAGCTGTGATACACTTTAGATTCTAGCCAATCATTTTACGTTTCCGAGGATAGTAGGCGGGTCCAGGTACGTACGTTCTTTTAGAGCAGAGCTACAGATTAAAAATGCCCAAGGCGAAGCGGTCAAAGTCTGGCTGTACTTCACAGCAAAAGATGCAAACTCAGCAGCTGCAACAAGTGCTTTAAGCTGATACTGTGATACTGTCAAAGGAGGTAACACCTCAAATCTGATGAAACACCTGGTGACGCATAGTGTTTTTTATAAAGCCGAGAAATGCGCCGTATTTGATAGCTTGCTGCGAGACCTCACACCGAGCACATCTACTGCGGGTGTGGTGCCTGTTATCGACCCGGAGTTAGCAACATCCCCCAAAAACCCGAAGAGGAGAGTCCTGGCCCCTAGCCCTGCCAGTGTAGCAGAAATGATGAGGATGATGATGCAGCAGCAGCCGTTCTTCTCTGCGTGAGTAGCTTAATGTTGTTCGTGTGTAATTTACGTTGAGTAGGCTAACCACGTTATTACATTAATGCATGTAAGGTGAACTAGCAAACACCATCATAGCTACATGCAGCTGTCTTCTTGTTTGATGGCAGATACTCCCTTCACCCTGGACAAAAAGGCTAAAATGACCAAAGAAAAAGTGGAAAACAGTTAAACATGAGAGGTTTTTGGACAAAGTTTGTGTTTTTTCCATTGTTTAAGCTGCTTCCAGCCAAGAGTGATACCATATATGCCCCATAGCTGCAGAAAAGGCTAACATTGTTATCTTTTTACAAAAAAACAGCTGAACATGAGAGGTTTTTGGACCAATTTTGTGTTCTCCATTCTTTAAGCACCGGTTTGAGCACCGTTTAAGCACCGGCACCGTTTCAAAAGTACCAGTTTGACCGGTATCGGATAAAACCTAAACGATACCCATCCCTAGTCAGACACATGTACTTATTTATAAATGTAGGCTTGTTACATCAAACAACAGCTTCACCTGGACTCTGTAACTTGCACGATGATGCTTCTGAAAAGTGAAGCCATGCATGAATACTAAAGCTGTGCTCAGAGTTCAGACCCTTTAAGGTGTGCGTGAGTATGAGCACTGCGAAATATTCCCTGAGTTTATGATCGCAGTTGCTCATTTTGCAAATATAGCCCGTGTATGTTCAGGAAGAGGATACATGCAGTGACGATGGGTCTCACATTCATTCATCATTCATTGATCTGTTACACCAGGGGTGGGCAACTCCAGGCCTCGAGTGCCGGTGTCCTGCAGGTTTTAGATTGCACCCTGGGTAACACACCTGAATCACATGATTAGTTCATTCCCAGGCCTCTGGAGAACTTCAGAAATGCTGAGGAGTCATTTAGCCCTTTAAATCAGCTGTGATGGATCATGGAAACATCTAAAACCTGCAGGACACCGGCCCTCGAGGCCTGGAGTTGCCCACCCCTGTGTTACAGAGTTTTGTTCCTCCGAGCTTCCCAAGAACACGTGAGAGACTCTGGCTAACACTAATCGTGTGGTCATTCATTGTGTAAATGAGCTCTGTTACCCCCACAGCTCCCAGTTGGGCTGCTATGACAAAAACACTGCACGCTCCCTAACAGCAGTGACAAACAGCGAGACATGAGCGAGGACTTACTGCTGCTGGCCAGCTTGAGCTTAGTCTTCTCTCGGGCTGATCTGAAGATGCCGTTGGGCTTCACGTCGTCTTCCTCTCTGTCGTTGTCTCCTTTCTTCTTGGCCATGTCGTTCTGCTTCTTCTTGTAGGTTGGTTTGGGCTGACGCTTGGCTCGGCCCTCCATCTTGCTCTCGCTGGTGTCAGAATCATCTCCCCCGCTCTCCGAACCGGACTCGTATGTGCGTTTGTTCACCCTCCTTGACCCCACTTTTCTCTCCTCGCCGCCTCCTGGAGCTCCGGCCAGCTTGTCCTCAGGCTGTCTGTCTCTGTCAGCTTTGCTCGCGATGTCTTTGCTCATCTCGACCTCGTTGGAGGTGGAGGCGCTGAGATTGACTGTGCAGGGCTTGATCATTTCTGACATGGCTGTTGTGTTGCTCGTGGTAGTGGTGCTGGGACTCTTCTCCACTTTCATACTGGAGCTTGTAGTAGTAGCTGTGTTCCTGTCCTCCTCGGAGTGCCGGGTTAACCAGGCTTTCTTCAGCTTGTGGTAGTTGTTGGGCTGCGCAGAGCTCGGTAAGGCTGAACCCAGCGACTGGCCATTGAGCAGGGGACTGGACTTGCCCGGCGTGGTACTCCTGCTCGCTGAGCTACTGCTGCTGCTGTCAAACGAGACCGAGGAGGCCTGACTGGTAGCAGGTGGAGGCGGGGAGCTGGAAATTGGGGTTTTCTCAGTGGGATCCACAGTTAAGGAAGAATTTTCAGCTGTGACTGACGTGGGAGGAGTAGGAAGGTTGCTTCTGGACTGCGCCGCAGCTAAAGCAGCTTTGTGCTTCTTGAGGTGGATAAACGAAGAGGCGTAAGGCTGACTCGAGCCAGAGATTGAGCTAGGTGTTGGGGTAAGGCTTGGGCTGGGGCGGGGTGCTCCTGCTACACTCGCAGGGTTCAGAGAGACCCCTGGAGATGCGTGCGAGCCAAAGCCCTCCTGCAGCTCCTTTTCTGTCTCTGGTCTTATATGGCACAGCACCCGACCCCCAGTGCCAGTTTTGAGTGCTGCGAAGTCACATCGAGCCGAGTAAACTGGCTCAGGAGTAGCGCTCCTGGTTTTACTCTGGGAGCCAAAGGCTGAGGAGACTAAAATGGCAGTCCTGCACACAGCGTTTGTAGCACCGGCTCCCACAGGTCCTCCCACACCTGGAGCCTTTTTATAACGGATCTCCTCCAGGTTCAAGTTGGGCTGAATGACCCTCCCTGCTGCAGGTTCTGTTAAACCCTCCCCCAGTCGTGGACATTCGTCCTGAAACTTGGATGTGTAGAACCTCCCCTGGGGGGGCTCTTTGTGGATTAGAGCACCAGATTTCTTAGCACCAACAGGACTGTCGTACTTTATAGACGATCGCACAATGACCGACGCCATTGCCGACTGGGGCTTATTTTTAGGGAACCCCTTATCTCCAGAGCACACCCCTCCTCGTTCCTCGATCAAGTCTCTGCCTTTGCACCCATCTGGAGCCGCCATCTCTCCGGGGGTGGCAGAGGCCACAAAGGTGATGGCGGCGGCAGTCCCGTGACCTTTGATGTCCCTGAGCTCTGGCAGCAGCGTCGGGGGCTTCTGCTGCTCTGCTGATGTTTTGCTACCAGTTACCGGCTGAATGGGTGTGAGGGTCGGTGGCGAGAGGCGTCCGCCGTGAGCGGCTCGTTCCCGCTCTGCAGCCTCTTTGCGTTCCAGCGCGTGCTGTGTGGGTGGATGGAAGACAGGTGCTCGGTGGAGAGATGGCATTGCCCTGAGCTGTTGCTGCTGCTGCAGGTGATGATGGTGATGGTGTTGGTTGGAGGCTGACGATGAAGAGGACAACGTGGAGGAAGGAGGAGAAATAGCGGGGCTGCGACGGTCTATCCTGTCCACAGCGGCGTGGAGCTGATGCTGCGGCTGGACGAGGGTCACCTGCTGACTGAGCTGCTCCGTGATTTTCCCCGCTAAACCTTCTCCTCCCTCCGGCTGGTGCTTGATGAGAGGCGGGGGCTTGGAGAGGGAGTTTTTGGAGCTGGTGTGGTAGCTGCTCATCGACAGAGCTCCTGGGCTTTGCACGGCGGCCCCAACGCCGGCCACGACCCCCGGGGCCCCGATCGACACTTTGTCGTAGTACGGACCGACATCTTTGGAGGGGTAGAGTCTGGGAGGCTCGTTCACCACACTGTTAGACAGCGTGGTGTAATAGTTGCTCTTTTCTGACTGCATGGGATGAGTGAGGGCGTGGCTAGTCTTGGGGCTTGGCGAGGGAAGACCCGGCATCCGAACGCAAAAGCTTGGATCTCTGCTTCTCTCTCTGTCCATCGCAGGGTCGATGGAGCGCTGGATTTTAGCCGTGAAGGGAGCGACCTCAATGCTCTCCTTCAGGATTTGACGGTTTTCCTCTTTGTATTTGCAGGCTCGGTCTGCCGCCTGGAGCGCCTCCTGTGGAGGAAACAGAAACGTTCTCACAATTTCTCCTACATTTGTCACTAAAGCAGAGAAAATAAATGGAAAATGGAAAATAAATGTCTGAAAAGGCATTTGACATGCAAACTGATCCCCATGGAAGCTTAGCTGAAACTGTGCAGCATCAGCTTTGCTTCTTAACAAAGTGATAAACAACAGGGTAGAGCGCTGATATGGCCCATGTGCCTTAATATTTACACATACTCTCATCCCGCCTTTTTTCCATCTGCTTTAAAAAATGAGTATTTATTAAGCGAGTTGGGAGCTGCCACGTACCTGTGGACTCGTCAGGCGGGCCTTGCTGTGGGGATCCAGGTAAAGGCGGTGCAGATGGACGTCTTTTCCTGTCGGAGTGCGACTTCTGTCCGTCTGCTCCTGTTTCAGCTGTGCCAGTGTCATTGTCCTCATGGGATCCACGTAGCCTTTCTTATCCACATCTCTGCACACAGACAGCACAGATATTCAGCTTTATGAAACAAGCTTTTAAAGAAAGATCTGACTGTATGTGTGTGTGCAGGTCAGTGTTCATGGCTCAGAAACTGATGGATGGTTTAACCTCAGCCATGTTTTGTGTTGGGTGATGTTGGTTGTGTAAGGTGGCTACAAGCTGCTGAATGAATGGCATTCTGGGTAGACTGCTTCTGTCATGGCCGGTGTCCAAGGAGCTGATGGGATGCCCGCGCCCACGTGTGTGGCTGTCGACCTGCATCCCATCCCAGGCGATCAGGTGGACCGTTTAACCCAGCTCTGCCACCTGCTCCACGCCAGTCCATTAGTCGCCTCTCAGCGGTAACGTGCTTCCACGTGAAGGCGGTTTGCGAAATTCTCTTTTGCTGGAACAAACGCTAACCCTTTCCTTGTGCGCTTAGGTAACAGCTCGGCGTGTTTGGAGCCCTCTCCTGCCTGTCTTCCTGCCCGCCTGGCACTCGTCTCCTCTATTCACCTGGAGCTTCCCCGTGGACCCTCACCCCTCCCTCCGGTTCCCACGGCCCCGTCTGGACCGTAAGATTAATTCTCTCCCACGTATGCTGTTATTTCTCCGTTCCCCAGTAACCCACTTCCTGTTGCAGCCTCCCACAGTCCCGATTACGGCGTTCCTGAGTTATTTCCCGGCCCCTTGGTTTTCTAGTTACCTGGCGTGTTTTCCTTTGACCCTTCCGGGACACCCTTAGTTAAAATAAAGTTTTTTGCGTGCACCCTGGCGTGTGTCTCTGCTTCTGGGTCCAGCTTGTGTGCTGGACACATGACAGCTTCAGTACGGCGTTAGTGCCACTTCATCTGACTGAGCAGGTATCCCTGCAGCTCACCTCAGGTCTGCTCTGTGAGAGCTCGCTGAACACGGAGCTTTTGAAGTGAAGAGGAGTTCAAATGTCCAAAGCAAATATTCAGCGGCTCCTATATTAGAGGTAGACCGCTTCTTTTTTTACCCACAGTAGTTAACTTTGTAATGCATATTGAAGCCACCAAAGAATCTCCTGCTTCCCCTCAGTCACATGTTTTCATTTCATGTGTGAGGTTCAGTAAGAAGTGAAACACAAACATTTGTGTTGTAAAGAGAATGAAGACTCCTTAGAGTACCATGACCGACTGTCTGGTTTGACAGGAAGTAGTTCTTTTCCTCAGCGTGGATTTTCTCCACTCTTGGCAACGTGGCCAAGCTACGATCTTTATGTTAATTAAGTGTTTTTAAGTCAACGCTTAATCAAACCATCCATAATCTGTCCTCTGATCTGTTGTGTTGAGCTGGAGCCTGTGGCCTGATTTACTGCGCCATCACCTCCTCTAACGTTTTGTCCTCCGGAGCTTTTCCGTCCACAGGACACAAACACAGAGGTGGGAAACACAAATCAGCTACTGTGGGACTGTCGCTCTGTGTCACGGACGCCATTCATTCATCTGGTATTGCAGGGTGTAACCCATCAAACATCAGCAGCTGTTTGTTTTCATATTTTCAGTTTTCACTGACATTCAGAGAAACAATGACTCCAGGTTTCATCAGTATTAACGCGGTGACGGTGCAGCTTTAACTACAGCACTGATCTTTCTGCTTACTCTTTATGAAGATCCATGCTGGTCTTTGACAGCGGAGGGCTCGTGTGGGCCATCTTGACAGGGGGGCGGTGGGCATCGGCGCTGGCTGGCCGGACAGGAACGTGGCTCAGCATTCCCAAACTGTCAGCAGCAGCAGTCTTATGGAGCCATGGACTGGCCGTGTTCTACACACACACAAAAACACCACTGTTATTCTGCTCATGGCAAAAACTATGTGAGGAAACATGTGGCCAACCAATAATGGGGGCGGGGTTATTATGTGCCTTAGACACTCGCGTCTGATTGGCCGGTTGCTTTATTAACACAAGCTTCTTCATCAGACAACACAGCTGGAAAAAGCAGCTTTATTTCAGCTTTGATTAGTATGACGAACAATCCAGTTCAACCAGGACATGGATGAAAATAAAAGTCAACAAATGCTGTAGCTTTCAGTTCCAGCGCATGTGTGGGTAACACAATTCATTACTTTTAATCAGGAATACTCGATACAGGAACTATAAATGCATGCATGCAAGCAGCTGAGAAACTAGTCTGTTAGTTTGTGCACAACTATTCAACTATTAATTTTCCTTTCTGGATGCACAAGCTGGAATCCAGCCTCACAGGCCATTCAATTCAATTCAATTCAATTTTATTTATATAGCGCCAAATCACAACAAAAGTCGCCTCAAGGTGCTTCATAGATACAGAGAAAAACCCAACAATCATGTGACCCCCTATGAGCAGCACTTTGGTGACAGTGGGAAGGAAAAACTCCCTTTTAACAGGAAGAACACCACTCCACACCACACCATCCATGATATGAATATTAAGATACTGAGACGGACAAACAGCCAGTTTGTCTGATCTAACAGCAATAATGTTAAAACATGTCATGAATCACACTGACTGTAAATGTTTACAGAGCATGTTTCATATACATGATTGGAACATGTTTGTGCAGCCTGTTTACTAAAACTACTGAACATATTTAGTCAAGTTTAAAGGTGTCACGTCAGTCGTCCTCAGCTCTGACCATCCTTCACTTCATGGTTAACAAATGTGTTTTTACCTTTGGAAGCACGCCTCGTTTTAGAGACACATGCAGGCTTGTGTATTATCAGTATACAGGGCTGATCAGGGGAGGAGCTCAGAGGAGGGCGTGGATGCTCGGGACAGGATGGGATGGAACGATCCACCCATGAAGAGAGCGGCCGACAGATAAAAGAAGAAGGTGGCAGGTGTTGTCGACTGATGTGCGTTTCCTCTAATCAACATGAAAGGGTTAATGGGCTGATATGGACCAATAATAAAGGCCTTGTCTTCCACTTTTCTGCTCACCTAAAACATATTTGTGTTGTTGCTTTGAGCGTTTTTACTCCAGGTCACATTCAACAACGCTGTGACTGTGACTCCAGCACTTTCTAATAATCACACTCACACTCAAACAAAGTTGTATTTGGGCTTCAGTGTCCTGGAACAAGCTGCTGGATGTCTTCAGCCTCCACATTAGACCCCAGGTTTCCTCCACAGACTAACAATAATGACTAATGCAACCTGAAGCCAGAAACTCTCCCTGGATTAGACGAGTCACTGCGATGTCACCCACTGGTGAACCCACTCCACACAGGGAGGACTTTTTAAAACCAAACGTCATCAGCGAGTCACAATCCCGGGAACATGAACTGTGGATCTGAGGGGCGCTGCACGCTCACTAGCTAACAACCTGTGATGTATAAGTCACACGTCTTTACTGAGGTCATAGAGCAAGACAGCGAAAGGTCACGTAAACCTCTGGTCACCAGTGAAACTCCTGCTGGAAATAACTGGAGGTATAAGGTGCATCGTAATCTGCACTTCTCAGAAACAGATGCTATATCGATCTTTACACCCATTCTACGCCCTGCAACTGATGCTAAATGTGAAAGTGGACATTTCAAGGCCGTCAGTTTAAAGGTCCACGTTCCTGAATGAACACACAACTGGTCTGGTTACTTTGGTGCCAGCTCCAGAAACAGATCAGTCACCTGACCTGTGGTTTAGACGATTAAAACATAAAACTGAACAAGCGTTACACACCATTAAAATACTAACAGAAGAATTCCTTTCATACCAGTCAGCTGTATCCTATTAAAATATAATCCACAAGGTGGCAGGCTTTGCTATCACAAAGCTCTGCACTACTGCTACTACTAGGATCAATGTAGAGGTGTAGTGCTGCATTTTTAGGAAGGTGCAGACTTTCACAGATCACACAGAGCTCAGCGACGTGCATTTGGGCTTCACAGGTGAGCGTCTTGTTTTATTATTGTGTCACACATCATGCTCGTGGCCAACAGGCTTACAGGAAGCCAGGGGAGCAACAGCATCTGCCAGCCTGAGGTTTGCTTTGGAAACCAAAGCAGCGACTTTTGAACATCAAAACGAGTAAACATCACTTAAGCGCCAGCACACTGGAAACAGACATCTGGATAAAATAAATATGGACGTTCTAAGCTCCTCACATACAAGGTCTTACAAGGGGCCTCATCTTATCTTAATGACCTTGTAGTACCATATCACCCTATTAGAGCACTTCGCTCTCGCTCTGCAGGCCTACTTGTTGTTCCTAGAGTATTAGAGTATTAGAGTAGTAGAATGGGAGGCAGAGCCTTCAGTTTTCAGGCCCCTCTTCTGTGGAACCAGCTTCCAGTTTGGATTCAGGAGACAGACACTATCTCTACTTTTAAGATTAGGCTTCAAACTTTCCTTTTTGCTAAAGCATATAGTTAGGGCTGGACCAGGTGACCCTGAATCCTCCCTTAGTTATGCTGCAATAGATGTAGGCTGCCGGGGGATTCCCATGATGCATTGAGTTTTTCCTTTCCAGTCACCTTTCTCACTCACTATGTATTAACAGACCTCTCTGCTGAATCATATCTGTTATTAATCTCTGTCTCTCTTCCACAGCATGTCTTTATCCTGTCTTCCTTCTCTCACTCCAACCAATCACAGCAGATGGCCCCGCCCCTCCCTGAGCCTGGTTCTGCTGGAGGTTTCTTCCTGTTAAAAGGGAGTTTTTCCTTCCCACTGTCGCCAAAGTGCTGCTCATAGGGGGTCATATGATTGTTGGGTTTTTCTCTGTATCTATGAAGCGCCTTGAGGCGACTTTTGTTGTGATTTGGCGCTATATAAATAAAATTGAATTGAATTAAGCACAATAAGGACAAAGGAAAGTGTCATCCTGTTGAATGAACTGTCGTATATCAGAAACCAGACGACAGCTTAAAGGTGACACTTCTTCTTTCTGCCTTTACCAGATCCTTCTCTAGATCCTTCTATCTTTGTTCACCAGTGGAAACATGAACACAAACACACGCTGACATCACGCTCCTGTACACCTACCCTCCTGAGAGAGGCCTCAGAGTTCACAGTAACAGGATTTTCAGGGTGGACCCACTTAGCCGTGGGGGGCAGGTTGAGCCCTGGTGGGTAGGACGTGGGTGTTCCGTTGGGGTACTGCCACAGGATCGGGTACAGACCGAGTCCTGCAGCCCCGCTGTGAGCCTGGGCTAGAAGCGATGGTGACGGGTGGCCCTGGCCCTGAAACACACAGACGCATCGTTAGCTTTTCTTTAATGAGGGTAAACAGACACAGACACTGCTCTGCTCCACAGCACAGGACTGCAGCACACACCTGTAGGTACTGCTGCTGGTGGGGCAGAGCAAGGTGACCCAGGCCTCCCGGGGAGTCGAGCCGAGGGTGGAGAGATGCTGCGGGAGGGGCCATGGCCGGGAGCACAGTGGGAGGCAAAAGGTGTGGGTGAGGCAGGGCGGAGGTGTGAGCAGGAGCAAGGAGATGGGAAGCTGCGTGGGGGTGTGACGCAGGGGTAAGGCAGGGCGAGTGGGGGGAGTGCAACGTGTGCAGGTGGGGATGGAGATAGGCTGCCACGTGATTGGATGAGACTGTTGCAGAGGCGGAGTTCTCTGCGTCGGAGCGAACCAGAGCTGGGTCTCTGTAAACAGTGAAGGGCTCATTCTTCTTGATAATCAGCGGGCTCTTTGTGTTGCTGCTCGCGCTGACCGCGCCCGACTCTAGCCGCACGGGCTTGAAGCCAGACCGTGGAGGTTCTGCCAACTCTATTTTAACTGGCAAACGAGACGGCGGGGGCGGGGAAGTATCCGAGTACCTCGGTATTTTATGTTTAGACACCTCGGGGGAGGTGTTGGGTTTAGGTTTAGAGATGTCCACCAGGCCTGCGTGGCTCTTAGCTTTGACCAGATCAGCTTGACTTGCGTTGGGGTAGGAGGGGCTCTGAGAGCTGTCGGGGCGGGGTTTCTGCTTCAGGGAGTCCAGGTGGGCGGAGCCGGGGTTTGGGCTGATCTGAGTTTTAGATATGTCAGGGGGGAGCACCGTGTTCATCTTGTGGGGGGCTGGTTGCTGCTGAGGGTGCTTTCTCGTCTCTTTAGATAAAGAGGGACTCTTCATGCCGGCGTGGAACGACTGTAGTGTATGGTGCTGCTGCTGATGAAGATGATGGTGAGGAAGGACATTTTTCTCCTTTTCCACCAGCAACACATTTTCAGCTATAGATGTGACAGGCCTGGGAAAAAAGCACAGCAGGAAAAGTAAGAAACAAGAATGATAGTGACCATATTTGAACGACTATAAAGTGAAACGTTGAGAGAAGTCAGATCCTGATGTGGTCCAGGGCAGGTTTCTGTGATTGCATTTCGTTACAGTCCAGGATTGGGACACGTTTCAGATCCTCAGTCCACTTAGTCTAACCCTCACCCGACCAGGTCATTTTTCCATCTATCCATGTACTTCCTGTTAACCTGGTCACAGGTCTGAGTGTGACAGGAGAAACAGCAGGGTGCATCCTAAACATGCTGCTAGTCGATCTCAAGGCTACAAACGGCGAGAGAAGCTGGGAACCTAACATTCATGTCTTTGCACTGGAGCCTCAGAGTCTACATGGATGGCAAAAACATGTAAACACAGAGGGGTCCTAGTGGGCTGCTCTATTTTGGCTTTGAGGTAACAGTAACATCCACCATCCAGTGCGCTGCCCCACATCTTGGCTAAGCAAGCAACACTTTTGGTACACAAAGCACACTGGAAGAATAAATACATGCGTAAAGAATATATATTTATGCATACCAGATAAAGTTCAGTATCTCCCTGAATCTGCAGGTTTTAGGGAATCACAAAGCCACAAATGTGCAGGAGACAGAACAGGCCGCGATCACAGCTGTGCCAGATGTGGTTCCAGTTTTGACCAGAGATCCATCGTGTTTGCTAAACTTGTGTTTGCTGCTAATATTTTAATAAAAAAGATTGAGCTCTGCAATCAAACAGCACCGCAAATAATTCCAACTCCTGGTTTTGGAGTAAGGAAAAGTAGTCCCACTCCACAGCTGCATCACCACCACAGTAATGTTTTTACACCTGATGTATGAATTTCAATAGAATATGTCGCCTTGATCTCGAATTATCGCAGTCATCAGATTTTCAGAAACCTTGACCTCTGACCCCTGACCTTGAGATAACAGCTATCGTATCAATTTAAACTCGTACGTCGCTTCATTCTGTCGCTCGGGCGCCGTCCCAGCATCAGGTCAAAACACGTGAGCTGTCTGCACTCACCTGATGACCTCAGAGGAAGCAAACTCCATCCTGCTGCTTATGCTCTTAGTCGCCGTAACGCCGCCTCCCAAGATGCCTTGATGCTGCACGGGAGGTTCCATCTCCGTCCTGCGGCCTCCCTCTGATGGCGAGGGAGACGGCGCTACAGGAGGTGAGGAGACGGGCGAAGGGTTGAGAGAGAGGTACGGCGAAAGGGCCGTGGACTCGGCCTTTTCGGAAGCGAGCAGTGCCGACACAGCCTCTGAGCTCTCGCGGTGCACGGTGGCTTGGGCGTCATCTGTGATGTCGATCACGCCGGCGCTGTGGAGGTGTGACAGCGACGGCGTCTGGGACCGAGACGACGCTAAAACAAAACACCACAAAGTAAGAACACTGAAGTGTCGTCAGAGATGAGAGACTGGCAGCAGCTCACCTTTCACAGTGTTCTTGCTGTTCTCCAGAACGCCGCCCTGGACAACGTCAGACATCAGCGGCGTCTGTTGCCGTGGAGACTGGGTGATCTGCGTTACGGCTACCAGTTCCTCGTCTTCCTTTGATAACATTTTGCTCGTTTCCTTCACAACGCTCTTTTTGACATCCTCTGTCGCTTGAAGCTCCGCCCACGGAGACAGGCGGCCAATGACAGACGAGGAATCGTTCGCCTTGGGTCCCTGCAGAAGCGGCTTCTCGTCCTCCTCCATTTTAGAAATGGCACTTGGTTTCACGTCGCTGCGAGTCTTTAGCTCGTTCTCAGAGTTGGGCTCTGAGGAGGAGGAAGAGGAGGAGGAGGAGGAAGATGAGGAGGTGGAGGAGGAAGATGAGCAGGAGGAGTGGGCGGCTCTCTTATTGTGAGGATTTTCTGAGTCGCTGCTCTCGGACAGATCGGATGTCATGTCGGTCTTCGGCTTCTTTGGACCCGCCTTCTTCTCCTCTTCGTCACCTTTCCTGCGTTTGTTCGCAGACTGCTTCAGCTTGGACTTGTGCTCTGAACAAACGACAGACAGGTGGGATTATTCTGCACCTGTGTGAGACTCTACGCGTGACAGCGACACGTACAGATTGATTTTGGACAGATCGCCGTCAAAAGTCAGGACGGTGGGGTGCATTTATAGACATTTTAAACATTTTAAGTATCAAAAACAAACAAGCTGCTGCTAAGATGTTAAGGAAAGAGACAAGAGCACTTGCACAGTCACATAACACACATTACTGTCTAATACTTGTCTGTTAATATGTTGGACTGTGGAATCATCATTGTTCGGGGCTGTCAGAATGCACAGTTTTAATATTCAGCACTGGAGGTGGTGCTGCACGATTAATCGTTAGAAAATCGCGATCTCGATTCATACTTATGTGCGATCTCATTTCCAAATGACAACGATTTAAAAAAAAAAAAAAAAGACGATTGTAGCGCATTTTGATCCGGGACGTAATCTGCATGAAAACAAGCGCTCACTCGTCCTGCTCAACAAATGATGAGGGCGGAGCCTTATACCACGTGATACAGAAGCTGGCTGCTAAAATTAAAAAAACCAACGGAGAGCACGTCAGGGATGACGAGACAGTGACAGGAGAGAATCCGTCCTGGTCAACCACCCAAACATCAATAACAGGAACCTTATACAGCGCTTCCCTATACCCGTCGAACTCCCGCAGGCACAAAGAAATTACGGAGGCTGTTACTTATCACCTGACCAAAGATATGGCTCCATCAACACTGTGCAAAACGAGGGATTTAGGAGAATGATCAACACCCTAGACAAACGCTACACAGTGCCGTCCCGCAACTATTTTTCTATTGTTGCACTACCTGCTCTATACACGCAGTGTCGAGCAACGGTGGAGACGCAATTTCAAGCAGTACAACATTTTGCGGCAACGACAAAATGTGAGACATTTGTTGTTTTTATGTTTATTTATTGTTTTTATGTTCAGTCTCAACTGTTACGAAGTTGATGTGCAGTTAATAAGCGCAATAAATATTTATATTGGAAAAGAAAATCGTGAGAGAATCGTGATCTCAACTCTAAGCAAAAAAATCGTGCAGCCCTAACTGGAGGTAAAACCTCAGTCTGACCATGAGAATAATCGCCGCAGAGCCAGTGAGAGGTTGGACTGGTTTAGCCACTAAACTGGGTCAGATCCACACACGTGGGTGAGGCGTAAAAGTAAACTTTTCCTGAACAGAAACCTACAAACTAAACAACAACCAAAAATTGCTTCTTTTTTCCGATAGGTTAGGTTAAGGTCATAGACTGTACATAAAAGATGGGGGAAGCCACTATGACATCACATTCTGGTGAAGTCACTTTGTGGAAGCTGAACATTGATGCTGTTGTGATTTCACTGAGACACAGGCTGATATTTGTTCTGACTCTGATTAAACTTTTCACCACATCGACTAACTGAATGGAGTTTTCAGTGGCTGTGCTTCCATAAACGCCTGTGATGAAACCCGACTCACCTCGCCCTGCGGGCTCTTCTCTTCGGTCCTTTTCCTCCTCTGGAACGCTGCTATCTGATCCCTTCCTCCTGGAAGAACGAGGGTTGCGCTGCTCTCTCTGCTCCCGCCCGCTGCCACCGGGCGAGTGGTGCAATTGGCTGGCTGGTTGCTGACTCTGCTGCGATTGGCTCAGTTGTTGGGAGGCCAGCGTGCCCTGTGAGCCTTTAGAGTTGGGGCCTATTGATGTCATGATGGGGCGAGGGCTGTTAGCCTGGGCTCGTGTGTAATGACTCTACAAGAATGAAAACAGAAATAAAGAACAAATTTAATTTATGCACAGAAATCTACAGGATCACAAACACAAGTCTGGTTTTACCCACCAGTACGTGCACCTCAACAACATCAGTAAAACCTCCTACATCAGATTCTATTGTCTGTTTCCACTGTTACGGCTGGCAGGCTGTATGCTCCACACGATCAAGCATTGGCTGACACATTTATACATGACATCAACAAACAAAAGAAATAACCGGGCTACCATGGGTGTGAAGCAACTGTACAGATTATGAAGTAAGAAAGGAACAAACACACCGTTCTTCTATATGGTATCTACACGACAGTCAGATTTTTATGACTGCTTGATATACGTCTGCAGTTAATTTAAAACACGCCTGAGTTTAGCTTCAGTCAGAGGAACGTCCACAGACACGAACGATCCCTGGAAGAGTCATCAGGCTTTACTTTGTGTCCCTATTTATCACGTGGACAGGAAAACCTCCATCTGTGACGTGTTGAGGTTACCCGACAGGCTTTGGGTCCCAGTAACAGCACAGAAGCTTCTGGTAACAGTAGCTATTACCTAGTTTAATATGTGAAATCATGTCAGTGAAGTTTAAACTACTTAACTTGGTGGGTGAAGATGCACAAGAACAACTCTATCAGTCTACTGTGGGGTTGGTGTGAAATACAACGAGCACAAAGTTAACATCCCCGACTGCAACTGAGGGTCACCGCCATTCAAATGACCCACGCTGCTGCTGCAGCAGACAGGAAGGACGATATTGCTATGAACTGCCACCACAGCAGTGATGGGAGATGACAGAGCACACACGGATGACTGGAGCTGTTTTATAGGCTGCAGAGTGCAGGGCAGCGAGCTGATCTCAGGCTAGAGACAGCTCATCAATGACAGCATCACTGTCCCAGCACATCCTGATACTGTGACTCCCGCACAGGAACAAAGACACTGTCCTTCTGCTTCTTATGGGATATTAGGTAATGAGGTCCAGAGCTGCAGAGAACATGAAGGTGCATTTGTCTGTAGAGTAGATGAAAACCTACAAATTGTAACCAGTACTGTACAAAAGGCTGCATCTGCTGATCTATGTTTGCTGTTTACAAAGATCCTTTCAGAAGGTGTTCAGTGCTCTGATGACCCGTCCCTGAAAGCACACCTGCTCAATACGATTTGTGACGATTTTACTAAATCTGCCAGGTGTTAGTTTACTGTACACATACAGCAGAGCACTGTGCAACACAGCAGTCAGTGCAATTCACAAGATGTTTACAAGGAACTCAATTTGCTAAATGTCCAATTTGTATTCACAATAAACAAGAACGTCTGTGCACACGAGCTGCATGTGATGATCTGAGCCTCAGCTCTGCTTTGGAAAACGACATATAGATGACAGTGATGCTGATCTGGCTACATTTGTGCTGCACGAGAACGTCACCGTAAGTGAAAGAAGTGAAACGAGGTCTTTAAGAGTTTTTTGTTTCCATCCCTGTGGACGGCTGACACTGAGGCCTCATTACCAGGCTGTGACTTCACTTTTTGTTTGTGGCAGTGGGCGCTCCTTTCTCTCCCATTAGTCAGCGTTATCCTTATCCCAGCGTCAGCAGGTCAATGAAGTTGCCTCAGAGTCATTGAACTAAGCACCTATCCACTTTTCATGACCAACATGGGCCCGTGGTTATTTCCCTTTAATCACTAGAAGCTGACAAACACTGACATTCAGCGTTGTGTGGTCGATGTGAGTCTGATCCTGTTAACACAACCTCTACAGACTCTGACTGACATGTTGGAGGCTGCTGTGCCCGTGTGTTTATCCACTGTGTTGCTGACCGTGAGATGGACACATGCTAACACGGTCAAACCTTTGATAAGGACAGAACCTACAGCCAGGCACATGATGCACAGGACACTCAGTGTCTGTGAGAGTCAGGATCTAATCCTCGGTGAAAGGCAACCCCACACTACACAAGACACTGCTGCACTGACCTCTGTGGTCACACACACACCAGCACAGCTGGGAGCAGGTGAGCCTGGGAACAGCTATATTACCCGGGGTGTGGTGGAGGGTAAAGCAGCCAGTAGATGGCGCTGTGAGAAGCACTTTGGGCTGGTTACTCTTTTAATGAACACGTGAAACATCGCAGTCTTTGACTTCCGTGAACACAGAGCACAGATTTAGGTTTAATGTAATCGGTGTTCACAGAAAACGTTTTAAACTGAATATTAAACCTAAATATTAGACGTTTGAGATGATTCAGGCAGGTCAACTATATTCATTTAAAAAACACTGTCACAGATCTCCACATTTTACCTTCACAGAGTTTAATTTGTCTGCTTATTCAAAAGACAAATGGAGTAAAACTATTGATGACGTGTGACCGAGTGCCTGCTGAGGCAGCCAGTATTATTTAATACAACCTGACTTAGACTGAGAAGACCGATCAGTGCGCCTCCACTGAAGCTGATCACTGACCGTGTTTCCAGCTTTGTCCCCAGACTGCATCTCAGTTCAGAGGTGATGTGTGGAGCTCCACTCCAGATAATCAGCTTGTTTTTTTACCAAATGAAAACAGTAATCGCATCACGGCGCTTTGCATTGTAAGTGCAACCCTGAGCCTGAGTTAAATTTCGGGGTGTGTGAAAATGTTGAGCACAGATGACGTCTGTCAGCTTTGTTCTACTGCAGAAAGTGTAGGACTGGAGGGTTGGGAGGTGGTGTAGCAGTGGGGGTTCTGGGGTACCTGAGTGCTGCCAGTGGTCCCGCCGGGTCTCCCTCCCGCCATCTTTAAAATGTCAACGACAACAGGAAAAAATAATAAAAAGAAAAATAACAAAATGAAATGAACACAAAGAAAATGTGGGACAAGGAGAAATGTTGTTATTGACTGCGGGACTGGCTAAGAGTTCAACGTTAGCTCCGTACACCAGCTTGCTTCAAACGTGGCAACTTGACATTACATCACCACAGTTTAATGGTCACCTGCTGACATCGCAGCACACGGAGCCAAGAGGTGAGCAGAACAGCGCCTGTGTGTCTGACCTCTTAGTCGAGGTTCATAGAAACTTTTACTTTAAAGGCAAAGTTGGCAATTTAAAGATACGGTGAACACAGAAAATAAGGAAGGACATTGGTCAAACAGCTCTGTGGGAGATTCCGGAGCCACAGCCCTGTTCAGGGAACGCTGATTGGGAAATTAAAGGATAATGACGCGGAGCGTTCAGAGATCTGTGTTGACCAATGTCTCTGACACGGACAGATACACAGAGATGCAGATGATGCTGATTAGATGGAAAGCAGCAGCTTGTGCTCGCTAACAGAAACAACACCAAAGCCACATGCTGGATGCGTTCAGCTCGACAGTCATGAATCTTTTTTATTCTACAGCTGTGTGCGTCTCATCCCTTTGTCAGCTCCACACCCTCATCAACTGAATATTGTGCACACAATCCATTCTTTAGTCCTCACGTCTAATTTACCTACAGCACAGGTGACAGATAGTTTCTCATATTTGCTGCTGTGTCTTTGTGCGTCTGTACTCACGTGGGCAGCGTTGTTGTTCTGACTGGATCGCGACCTGCGCCTGGAGGTAATGCCGATGTTTTCCCCTTTCAGCAAAGAGTGAACAACGTCATCCAGAAAGGTCATCTGGACCATGGATGGATCCACGTTCTGAGGCTCTAGCACCTGAGCACACACACCAGGTTCATTCTTGGAGAATTCAAACGATATGATGAACAGAAACTAGATGCAAATGTAAAAAACATCATTACAGTATTTTACGTTACTCTGCATGCACAGGTCAAGAACAAAATATCTGCTAACCAACCATTACAGGTATCCTTCAGCCTCCGAGTGGATACACCAAAACGACCTCTGACCCTGAGGTAACTAGGATTCAAACACTTCTGAGACTTTGAGTATCATCTATGGTATCAATGTGATTTCAGTGTAAATCAGTAACTGGGCAGTGTCCTTTTGCCTCTGTCTCTTAATACCAGATGAAATCAGATGTCTGTAAATGATTATTATTTTAAACATGATGACGACAGAGGGGAGGCTGCGTCTCAGGTTCTAGTTAAGGTCACACGTCCCATCCTTTTAATAATAAATAATAACATCACATAACTGTGTGCGAGTGCATCCACGTACCTGGTCATTCATAACGACCATGTTTCGACTGAAGAGGTCGTGATGTGTAATGATACCAGTGAACCACTGGGTGGCCGAGTCTTGTCTGTACACACGCACACGGTAGCCATTTAACGAGTAGGGACCTGCAAGCCACAGGAAACAGTTCCCACTGCAGTTATAGTCCCACTGCATGTTCCTTATAAAACAACTGTTACAGATGTCACTGATGTGCTGAGCTTTAGCAAAGTAAGACAGCGTGTTAAAATGCCACCACACCGTCCAAACAAAGACTTACCTTGCATAAAAATTTCCTGCACCTTCTGGTCTTTGAGCCAGCCTTTCACTTCTTCGTGAAGCTGAGGGTTGTCTCTCAACACTGGGTTTTGACTGTCCACCTCATCCTTAAAGACAGCAACAAGCACCAGCAAATGATGAAACGTGTTTGAGTCAAAGAAGCCCCGAAAGCTCAGAAACAACCAAACTGACACAGACGATGGTTTCTCAGCTAACGGGGCACCGTGTTCATCTCAACTTCAAAAGCTAATAACTCACATTTCTTTATTAACGTGACCAGATATTATTATTCTTAAATGTAAGAAAAGAAAGAGTTATGTAAGTGAAGCCCACTCGTCACAGTGTGTCAGAGCCTGCGTGTCCTTCTTGCACAGGCTGCTGTTAGCTCTGTGATGGCTTTGCTGTAAAGTCTAATCGAGACGTCTCTTCCTTGATGAATGGTTCACACCCTGTGCCCAGTCCAGACTGGGATCATTATACCGTACTTGCTGGAATGTGGTTGATGAAAAGATCCGATGATCATTCTTTCCGGTTCTGGATTTTCCCGACTGTAATAACGGACTGATTTTCCCTCTGCTAACATTCCTGCTTCCTCTGATGGATGTGTCACTCGCACAGTGTGTTGTGGGTTCAGATAAAAAGCTTGGAATAATCTTCAGACAGTTTTCCTGCTTAGTTCAGTTTATATCTACAGAATAAAGGTTTTCACCTCACACTTCTTTTCTAATGCATCACATTTCAGTGTTTTATGATGTTTTCATGCATGTTCATACAGCAGTCGTGTCAACAAAAACGTGCCTTTTTGATCATCTACATGAGCTTTAGCACGATGTACAGCAGTGCTGTGCACAGCATTGTTGTTTAATGACTGAACACGAGGCCGTTAAAGGATTAAATACTAACTAATGCAGTCACCTCCCTCAGTCCAGACTTCTGGGGAGGGTAGCAGTGGTTGTATATTTGTGCAAAGGCCTGTCTTGGTAAAAGCTAAAGCAGAAACATGATAAGAGCTAGCAGGGGGAAGTGAAATCTGTGGGTGAATTCAGCAGTAGAAAAGGGTTTTAACGACCTTATTTTGGGCACAGATATAAGCTCAGTTTGTTTATATCTCGATGACCACTGAAAATACTTATATAAAGCTGCAAAGTCAAAGGTGGCTTTGCAGCAGATGGCAGCTACTTGCACACGTCATCCTTTGGTTGTCTCGGTAATCCTGTAAAAGCAGGTCATGTGTCAGCCGTCGTATCCTGCCCTGACGCTCACAGTCACTGCACACCTCCAAGGTGAGAAAAGTCGGGACCATTTTGCATCGCCGCTGGTTATTTTTCTCTTCGTCACTTGAAGTCATCGAACATCATCAGAGCAAATCCCGTCCAGTGTGGACGCAGAATCTAAAGCTCCAGCATTACCGCCACGGCTGAGACATCAGCGGATTCTCGCCACAGTGACTGAAAACATTTAAAAATCCAACTTCTGTGAAAATCTGATGCTGTTTAGGTTTATAAAAAAAAACAGATTCACTCTGAAACTCGAAACCAGGAAAAAATGAAGTGTTTTTGAAAGACGTGATATTATATTTCATAAAGCTGTAAAGCTCTACTGTCAGTGGCAACGAGCCACAACCAAGTGAAACAAATACTACCCAGAAAGATTCACACACATATTCCTACATGATACCTTGTTGGAGTAGTTTCTTAGGGCTGCCACAAACGATTATTTTGATAGTCGACTAGTCACCGATTATTTTTGCGATTAGTCGACTAATCAGATCATCATCCATTGGACGTAAAACATACAGCTTATTGCACCAGCAGCATCTTCTCTTATATAACTATCATTAGCTTACAGCTTTAAGTGTTTAAGGTATGTGCTAACTAAAAATAAAGACAAGATGATAGTTTATTAATTTTAATGAAGTTTGCAGATTGTTTCGGTGAAGTTTAATAAACTCCTTGCTATCTAAAATATAACAGGACACCGGAGTAAATTCTCGAGCATCTCACACTTCTGATAATCAGCTGTCTGCTTGACGTTTATTCAGGTGTGTAAAAACTATAACTTTAATCTCAGCCAAACCGATTTACTCAGGAACAAATAAAATACTAAAAAAGCCAAACAATAACATTTTTAAGTTATCTAAGTGACTTATATATCATGTTTAACCTGAGTAGCGAAAGACAGCGGTGGGTTTGAAAACGATTAGCCGGGAGTCCGGTGTTCTCACGGCTCTAGTTAGCCTAGCCCCCGGCTAGCTATCGAGCTAGTGGGTAACAGACGTCTCTGAAAACGTCGGAGCGCTTTTGAAAATATGTGGTGTCTTGATAAACTGAGCAGATATTTGAGGTTTACACAGCTACATTCTCGCCTGAAAATATGTTAAACGTTTATTTTGTGACCCAGAAAGAATAATAAGAGTAATATTAAAACTAACTAGCTGCCGCCATTGTTGGAAACTGAGCTGGGCTGCGCTATGAATTCTGGGACAGAGCTACTTCTTCTTCGGGGTTTAACGGCAGCTGGCATCCTTGTACATGCAGTGCTGCCATCTTCTGTTTCAGTCCGTTATTACACTCTTAAATCCTACTACTTATTCCTGCGTCTTTTGGGATCTTACAAAGCTTCAAACGACGCGATTTTGATAGTCAACGTAATCATGACTAGTCGACTAATCGTGGCAGCCCTAATCTACAGTATACTTGTTATTTACTTTTTTAAATTAGTTTCTGGCTTTATTGGACAGACGCAGTGAAGAGTGACAGGAAAGCAGAGTGAGAGAGAGGAAGGGCGGCAAAGGGCTGCAGCTCGCCACTCTTCACCATCATACAGCCGCCTGCTCATCCCTCTGAGCTGATTCATTTATTAATGTACACTTTGTACTACAAGTGTTAGTTTTTACTCTTCTGTGACCTCATTTTTATTTCACAGTATAAGACCCTCACTACGTACTGTTTTTATTCTTTATCCCTTCGCTGTAACACATTAAAAGTAATGTGTTACAGCGAAGGGATAAAGAATAAAAGTAAAATAATTACATTTTTCTATAACAACAGATTTTCTGCTGTGACAGTAAAAACACCAAGGTAACAGAGACAGAGATGTCACAGACACAAAGGGGAGACGTCCACACACAGTCTCACAGCTCAGTCAGCAGCGTATGTGCTCTACAGCTCGTAACGATCCATCCTGAGACGTTCCAGAATAAAACAGATTATTGGTGTTTCAATCAAATAAGACGAGTCGGTCCTGATCCTGGTGACGGGCTGATACGGATCAGTAGCTGCTCTGATCTCGACACCTGAACAAGGAAAGAAAACATCTGAACGTTTTCTCGTATATGAAATCATCTAGAATCTCCTCTATTGTTAATTACTGTTTACTAAACTGTGTGATAAGAACTGGTGTGAGCACACGCCCGTGTACGTCTCCTTACAAAGAAAGAGTGGCAGGAGTCACAAAGACACAGAGGCTGAGGCTCAGCAGGAAGTGAGGCAGCTTTCATTTCACCTTCTCTTTCATCTCCTCGCCCCTCCCTCTCCGATCCTGCTGCAGTGCTCTACTTTCAAAACCTTTTTTAACTCCAAATTAAACCAGTGTAGCCTAAAAATAGCCCAGTGGAAAGCAGCGTGTCTCATATTCTAGAATTTGTCCTTCTGATGACTAATGACCTCTGTTAATAGACTGCTCTAACTCTTAATCCATCCCAATGAGCGCACACACTATTCAACATGAACATCGCCTGGTTTGTTAGTCAGTATGAAGCTTCAAAACCTGCAATAATGTCTCCTCTGTGCTGCTTTCCCCCTGACAGAGACAAGTACAGAGCCTTGCAGAGCACATGGTTTCATGCTGCAGCTACAGTTTAACTTATCCTTACACCCATACCTGTGAATATACAGTGGATCAGGCCCAGTGTAGACGTGTTTACACACCACACAAATACACAGCTTAACCAAGGCAACAGGCTAATACCACCACGCTTGAAGCTGGCTTACATGAATATGAAAAAAGAAATCATAGTCATGGAGCAAAGATTTTGAGTAGTGTGAAGACATTCAAAGGTTTGTCAAAGAGGAAAATCTGTGTGCACAAGTTAAAAATGTATCAACTTTTCACAAAATTGTATCCTGTGAGTCCATCTGCTGATTCTGGCAGCTTCATGATTCATCTTTGCTGGTATATGAAGTAGTGGGCTTGGAGAAATGTTCTGAAACTAACTCGAGTCCAGCAACAGTTTGACTCCTTTTCCTGATGGCAGTCAAAACTGAATGAATGATGTAAGCAAACGTCCAAAGCTTTTGTTCTGTCAGATCTGAGTGCTGACTCTATACTCGTGGTTTCACGTAGCTCTTACATACGCTGCATCATAGTCTCCCACACAAGTCTCAATCAGACACAGCAGGTGACTGTGCCACAGCACAGAGCAGCTTTTGTATCAGGAACACTGCAGGGCACAAAGCCAGAAACTTCTCTGAGGCTGTCAGCTGAACACTATTAAAATGGGTGTGTCAGCTGCTTGCTGCATTCCTCCCCCAACAGTCACACTTCATGGAGGAAAACAAAGAAAACTTCTTAAGTTTGTAACACAGAAGTGATCCTGCAATGTGAACAATACTGAAAGTCCTCATGACTCCATCAAAGAGTCGGGCTGCCAACAGCTTCCATGAAACCCAATATTTGGTGCTTTTCCAGCCAGATGTCCATTGGATGTTCCTGCTGAACTCCTAAATCCCATATCCCCTTCATCAGACTTTTCAAAGTGAATTTACACTTAACAGATGAATCTGTATTTGGTGCTCTAGTAATAAATGTGGGACAGCATCTGTCCTGTGGTTTATATGACTCGGCTGTTTTGATGCTGGACTGATAAGCATGCTCACACTATGTACCTAAGCTCGCTCCTGTCCACTGTGTTTGTGCTGCTGAAGCATTTTAGGAGCATTTAATGATCACATGAAGTAAAGTTCTCCTCTGCTGTACGTGAGAGAAGCAGAAAGCATCTCTGCAGAAAGGTGGAGCGACAGATCTGAAACACTCAGCGTGCATCGTTTGGTCAGACTGCTGAGTCAGCACTAACAGTTTATTATCTGGCTGCTGCTCTTCAGCTTCAGACCACAGTTTTCTAGTAACACACACACACACACACACACACACACACACACACACACACACACACACACACACACACACACAGAGCTGAGCAGCAGCCTGGGTTGGCCCACTAAACACTGACTTCATTGTACCGTTTATGCCAAACAGATTGTAGTCCCCGCCCCCTCCCACTCTCTACTTCCTGTCCAAAAATAAATAAATAAAACACTGAGGCTGCAGCGCAGAGAGAGACACTGTTTTTACTAAAGAACGGGGAGCTCTGTGTGAACATGAGTGATTTAAGAACAGAGGAATTTGCATTGTGTGTGTGTGTGTGTGTGTGTGTGTGTGTGTGCGTGCGCGCACTGCCCCCTCCAACCTGACACTCCTTCCTGTTTCAGTCACCACTCATGTGGCAGACTGTGTAGTGTCAGTGTGTATATTGTAGTCATGTGGTTTATCATGAAGTGTGTATAGCACCAGATCATGATGAGTTGTCTCAAAGCATTTAACATTGAAAGGTAAAGACCTCTATACTAATTAGGGGTGGGGGAAAAATGGATACTGTGTAGCATGGTGATATTTTGTTTGCTAATAATGTATGGATACAGGGACAGCAGAAATCGATACTTTGTTACAAAAAAGGTTTTTGTGCTCTGACTTCAGAGCATGTTGATCCTTTTTCTGAGCAAGAATCCTGACATTCCTTCACTGTCCAAATGCGTTTAATAAACATGACAGTTTACTTATTTTAATTTAAGACATGTTTTATTTTAATTAAGTTTAAAACTTTTTTATTTAATGTAAAATTATATTTTGTTTTAATTTACTTTCAAATTCTTCAGTTGCTGAAGGGGCTGCATAGTTTTCATAAACTGCATAGTTCAGAATAGCTATAATTGTACCAGATGGTTGATTCAGTTAAGTTGGACTAGACTGTAATACAAACCGTTCAGTTTGTCAACAATCAAACTGAAATGAGAGAAAGACTGAGTGTGAGACTTTGATATTAGAGAAAATGAATATTGATAAAGTTTACCTTTATGTACAGAATCTGAATATCGCAAAATATTTTTAAAAATTGCAATAATATCGTATCGAGGGATGTATGGTGATTCCCACCTCTAATACTAATACAGAGAGGCAACAACCAGGCAGCCTGCTACGATCTGCTGCCACCAGCTGAGGGTGAGGGGAGGTCACCTGGTGACTCTAAATCATCCACAGGTGTGGATGTGGATGCTCGTCTGTTTGTCCCTATGGTAGCTGGGACAAACAGCAGCCCCCGCGAGCCTGATAAAGATAAGTGGAGGAGCATGGATGGATTAACATGTCTAATTTTGATGTACTGTATTTGCAGATTCCGTGGCCGTGTTGTTTACTCTAACAATCATGCTACATCATGCATACAAGTTGTACAGTGTGTGGGAATCTATAAAACAAATCAAATCACAACTCGGGGAACACGGCAGCAGCTGATTCAACATCTGTCTGACTGCAAAGACACAATACATGTTGCTTTTTCTGACTTGGGTTAAATATGAATTTCTGCCCACTCGGTGCAGAACAGAGTCTTCTCATTAGGTAGGCACTGAGGGGAACACACTGTTCCAGCCAACATAATACAACAAGCTGCGTTCAGCTGCACAGCACTGACACACGAACACAAACCTCACCAAGCGCACACAGCACAAGTGTGCGTGCCTCAGTTACTCACTGTTTTGGAGCTACGGTGTCTGCTGTCAATCAGAGGACAGACTGCAGCTGCAGCTTATGGTCATGTTCAGGTTTGGCAGAGTTACATGCAGCAGACAAACCTCGCTGCGCTGCACAGCCAGCGTCCCTCCACGGCTGCTGCATCCAACCTGATTATGAATGACTCCTCTTTCATTAGCACGTTTCATTTGGTTACAATGTGTACAAAATGTGCTCAAAATCAACTAATCTGACGTTCTTTTTCAGAGTGAAGAAATCCTCTTGATGACAATCATCACTCACATAAAGGCAGCAGGGAGGTCTGCTCTCCATCGCTGTGAGCAGGTTAAGACAGGAAAGCCAGAAGGCTCATTTCAAATCAACATTCCTGCTTTAATGAGCCGTCTGTCCACAACAGAGATGAGACCGGTGTGGTTGGAGCGTAGAGTACAGCAGGAACGACATGGCCATTTTCATTTCCACTCATTAAAGAAGAGGCACCAGCACTCAGCGGCACACACATATCAAAGTAACAAAGTACTGTGATTGTTTTTATTAAGGCTGTTTCAGTTTCATCTCATGTTTATAGGCTGCTTCTTTTTTCCAGCTACAGCCTTCTGGCGTTGCCACAGCAGATCATCCACCTCCACCTCACCCTGTCCTCCGTGTCCTCCTCTGTCACTACATCCATGAAATCTGCCCAGTAGCTCCACATTCATCACACTTTGTCCAGTACATCCCTGCTTTGCACATGCTCAAACCGTCTCAGCCTGAACTGCCGCTCTGACGGACTCGTTTCTAATGCTGCTCACTCCATCTGAGCATCTTCAGCTCAGCCTCCTGTCTTTGTGTAAGAGCCTCATCAACACCTGCTTCTCTCTAACTCTGTCTTGCTTCTACTGACTTTGATTTCTCTTCTCTGCCGTCTGCAGACATCATACTCCGCAGACACTAATGCATGACCTCATCTGTCCATCAGCCCTGCAGACAAGAAGGGGCTCCAAGCAGATGCTGGTGTAATCCAGCAGCTGCACACTTCACCACTGTGTCGCTATCCCCGTGGATGCTCTGCACCACCTCATGCAGGAGCACATTTACTCTCCTGGCACCATCATATAGTCTCTAACTCCACGAGACACAGTGCAGTTCCTTCTCTAAACTTCTTCATAAACACTCTCAAAGCTAACAGCACACCTGCAGTGCTGCCCCATGAGCATCACATCAGCGTTGTCCCTCTGTAGTTACTGCAGTGCTGCACATCACCTTTGCTCTTTAAATCCAGTAACAGCACACTTCTTCATGCATCCCCTCACTCATTATGTTTCCATCTGTATCCCTAATCTCTGCCCAGTAGGTCCCACTGTCTTTCCCTGCTATCCAGCCTAGCCTATAACTCACTATAAACCATCCCCACCTCTCTCTATGCCATACTTCTGGTCTCCCAGTGCTCCTGTCTACTGTCTACATCTCCCTGACCTAAACCGCGGCTCTTGCTCTGTAGGCTCCAGAGGAAGACGTTAGTAATGAGATCAAACACCTTCCTGGCAGCTCCCCTCACCACTTCAGCAGGACTTTATCTGTCATCTGGTGACTCTTCCACTCATCGCCCAGCTCAAATCTTCCCCTGACCAACATTCTTTCTTCGTTAGTTTCCACCATTTAATCTGAGCCTTTTGTCTTAGTTCACTTCCTCGTCTTGATTTCCAAACTCATCCTACAAACTAGCCCCTGACACGAGCCAGCTACATGAAAATCATGCTTCTGAAAATCATGACGTCCACCTGTGTGTACGTTCATCCACTTTTACACGTCACTCTATACTGACCACAGCCTTTTCACAACATCCACTGCCCTCCTTATCGACCCAACACCATCTAATCAACCTCTGTTTATGGGCGGCTGTAGCCCAGGAGGTAGAGCCGGACCATCGACCCACTGAAAGGTAAGTCTGCATGCCCAATGTTCTTAGGCAGAAGACCAACCTGCTCTCTAATGGGTCCATCAGAGTGAGACTGTTATGATAACTCCCTCTGTCACCCTGTTTCTTCTGACACCCAGCCTGAGGAATACATCCTGACATTCAGCCTTAGATTCATGATCGTATCTGACGCTCTTCACCTCCACACACTACAACCCGATCAGTGGATCAGTGGATCAGTCCTCCGCTCCTCCAGTCCAGTGCCTACTTCCCTGCTATTCAGATGTACATCCAACTGAATACCCATCATAATTGCTGAAGGACACATTTCTTCATTAAACATGACAAACTGGATTTTAAACTGTTGGTCAAACAAAACCAGGTGTTACTGATGTGTACTGTATGGTTTTCATCAAGGCTCCTGCCTGGGTGTTGCAAACACACTGACCCACTATTGGCCTACAACAGATGGATATCAGACATGTATCAGCCACTTCTATCTGCAGTGTGTGTTTGTGTGTTAATGTAACAGCAGACCACTCAAAGCTTGCTATCAGTAACATGGAAGCACACCATACGCATGTGTTTTGGGAGTGCCTGAAACTGCATAATTTTTGGAAGAACGTGACTCTTGTAATAGGCAATATCTTGGGCTATCAATTACCACACAATTTTAAAACTGTATATCTTGGGAATATTAGAGAGTATGTTATGTACGACGACTTGTATTTGACAAAAATCCTGTTGATAGCTGCAAAGAAAGCTATAACAAGAAACTGGTGCAAACTGGATCCGCCTCCTTCAAAAGACTGGTTAAATGTTGTTGGAGAAATCTATGCAATGGAAAAAATGACTTACATTCTCAGATTAAAGGAAGATATTTTCGTTGCTAAGTGGGAGAAGTGGACATTATATGGCACCAAGGAAAATTAATGAACGAACAAAACATTTAAGGTCTATAACTCTATTGATGCTTGCCCGTATAAAAGTACGTATATAAGCTGGAGTTTGTATGCTGCGGAGTAAAGGCAGGCATGCATACGGTAGTTGATTAGAATTGGCACCCACACCTTTTGTTCGCTTTAGTTCTGTTTGTTTTGACTGTGTGCTTGCATGGTTATTTCTCCTGTAATGCAATACATGTTTGTGTTTAAACTGTGACAAAACTATCAATAAAAATTACAGTGTCAAAAAAAAAAAAAAGCTTGCTATCAGCACGAGTGCACTTGGGATTCGACAAGTTCCTGCTAAGTGTTTCTGCAGACAAACAAACATGAAAAAAAACATTTATGATGTAACACTGTTCAACCTCCAGGTGTACAGGTGAGATGCTCACTATTCCCAGGAGCTCTTTATGTTTTTCCTACTAACTAACCAGTCTGTGTTAATCTGTGTTAAAGGGCCACCTGTCTCTGCTCCACTCTTCCCAACAAGCTTCTCACCGACAGAAATGCAGGACAAAAGTTCAGGAGATGAACAAGCGTCACAAACGTGCCACCTGCACACCTGGCAGGGTGACCACAGGAAACACTCTGTTTGATGATGATGGATCGGTGCAGACACTCTCACATTATTCTAAAGGGTTAAAGTTCTGTGTGTGTCCACACACGTACGTGTTTGTCACATGTGGAGAGTGAATAGAAAGCAAATAATAACTGTAGTGCATGATTGCATCAGCAGGGAAATCCTCACACTGCTTATCAAGCTGTTTCCTTTTACTATGACCACGGTCGATTTCATCACCGTCCGTGGCACCGCTCTGAGTGCAGTGACGTACTAGAAACTACAAGAAGACGCTAAATTCTGCTTTTAGCTTAGTAGTGCCAAGTGCAGTGACTCATGCAACAAAAAAATACGTCTGATAAATTTGTTTAATATCACGAATAAGTGTGATCACAGCCAGAGGAGAAATGAAACTAAAATTCATCTCAAGGATTTTTTTACCTGACTTTGAGACATTTTAATGAAAGCATGTGCGTAAAAGCAAATATCTCGAAATAGAAAGAAAAGCATAGCTGCTGGTGTAACTGATCGTTTCAATCTCTGCATAATCAAAACAACAAACACCAACACTGAGATGAAAAAAGCCCATCCAGCTGTGAGTACCTGGTACGGATGGTAGGCCGAGTGGTCTGACAGGAAGTCCAGCTGTCGGTCCAATAAGAACTCCACTGCTGTCACCGACGACAACAGGCGCTCCCCCACCACCGGCTTAAATGTCTGTAAAGAAAACACATCACAGTCAACAGCTGCAGTTTTACGGTGGAGCTCGTTTCTGCGAGCAATCGTTCAGACGTCAGAGGATATTTAGATCTCAGTGTTTCTACAAAACATTTTAGGTACGATTCATTTTGGAGCTGCAGCTAATGGCACGAAATCAGATGTCAGAGATGTAGGAAGAGGAAACGGGGAGTCCGAGAGACAAATACCAGAGCTATGGAAAAGATTAGAGGGAGGAAAAGCACGAGCGGAGACGTGATGAAGAGAGACAGAGACGCAGAGCAGGGCGCCGAAGACGAGCTCCAGAGTGATGAATAAATTAATGAGCAGAGGAAGTCTGACAGTTGAAAGGCAGCACGCTCCACTTTGATGTTACCGCTTTTACACAAAGACACGCACGCGCTCTCCGACAATGTCAGCCGACGGCTCAGCTGCCCATGCTGCGCAGAGAGCGGCTGCATCCCGTTAAATAGTATTTATAGAAATATATATGTTTATGTTCCAGTGCCTGACGTCAGTCGAGCAGTCACAAAACTAAATGGATAAATGAAAGAACGTCACGGCAGTGGACGAGCGCACGTTTGTGCTGCTGTGGCTTCATGGTTACATAACGAGGCCAGTCTGGTGGAGAGATTAGAGGTGAAACCATGGCTACTGTGAAGCTCTCCTCCCAAACACACAGCCACAGGAGGCAGAAGGGTTCGGCTGTGCAGCTCTATTTCTGTCCACGCAGATCATATTTCCAGCATTTACTAGCAGAATGCAATTGCTAGCATTGTATGTATTTAAGAGGGTTAGGGTTACAAGTGTCACTAGTGTCCAGGATGTCAGACATCATCAGCATTTCTGACCAGCAGGGTCTATCCAGGGTTTCTCTGGACCCCGGTGATGCAGGTTTACCCAGGTCCAACAAGCAGCTCTGCCCTTTCTAGTCTCGCTTGTTTTTTCTGCGACTCTGCTGGATTTACAAGACTGTCTCCAGCTGATCTTAGAAAGAAGAAGTCAGTAGCAGGAAACATGTCATCTGTATCTCAAATTCACAATCTTCCCCTTTTTATGGGAAGCATCGAATTATTATTTAACAGAATCAATGGCCAACACATTAATCAGGACATTTTATAAAGTAAGGTACAGGAAATGATTTGCAACATACTAGTTTCTAAAAACCAAAACTGCCCAGCGTGCACCGTCAGGTTGTTTAAAGGATGCAACAGAAGGTTAAACCTTTCACACTTATGTTTCATTATCACCACAAATGTCTTCAGAAACATTCACAGTTATGTGCATGTCCTCTCTTTGGTCTCTGTCCTTTGCCCCACTGCTTCAGTATCTGTCTGTGGACGCCTCCATGACTGCAGCATTTAGCAACGTAGGGCAACAGTAGAGGAAATGCAAAGGTTATATGCAATTCACAGGTGCAAGGCTGATAAGTCACGGTACTCTCAACAGCTTATTGTGAAAGGAAATTTCACAACGTCGCTTGTGCCAGTGTAGCTCAGCGGGTGAGCAGCAACCACAGAGCAGAGTCCTGGGTTCGAGTCTGTCTTCCTCTCCCTCGTCCTCGCCATTGTCACTATGTAATTAAGGCAAATGCCAAAAAGGACAATATTTAATTTTTCCATTTCACATTGATTCAAGACGAATTTCAAAACCGAACAGTTCTGAAAGCTCGGCCATCGAAAATGAACATCGAGCCCAAATTCAGGTCTCAAAACGTACGTCAGTCTTTTCTGTGTTCAGGTGAGTGTTTACCCACTGAGTCACTTCCACACACACAGAACTAGGGCTGCCACGATTACGTCGACTATCAGAATCGTCAACGACTGATTTAATAGTCGACGCGTCGTTTGAAGCTTTGTAAGATCACAAAAGACGCAGGAATAAGTAGTAGGATTTAAGAGTGTAATAACGGACTGAAACAGAAGATGGCAGCACTGCATGTACAAGGATGCCAGCTGCCGTTAAACCCCGAAGAAGAAGAAGCTGTGTCCCAGAATTCATAGCGCAGCCCAGCTCAGTTTCCAACAATGGCGGCAGCTAGTTAGTTTTAATATTACTCTTATTATTCTTTCTGGGTCACAAAATAAACGTTTAACAAAACTTAAATTTTCAGGCGAGAATGTACCTGTGTAAACCTCAAATATCTGCTCAGTTTATCAAGACACCACATATTTTCAAAAGCGCTCCGACGTTTTCGGAGACGTCTGTTACCCACTAGCTCGATAGCTAGCTGGGGGCTAGGCTAACTAGAGCCGTGAGAACACCGGACTCCTGGCTTCAAACCCACCGCCGTCTTTCGCTACTCAGGTTAAACATGATATATAAGTCACTTAGATAACTTCAAAATGTTATTGTTTGGCTTTTTTCAGTATTTTATTTGTTCCTGAGTAAATCGGTTTGGCTGAGATTAAAGTTATAGTTTTTACACAGCTGAATAAACGTCAAGCAGACAGCTGATTATCAGAAGTGTGAGATGCTCAAGAATTTACTCCGGTGTCCTGTTATATTTTAGATAGCAAGGAGTTTATTAAACTTCACCGAAACAATCTGCAAATTTCATTAAAATGTAATAAAGTATCATCTTGTCTTTATTTTTAGTTAGCACATACCTTAAACACTTAAAGCTGTAAGCTAATGATAGTTATATAAGAGCAGATGCTGCTGGTGCAATAAGCTGTACGTTTTACGTCCAATGGATGATGATCTGACTAGTCGACTATCAAAATAATCGTTTGTGGCAGCCCTACACAGAACCGATGGAAAGGTTTTATAAACAGATACTGAAGCTGTCCTACACATCAAAAGTTATGCTTGGTCCATTTTTATAAATAACACTGGAATCACAAACTTCACCAAATTATATTTGAAATAACATTTTTGACTTCCATCAATTAGAAAAAACAAGAAGTAAAGATAAAATGATTTTTTTCTATGTTCCACTTCACCACGATGAGTTTGGCTCGTAAAACAAATCCAGCTGCTCTCTAAGATGAAACTCAGGGCCTGGTGTTCACGCATTTAGTCCAGGTGGAGAAAAAACACTTTGTCCTCCAAAGTGTCTAAAGACAACAATTAATACTAAAATGAGTTTATTGAAAAATGAACAAATGCTTGAGTCATAAAAACATGACGAGATTATGTTTTTAAATCATCAGTGGTAAATAACTGAGACTTATAACTGCTGGATTAAGATTAAATTAAAGAGTGAAAGTTTTTAAATAAACCTTGATCGTCTCCCTCTGAAAGGACTTCAGCTCATCTTCTTAAAGACACTGCACACTGATTCAAGACACACACACACGCACACTGAGGTCCTTATATTTAGAGGTAAAAATACAATGAAAACTCTCGGGGAACCAGAACATCTCAGGAGAACAGACGCGGCACAGCGGCATGCTGGGAAAGCAGATCAGTCCCCGCGAGCACAAAGACATTTCCTCTGCTGCTGTGTGTCTATAATTGACAGAAGTTCAATCGATTGTAAAGGAGAATGAAGAGGAGATTATGAGCTCATGCCTCGCTAAGAAACCTCAAGAGGTTACCACACGCAAGCTTCAAGGAAGCCACTGCCTCATCAAAGACAGAACGAGCATCAGAAAAAGAGTGCATCAAATTAAAACACACATGAGCAGTTTGCTCTCGACTCCTCCGTATCAATAAGATATGCAGTGAACCATCAGAGCGTCCTGACTGCTCAGCCAGGGGCCAGAATGCCACGGCACGTGCAAACATCCCTCACTCAGTGAATCGTGCTGACAGACACTGACAGATGCACATATGCATTCGAACATTTGGTGTTTAGTGAGTCTCATTAAAGTTGTTTGTGTTACTGTTTTTAGCACTGAAGGGTCAATGTCAACATAAATGCACTCAGAGTTCTTCTGTGTACAGCGGGCACATTATGACACTGCTGTGCTATAGAATACTGCTGACTGTACGAGTGCTGAATAAACAAACTTATGATCACTTACAGATCTCCTCTTCTGCTTTGATCACGTGACACATGCATGCATACTAAAGTGTTTTTTACCAGCTGGAAACGTCCAGCTGGGAGCTCTGGGAACACTGTGCAGGGTTGTTACAGCTGAGATATTGTGTATCAGAGCAACTAAAGTATGTGTGAGATGTTACAAAGGGCCCTCGATGACTGCGAGTTACCCGATGAACCCATGAAGAGTGAGACGTTCTTTAACCAGCTGACTATACTGTGCATGGACAGTATAGTTTGATAATTTCACAAACTATACTGTCGCTGTCAACAATTATTCTAAATGTCATCATATAACTCAAAAGCAGCGTAGTGCAAAGCTGGGTTTGCACCAGTACTGTCCCTCAGTAATCCCACATTACAGCTACAGAGGTGCATCTCTGCTGCAGACTGCTGCTGTTCTATGGTGCAGTGGTTTGTCTGCCTGCATTTCTCTCTGCTTATGTGCAGCCTACAGACCTACACAGACATGCTTCTGTGCAGTCTGTCATAGCTTGAGCCTGCATAGGTTTTATTTATAGTTATTGTTATTGTAGGGTCTACCTTACAATATAAAGCGCCTTGAGGCCACTGTTGTTGTGATTTGGCGCTGTGTAAATAAAGCTGAAACTCTTCTCCTGTTCACCAGGAACAGGAATCACTGAGCTGAACGTTAGCCGGGTTGCTTTTCTGGCGGCCTTCAGCCTTCAAGTGTTTATCATTTCCTCTTGATAATAATAATCAGTTGGTTCTCTATTGGCTTCAGGTTAGGCACGGTGGTTGGCCAATCACGCACAGTCTCGTGGTCAGCCAATCACTGGTAGTAGTTGTGGCACTTTGACCAGCTCGTCAGCAGAGGGAAACATGAAATGCTCTAAACGTTCCTGGCAGATGGCTGCGCTGTCTTTGACTTTGATAAGACATAGTGGACCAATCAGCATCAACGAAGCGCATGATACAGCATCTCAAATCATCACAGACTGTAACCTGCACAGCGTCCCTCGTTTATCGCGTGAGTTGCGTTCTAAAAATAGTAATAAAGTAATAACGTTTTAAGGCTGTAAAACCTCACTACACACTTAATACACTCAGACAGGCAGGAACATTTTCACACGTTTGTCTCTTGTTTAAACTCTCTCAGAGTTCAAACATTCGTGGAAAAATAAGTTCAGTTATATTATAATCTAAAAAATACAGTAACTTCTAGGGCTGGGCCATATCATACCGGTAATACCAGCATAATGTTGGGCAATGATAAGAAAATGAGATATGGCGATAGAATATGGGTAAAACGCGCATGCACAGTGCCTTTGTTTTCATACGCACATGGCGTAAAAAGCATGGCGGCGACGGAGAATAAGAAGAGCGAAAGCGGATCGTTGAATGAAACGATGAACCAGAACTGGTTTGTAAAAATGCTGCAGCTTCACTGGTGTGGAACTGGTTTAGCTTTCGTCCGTCAGATACACAACAAAGCACTATTTTTGGTAGAGCATGCTAGCGGGCCGTCGTTATTACCGAACCGATTTTATGTACACGGCGCTCGAAAATCTGTCAGATGTTTCAGTACGACTTTCCTAAGCTACGAAGCCGCACCGCCAGTGTTGCCAACTCCTCAGTAAGGAAAATCGCTATTGGTTGTCCTAAAAGTCGCTAGAAGTCGCTAAATGACGTCATTACCTAATTTGCATAATTGGTCATGCTAATGTAAATCTAACCTATGTTGTTGGAGAGAGAAATAACATCGTGGAAGAGACATAAAGTGAGTAAAAAAACGTCCTAAATGCATTTAGAGTTTATTTAGAACTACAAATTAAATTTATTTTAGCAATTATTGTTTTTTAATGTCACAATTCCAACCCTGCTCCTTTATCCGGGCTTGGACCACAAAAGTGACCTGAAATAGGCACTCTGGTGGAGTTACTTTGTGTGTGTGTTTATAAGTAGTTTTAAACCTTGTGATCCACAAAACAGCATAAGAGTAAAAGAAGAACTGACTGCGTTACAGCACCCGCTGCTTGTTGAGAGTAAAAGCGATATGCGCTTTCACGTCGTTTTTTAGGGGGTCTGAAAACTCGCTAAATATAGCGACAAAGTCGCTAAGTTGGCAACACTGCGCACCGCTTGATGGATTGTCGGAGCATTACAGCTATCGTAGGCTGAGCCTCGCGGAGTGATACGCACTGTGCTTCAACATAATATTACCGTATTGTGTGTGTATAACCTCTTTTTAAGTTTTGTGGATATTATACATGGTTATGCTGAGGATATGTCGGCCAGTTTCCACTGGAAATGCCTTTTGGTTAAACTGTCAGCGAGGAATTTGCATTTGCACTGTTACATTTTTATATAACTTTAATGCACATAAAAAACAGCTGCTTGTTGAAGTGAAAATACATTGATTTTTTTTTTTTTGCACTAATAAAGTTGTGGAGTTGTAAAGTATTTTGTTTCGCGTCAGTTATATCATCAGTTATATCGTTATCGCAAATTTTAAATGTATATCGCGATAAATATTTTTGGCCATATTGCCCTGCTCTAGTAACGTCTACCTGTCTTTATCATCTTCCTCTGCCTTTGGGTGCTACCACAGGAGCCTTTGACGGTGCAAAATGTTTCGTCGACAGAAAACAAACATACAGTGCAGCAGAGTCACGCTGCTGGGATCAAAGATTTATGTAAATTTGACAAGCTGGACGCACTCTGACCTGGACAGGAGACACAGCACGAGACTGATTGACTATGGTCTACAGCATAGGTGTCAAACTCTGGCCCGTGGGCCAAATTTGGCCCGCAGCCTAATTACATTTGGCCCACGAAGCCATACCAAATTACTATCAGAGCTGGCCTACTGGTATTAAACAGCTAATATATATATTGTTTAGTATTAAGCTTTGCTCGTTCCATATTCAGTTTTTCAGCAAAACTTGTTTGAGTCCATAAGAAGAGATTCATTCTTATATCTGGAGGAAGATTTATTTTTCAATAAATATTAATGTTAGCCTGCAACTTTGTTCCAGTTTTGAATTTTGGCCCACTGTGTATTTGAGTTTGACACCCCTGGTCTACAGCCTATCAGGACGCAGAACACATGTGCTGTAAAAAAACAAAAAAACAAACAAACTGCAAAATCGACAAAAATAATCCGCAAAAGAGCAAAGCTGCGAAAGGTGAACCGTGTTATAGCGAGGGACCGCTGTACTTCAAATAATCTTCCTCCACCGGGGACAATACGGCACAACTGTGCTCCATACAACCGCACAAACAACACTGGACACAGACATGATTCTACCTGAAACATGAAATGACCTTTAAATCCAAATGAGGCTCAACTGTAAGTGAAAACCTCTGTTAGTATCAGAGATTTATTCTCCCATGGTGTTGGAAGCAAACGAGCAATAACAACATCGTCTGTAGGTTCTCTACACGAACACAAGAGCGTGTCGGGCACTTTTCATGTTTGCGATGTCTAAAAACGCAAAAGATTGATACAATTTGTGAATCTGATCTTGGTGCAGTGCTGCACTGATGAGCGGTGTTGTCTAAGTGGGTCACACACACAACGCTTTCCACTCCAGAAATCCACAGGCTGTGTTCAAAGCCACTCATTACTTTGATGGTAGATGACTGGAGTTATCAACCCAAACTGCTGTCGTACATGTAATGAACCGTTTACCTCAGCTGCTGGAGCCCGAGGCCTGTCTGTCAATCAGGCCCAGAACAACAACACGACTTTGACACTCATTACATGTGCCCAGCAATTTGATACAAGGACGACATATGCAACATTGCAGAATCTCACAGCGTCTAATAAATTGTAGAATTTATTATATAAAATTATTTGTATAATAGTTTCTAATAAACTCCTTTCATGCTTTGGCTGGATTCACCTTTAGCTCTTTAAGCTGCCTCATCATTACTGTCTTACATCCACAGCGATATGCTAATCTGATTCTCTGGTAGTTCTGGAGAAGCAAACAGGATCAGCCGATTCTGGATCAGCCGGTCCCGGATCAGTCGGTCCTGGATCAGCCAGCTGAGAGAGGGAGCTGCCTACATGCTCCCAGTTTGTCTCACGGATTAAATTCTCACTTCTTCCAACTGCGATTTCTGTCCGAGTTCACAAAAACCAGATGAAATTGCTGCTAAACACATTTTAGTAAGAGTAGTTCGCACTGACCAGTATCCCATGTGATTATGGATCACGCGCGTCGTGCACAGGACCACTTGTGTTAATACATCATTTTATATTTGTTCATTACAGCTCTAATGGCAGCTTCTGCTCCACAGCAGTCATCACACATGTAGGACGGGCAAAGTACGTGACATTTTTTGGAGCAGGTACAAGTGAAGGTAGAAAAAGCAGCTCTCCAACACACAAACACCCCAGAAGTCAACATCTAGGACGGAGCAGCATTCCCAGAATAGAAGCTGTGGGTAGTTTTCACAGTTCACAGCCAGTATGTGTTACTCAAATGCATTACCTCATCAATCAAACTCGGCCTGCTTCAAAATGTAAACCACAACAGTTCTTCGGAAACAGCAGAGGATATAAAACCGTAACGTTACCTCTGTCCTCCGTGTCCAAACTAACACTGAGAGGCGATGGCTTTGGAGAAAAACTCGCTTTGATCCAGCAACCGGGGCCGAGACAGGAAGAAAGAAGAGAAAAGGATGACGAAGTGAAAAAGAACGGGCGAGGAAGAGCAACAGAGTGCGGTTTCCTCCTGTGGTAAGAAGAGACAGATGGCCGAGAGGGAGCGAGCAGAGCGGAGGACTAGCTACACAGCCGACATTTTAACTGCTGCTGACGCAAGGAGGGAGAGAGATGAGAGGGAGGGAGGGAGGGACAGAGGCAGGGCCGGCTGACACACACTTCCTCTCTCGCTCGCTCTGTGTGACGCAGGACTGTCCTATTTCCTCACAGCGCTCTTTGACTGACTGTCTTTCACTTTCTCCCCTTTCAGATTGCTCCCTCTCCACTTCCTTCCCCTTTGTTCAATACGAGTTTACTGACAGTCGTGTGTTTACACAATGACAACATAGCAGGAAGGAGACAATACTACATTACTCCTGCTATTATTAGCAACTCCATTCAGTGTTATTAGCAGGCGGCTAAATTCACCAGATGCTGGCAAAATGTTGCATCGAGTTGCTGTAGTGGATCTAATGTGTAGGAAAGTGACTGTTTGAGCTCAGAGGAGACAGCAGCAACTACCCTGTTACCTTCCCTCCCTCAGGGCTGCTTAATATTTGAGCTCATAACGGCAAAACGACAGCTGCCAAATGTGCCACTGATCTACAGCATTCATGTAGAAACAACGAGCGTTTAGAAAATGAGCTTTTTTGGCCTTCCTGCCTGGTGATTTAAACACGATGTGACTGTACGAGTTTACTTGAACTCTTTAATGATTACAGTGTTTCTTACATTTTAAATGACTCCATTTCTCCTTATATACACAAGACCTAATCAATAAAATACAGTTATCCAGTGTTTAATGATGAAACTACAGCAGCCAGCCTCACTCATCCCTCTGTGCTGATAAACCTGATTGGAGTGATTGAAAAGCCTCATTTAGTCAAAGCAATCAGCTGTTCAGTGACGATCGCGTCTAAAACCCTGGAGAGAAAGAGATGTTTAGAAATGGGACCAAAGAATGAGGGTCAAGAGGTTGTTTTTATTCAATAGGTTGCATGATTGCACTGTTTAAAACAAAACAAGGACAGATTAGATGAAGCACTCTACCTTTCTGCAGGAGGAGCGATTAACTCTATAAAAATGTCCTAAACTTTATCAACTTAGATAGTCACTTATCTCAGTTTATATGGAGCAAAAAACAACCAGGATAAGGACAGAAACCCTGCAGCTACCTCAGACAATCCCTTCCAAACTTTCCACACTATTACTGGGCAGCAAATATTCGGCCGTTGCTTTACTGGATGAATGGAGCAGATTCGGTTGGGTAGCTCTGGAGGAGAGCTCAACTAAACAAAGCTCTACAGGTTATTCATTCATTTCTAATCTGGAATTCAAAAGAGCCGTTAATCTTCCTGAGCTGTGCTTGCTGCTCCAATAAGGACAGCCCGCCTGTTTACACCGTCAGTTAGACACAAAGCACTGGACGGCTGGCTGCAGTCAACGGGAGATAACGGGTTTGCTTCCTTTGAAGAGTCGTCTCAAAAGTTTCAGCTTTTTTTAAGATATTTGCAGATTAGATGTTTAGTCTCATCTAATCCTGGATGTTAACCTTCAGCTTCTCCACTGGACATGAGCTCCATCATTTAAAGTATCAGACTTGAAAATTGACTTGGAACAGATCCTGGGTGAAATGTGTTTAATGAATCCAGGTTGACTTTCTTAGAGGACCTTAAACACAGATGGGAGGCGACCTGGGACAAACACCAGAGACAACTTGGCTACAGGTTTTAAGATCATCTCCACCTCATCAATGTCTCTTAGGCACAATATCGCCTCCACTGGTCTGAGGACAAACTTTCAAGCATCAAGACTGATGTGGACCCAGCTCCGTCCACAAAGTGTCCAAAGTTACATGGAGTTCAATCTTTGACCCACCAACCCCTCTGATTTCACTGATACGCGTGAATCGAACACGACTGCGTTCTCCTCTTTGCTGGCCAGAAGACAGATTCTGACCAGGTGGGAGGACCCTCGACAATTTGGGAAGTGGATTAGAGACGTGATGAGACGATTAGGTTCACCATCAGAGGCTGTGCTGGAAAATCCCATGGTTCCTGGCAACCATTCATCAGTTATGTTGAGAATATGTCAGCCTGTGATATGGTTTCATGATTATGTTGTGTTTGATGTGTATATATGATCTGTGCACACCCTGAGTATATATCAGTGTTTGATCTGGTCTCATGGGGAGGGAAGCGGTGGGAGCGACGCTGCACGTTTACCCGCGTACGTTTACTCGCGTACGTTTATGCGTTTAACTGCTGGAAGAATAATAAAAAGAGCTGGATGAAAAAGAAGATGAGCGCCCCGATGCTGAACCCACCCACAGCATCACGCTTTTATCAGCTGACCACAAACCAGAGTTAGTAATCTGTCCATTGATGCTCAGCAGGTTTATCCTCTACCACTGTAACAGCACACACACTGCTCCATCTAACACACACACTCACAGAGACACACACATTAAATCTTGTACAACAACCAACCAAAAACTGAAACAACTAAATCAAACAGCGCTGCCAACACATGCAGGTGTGGGTCCAGGTGTGCAGCAGGAACAGTGTAACTACTTTCTGTTTCTCAGCTTTACTAAACGTGTGTGGTGTTGTTATCAGTCATCAAAGTGAGTGGACTGAACTGCTTCAGCAAAAGGAGACAAACGTTTCATCTGCACGACATAAAGGTAAGCTCTAATTACACATGCACACACAGACCCACAGGAGGCAGGAGATTACACTCACCCTGCTCCATCTGCTCAGGCAGGGGAGGGGCTTTTTATTGACCCAATTTCAACCAAAACTGCATCTGACGCGGTTGACTGGTTCTTCTCCAGGCTGGCTAACAAGCCTACAAGCAAGGCACGAGGCCCCGACTGTTTCAGGTCTGTGCATGCAGACGCACAAACACACACATGCTGAGTGGAAGGACAGTAAAGGCAGAGCTAGAGTCAGCTTTCAAAGGAGACACACACACACACACACACACACTCCTTTGTTCTCCTGTCATGATGAACTGAGCCAGTACAGTTGCCAGATAACAAGAATGCCTGCTGATACTCATTTGTGTGTGTGTGTGTGTGTGTGTGTGTGTTTTGCAGAGTGGGCAACTGTTGCTAGGTAACATAGCATGACTTGAGCAGTCTGTAGCAGGAAGGAGTCAAACAAAGATCTAACACACACACGTTCATTCATTTTGGACGACCTCTCATATCAGACACTCTGTCCTGTCTTTGTTCTTTGTCTAAAAACTGTGGTAAAATAAAACAAAACAACTGTTGTCTTTATTCTCTCAGTGATATGGGAATGTTTAAGTGTGTTTTGATAGAGACATGGTGAGTTTTGCAGAGTTAGTGATGGAAGAAAAGACGCTTAAAGCCAAGAAAAACTTCAACAGACTCTCGTGTAACATGTAACATGTAGACATTAGTGCAACATGTTCGATTCAAAACATTTGACCAACATTACAATTAAAAAATCAGATTCAGATTCAGCATTTCCTTAAACGTCATTCTTCATGAAGATGATTCATCTGCAGGGCTCACACGGAAACAGACTTCAGAAGTAATGCTCCAGTGTCGTGAAGGAACAGCACTAATAAACAACGACTTTAGAGCGCACTTTATAAATGTGCCTCCAGATTTGTGTCATAAATCACAACAAGATTAGTCTGTTTAAACAGTGTTTCAACACAAACTTACTACTTTTACCTGTTTCATTACCTCCATCTCATTATTTCACCACTACCATGCTGTGCAAAAAGCCTTTGTCTTTATATTTTGCTATAGAAATGTGAAAAACTGTTAGTTATCAAAGTGTGTGTCTTGTAAGTAGTCTTCAGAAAAATGACATCCATCTATCTCTCTATATAGACACACACGTTTACCTTCCTTACCCCACCAACCAGCCACTCTCCCCTCCCTCGTGTATCGTGTGGCCAACAGATTTCACTAGATCTTTGAAGGCAGTCTGCAGTGAGGCTCTTTAATGAGTTCACACAGCTCCTGGTAGATACAGAGATGATGTAATAGCTGGATCAGAGATGCAACAGAGGGTTTAATGTGAACACAGAGAGGCTGAGCAGACAGACGCACAGCCCAGGACGACTAAGACTCTTAAGAACATCAGTCCCTGTCTCACCCTTTAAACACCGGTCTGTCTCTCAGTCCCTGTCTCACCCTTTAAACACCGGTCTGTCTCTCAGTCGCTGTCTCGCTCCCTGCTGGATCTCTGTGCTGTCAGAGCTGGAGGAGCTCACAGCACAACTGTACCAAATAAATCAAAACATGTCACAGCTGGATGACGGAGCTAATAACTGCTTTTTAAAAGCTAAACTGTAACCACGTATGCCAACGAACACAAAGATAGTTCAGCTGAAAGCCTTTATGTGCATGTGTGGTGTTCAAGATGGCTGATATCAGGCCCATGTGTGCCAAGAGGCCATGTAACAGGATTGCTTCATTATTTCCTCTGCTGTTGTGTAACGCTGGCGTTTAGCTTCAGTAACAGGGTGGTGTCAGTGGAGGGGTGTGGTGGGCAGGGTGGAGGGTGCAGTGTGTCACTGTGGAGGAGCCAGAACAGTACAAACCTCTGTGGATGAACACAGCCGCCACGAGCTGTGTGTGTGTGTGTGTGTGTGTGTGTGTGTGTGTGTGTGTGTGTGTACTGATAGACTTTCCTACTACAGTACTGCAGAAACTTAAATTTTGCACCAATCAGGTGCATTTTCACTCAGATGTTTCTGTCGACCTTTATTTGCATTTACTTTTTTAAATCGTCTGTATAACGTCTTTAAAGTGTCTCCTCTTCCACAATGTGCCAGTCCAGTCACGTTTCCCTGTTTCTAACTCTGTTAACATAAACACACCGACTGCTGGGTTACATAACTGAGGCCAAACGCAGCTTCTGAGCAGCTTCAGTCACACTGAGTGAAGCTGCGCTGGTGCTGCTCAGGTAGAGCAGACACATTACGAACCACGTAACTTATTCAAAGACAATCAACAGCTTCCACTACACCAGTTTAAGGACACTGGACGTGTGCACAACATGTCTATGATTTTCTCATCAAACTCCTCTGTGATGTAAATGCACAGATCCCGGTCCTCCGGGACGGTGCTGTGAAACTGACAGAGGTGTTTCTCATCACAGTGGACTCTCCCCACCTGCCTTAGGACTTCCACGACAGCAACGCTCCCAACATCCTGCTGTAAACTGTCTCAGGGACTACAGACCAGCGGCTCTGACAACAATCAAAAGTCCTGAGAGGCTGAACTACAAGTTCAGTCGACACACTCTGGAAGCAAACACACTGAAAACCAACAACATAACAAATCTATGCAATACTATTCACTGTCATTTATTATTTACACAGAAACTTTTAGAGAACTATTATGGTCCTTTTGATTTTCTTTAGTTGAGACAAAAAAGTAAAACCTTGACAGTTAAAACATCACAGAGTGAAAGGACACAAAGACATGGTGGCACTAACGAGCTCCAGCCAAAGCTCAGTGCAAAACCAGGAAGTAAGCATGACCTCGGTAAAGAGGCCGACACACAGGAGATGACGAGCATGACCACGAAATGTTAGTGAGATTCAGCACCTTACAGTAATGTGAAATGTGCAGGTGCTCAGGCCAAATACACTTCAGGGCTGCCCAGTTCCTGTCATTTATAGTGACCTCTGATCAGCTTCAAAGTGATAAAACCTAGAAAGCCCATAAATCCTCTTTTGAAGCAATTAATATATATATATGTATATATATATATATGTGTGTGTGTGTGTGTACTACAGTTGAGCTGGAGCTTTCCTTCATCTTGCTTCATCTCCTTTAAGAGACAAACCAAACAAAGAACAACACCACCTCAGCTCAGGCCTGACGGAGGAAACAACAGCTGTTTCTTGGACGTGTTGAGCCCATCAAAGCACAATGAAAAATAAAATCAGTTCTGGCCTTACTGAGGCTTTGGGCTGTTTGCATTTCCAGCCTCTGCTTTGAGCAGCAGACTGAACATTTGCATAGAAACAGGTGGATGGAAATGTGCTGTGGTTGACACGCTCTCTCCTGTCAGGTACATCGAAAATATTGGAGACATTTCTGTGCAATATCCCTCTGCTTATTATTATCATCATCATCATCATTATCATCATTATCATCATTATCATCATTATCATTATTATTATTATTATTATTATTATTATTCTATCACTGTAGAATTCAACAGGTCTGTTTGTTTACTTGGTTCTGTGATTTTTGTAAACTTGGGACCCGATGAATGTAAAAACAAAGAATTACCAGGCTTTGTTTCTGAGGTCCACATATGAGGTTTCACAGTTTGATAGAACAGAGACAGTATACAGTCCTCGTCAGTGGATATCAGGCCCTGTTAGAGCAAAGTTTTGTATTTTTGTCTAAACAACCCAAAACGTGACGTCCCCATATGTGGACGCCAGGAGGTTAAAATGAAGAGTGGTGATAAAAACCCAGAGAGGCCAACAGTGACTGTTTTTGTTCAGATTACACAGAACAAAGCATCAAAACATGTTAACAACACAACAACCTTCACAAACACAGAGCAGGATTCATCACCTCCTTTTAAAGCAGTAAAACTAAATAAGAACCACAACTTTAAAATAATGATAAATGATAAACGGCTCATTTATAAAGTGCTTTTGTAGTTTTTGGTTCAAATTTTAGTCATTTAAGAGACAAATAAGCAGCAACAACGTAACAAAATGTAAGCTGTGTACTGTAAGAACGAGAACACAACGCGAGCGGCTACGACACTGTGCATGTTTCAAAGAAGCGTTTAGGAGTCACAAGGACAGACAGCAGTGTTTGCTAACTGCAAACAGCAGCGTGAAGTCACAGAAACACACAGTTGTGGAAAACATGCAACATAGTGAAGATGTTCAACCCTTAAAATGTTTAATTGTGTTTGTGTGGAAGCAGAGAAATCAAAAGAGGCAAAAGCAAATCTGTCTCACATAAAAGTTTATCTGGAAAAACTGTCATTGATGTGCTATAAGACTTATTTCCCACACCACACATACACACAGGAGGATGAGCGCTTCCTCTACAGTCCTGTTAATAACAACAAAGTGAGAGGAAAGCACAGCTGTGTGTGTGCGCGTGTGTTTAGATGTGTACATTTTTCTTCCACACAACAGTGCAGCCTGGGAGCAGCTGTTACGTTTACATGCAATGAGCAGACATGCAGGACGAGGCGTGCTTTCACAGACAGAGGAATGGCACCTAAAGGTCACTTTTCTCTGGGCTCAGCAGAAAACAATCACAGGAACAAGCGTGTGTGTCTGCACACAAGTGTAGTGTGAGCAGCACATTTGCAAAGTAGCTGCAGCACCGGTGCTCCATCTCTGTCAAACAGGAGGCATTCAGGCACAGAATGAAGCCGTTTTCTCCCACACCTCAGTGTGTAAACTCGACTTCAAGCAGAAACATCATCTCCTGGTCTTGTTTTGGGCTGAGGATGAGCTTTGTCACACAGCAGGTCTAATTACTAAACTATGAGGCACAATATACATTTACTGCAGCAAAATTCTTATTTTCAGCTCAAATCTTATTAATTATTTCATCCTTAACAGTTCCTGACTCATCATGTCTCCATGTTAGGGTGTAATTATTGAGGTGTGTGGTTCTTTTATTTCTCTGCTTTTTATCCAATATTCAGACACCAGTGGATGCATCGGTGAGCAGCTGGAGGTTAGGAGGTTAGTATCTAGCCCAATTACACTTAGACTGGTGCAGCCAAGGATCAAACCACCAGCCATGACCTCCTCCACCTCCTGGGGTACAACCAGAAGTCATTCATGAAGTTAATGCTGTTACCACGTGTTAAACACTCACTGTGGAGGAGCTCATGGTGCTGAGCTCCAGGCAACACAATGATTTCAAGTATCAGATTTGAGTTATTACCATGAGTCTCATGTCTGCTCTGCCACTGTCTTCACTGCGATACTGTAAAGCAGTATTTTTAGAGCAAAGTGACGATTGTGGCACATGAAGATGACTGTGCTGAGCAGGGTGACGTCACATTTGTGTCCACAAGAACCTAATCAAGCATTTGTAACGATTGCAATGAGAGGCAGAGAAAGACCGTAAAAGTATCCATGTATCATGACGTTTTATCTCAGTTCAGTTACGCTGTTACAATGTTACAGAGAAAACCCCAACAATCAGGTGACCTCCTGTGATCAAGCAGTGTCACAATGGTGGGGAGGAGAAACTCCTCAGGAAGAAGTGCAGCAGTGAAAGACACATAGTGAGTGAAGAAACACCCAGTGCATCATGGGAATCCCCCAGCAGCATAACTAAGGGAGGATTCAGGGTCACCTGGTCCAGCCCTAACTATATGCTTTAGCAAAAAGGAAAGTTTGAAGCCTAATCTTAAAAGTAGAGATAGTGTCTGTCTCCTGAATCCAAACTGGAAGCTGGTTCCACAGAAGAGGGGCCTGAAAACTGAAGGCTCTGCCTCCCATTCTACTTTTAAATACTCTAGGAACAACAAGTAGGCCTGCAGAGCGAGAGCGAAGTGCTCTAATAGGGTGATATGGTACTACAAGGTCATTAAGATAAGATGGGGCCTGATTATTTAAGACCTTGTATGTGAGGAGCAGGATTTTGAATTCTGGATTTAACAGGAAGCCAAAACAGGAGAAATCTGCTCCCTCTTTCTAGTCCCTGTCAGGACTCGTGCTGCATGCCACCAGTTCTCTAAGTAAACATATTTCTAAAGGTGCCACTGACATGAAATTATTATGTCAGTAACAACACTTTCAATCCACACGTAAAGAAAAGAAACCATAGATGTAAATAAATAATGTGTAAGAATGAGAAGTGACACAGGGATTGAACACACTGACATTTATTTATCACTTTATACAAATGACGGTTTCATGACAGCTTCTGTGTGGAGAAACCAGTCCCAGCTCAGGTGTGACCCATCCACCACAGTCCCAGCTCAGGTGTGACCCATCCACCACAGTCCCAGCTCAGGTGTGACCCATCCACCACAGTCCCAGCTCAGGTGTGACCCATCCACCACAGTCCCAGCTCAGGTGTGACCCATCCACCACAGTCCCAGCTCAGGTGTGACCCATCCACCACAGTCCCAGCTCAGGTGTGACCCATCCACCACAGTCCCAGCATGGGATCCTTCTATGAGCTCTAGTTCTTCCCACAGATTCAGGTCAGGTCTGAGTCGCAGCTTTACGTTCTGTCTCTGAAAGTTACAAACTTTGGAATCAGCGTCTCGTTGAAACCTTGTTGGTGTTTTTAGGCTGAGGCCTTTGACCAAATATGGTGTATATCACAGCATTCAATTTGGGTTTATCTAACCAAACTATATTCTCCCATATTGTCGTTTTACCAAGATTATGTGACCAGGATGCAGGTTCAGATAAGAAGCTGTATACTTGCACGATATGCAGACCTCCTTTTTTGGGCTGGTCCATTAGGGGTCGCCTCTGCAGATCATCTGCCTCTACCTCACCCTCTCCTCCACTACATCCATGAACCTCATGTGTGGTGTTCCGCTTTTCCTCAATAAATGCTAAATGAAAAGCCCTCACTGAAGTAATTTTGAGAAAGGAAAAAAAGACAAAACAAAACTGGGGAGTGGGGGTGAAATTAGACACAACAGAGACACATAGACAGTGTTGTTCTGCTGTATCTATGGGAGACCAGAGGAAAGCAACTTACAGCCAGAGGAAAACAGAGCAAAGTAAACACAAGAGAGCTAAATGAAAGCCAAATGTCTGTGTGTGTGTGGGGGGGGGGGGCTCTGGGGGATGGGACCTGTCTTGGTGAGTTATGGAGCGGGTGTAAGCTGGGTGGGGTCACTGGGAACTCTACAACATAAGAGACCCTAAACACGCAGGCATGTTCACCTCACACACAGTTGTGGTCAGACGTTTGCACACAGTCATCATAAACATGAATGCAAGTTGACTCTGGGCTTGTCAGCTATTTTTCCAGGGTGGGACGATGGTGCAACACAGACTCAGGAAGTCGGAGCACAAGTTTGACTTCAACACAGTCCACAGTGTATATGCAGGCTCACATGTAGCTACACAAACATGTCTTGTAACTTGACGAGACAAAGGCCTATTAACTTCTCATTAGTGTTCATGATTAGCAACAGCAGTCATTGATGGACCAATACTCTGAACAACGGGAAAGTCCAGGATGTAAGAAGCAAAGGTGGAGATTTACATAAGTTGGGAGGATCTCTTGTAGCCACGTGTAACTGCAGATTCATCAGTTCAAACAATTATATGTACATACAGGCTACTGAGACCCAAACTGTCACTTTCAGATGAGAACAAACTGACTGAACAGTTAAACCTACGATTATAGAATAAAACAGTTTTATGCATTTATGTGCCTTTAATATATCATAAAGGCATTGCTGGCTTGTTGTTTCACTGCCAATAGGGAAACAGGCCAAATAGGTCTACAGCATGTGATGAATATGCAACAGTTTCTTGTTATTGTAAAGTTTATTACAACGTAACATTGTGTCCTTGTGTATAATTGGATGTGTGTCAATAACTGGGCGGTGACCCGGACACAATGGTATCAAACTACATAAATGGCATTTCTGTTAAGTGTTCCCATATGGAAAAGATATTTATAAATCTTATAAAGTTTGTATCTGTCTTGTGTGAAACTTGTATGAAAAGCATACAAGAGTAAAAACAGATAGAAGATCCCTTGAAAAATTATATAATGAAACTTGTATGTTTTGTATACTTACTAAAACAATATATGAAAGTAATGAGAAAGTGGCCACTTTCATGAGTAAATCATATAAGTTTTTACTATTTCTTTTCCATATGGGTTTGTTTGTTCAAATCCAAATGATGTAACAGGGAGAGGGCACCTGGTGTGAACCTGCAGTTTACAGCCCAGGCTGAAAGTAAGACAAATGTGGAGCTTACAAAGACACTCTTCACATTGATCATCAGATGATGCAAAGAAGAAATTACAAAGAGAAACATCAAATGAAACTTTGGGATCTATGAGATCATAAAATCTGAGTGCAGGAAGGAAATGAGCTTTTTCACTCAGCAGCTCTCTGCTAACACAAAAACAGGAATGTATTTAAGCCTTGAATGGAGCTAACACTCGAGCTGTGGTTATCAGACTGCAGGATCCTCCTACAGCCGCACCTGCTACAGCTGTTACTACTACCAGCATTCATATTCTATTAATACTCTCACACACGATTTTCCTTTACGGCTGGGTCGACTTCTGCTCATCACGCTGCCTTTGTTCTTTACATCGAATAATCTGACAGCTGACAGAACGATCTGGCGTCTGTGCAGCTCTCCACACCACAGCTTCAGTGAATAATTACACACCTCCATGGACAATCTGCAAGCTTCATCCTAACTATGGCTAACTCTTGCTAGTGACCTCGAAGAAACTGATGCACATTTTACTGTCATACTGAAACAGAGATGACAGCAGCTTATGCATAGATGTGCATTTCAGTATATTAGCAGACAATAGGTTGGAGGACACATGGACACCCACAGCAGATCACAGCAGCTCTGCAAACAGACGTACACAAACACATGTATGAACCACACAAATACATAATCAGTCCAGATTTTGCTGTAAACTCAGAGTGAAACCAAAAACCACACTGAGCAAAGCCCAGACAGAGAGATGAATGACAGTAATTAATAGTGAATTAATACTGATGAGTGCAACAGCCCCTGTGTGTGTCTGTGTGCACACTTATACATCCTTGTGAGGACCAAAAATTCAACTGTTAGAATACTTGTGGGAACCAAACGCCCGTCAAACAGCTTTTGAAGGCATGTTTGAGGCTGAAATTGTGGTTTTAGTAGCAGGGTCACAGTTAGGTTATGGTTAGGGTTCAGGTAAGCAGCTGGGGAAAGCATTATGTCCTCACTGAGATATAAAACCAAGTGTGCGTGCGGTTATACAACAACAAAGCGAGCTGCTGGGTCCACTCGCCTGCTCATCTACTGTCTCTGTCTAGCAGCAGCTGCTGGGGCTGAAAATTCAGGCAGCACGGACCCACGTGAGGTTTTAAAGGCGAGTCAACGCCACACCGGAGAACAAAGCGCTTGGAAGCAAAGGACTCGGTGTGAGCCTGAGTGACGAGGGGTACTCAGACCAGGGCTCAGATTGGTGAGGTTTTAAAGGCGAGTCAACGCCACACTGGAGAACAAAGCGCTTGGAAGCAAAGGACTCGGTGTGAGCCTGAGTGAGGAGGGGTACTCAGACCAGGGCTCAGATTGGTGAGGTTTGCTGACAGGCCGAGTGTTTGAGAGTTTGCACATCTGACTGACCTGAGGCGCCAACCAGAGGGCAGCGGGTCAATCAGGTATGAGTCTGTACTATATTTCAATGTTGTTGCTATGGCAACAGCGTGATAAATCTGTGAGAAACGGGAGGAGCAGTGAGAGAGGCAGAAAAACAACCAGGAAAAAAGTGTGCGTGTCTTTGAACTCTTATCTACGATGTGTGTGCCAGATGGCACCGTGCACTCTGTTACATAACCACAACAGTGACTCACATTTGTGCGCACACAGAGAAAAGAGCACAGTCGGAAACTAAATGACATCAGTGTCAAGCATTTACAAAGCAAATCCTCCAATAAGTGACAAACCCAGAAACACGAGCACACCCACAGGATCATCTCCTCATACAGGGGTGCGACATCGAGACAGCGGCACAAACACCGCGGTAACCACGCTGCCACCACACCAAAGTGTATGACGCAAGCCGCAGAGCAGACCGAGCCTCACGTGATCACTCACACACTTACAGACAAATGTAGTTTGACTAAGGTGAAACTTCCAAACACATCTCTGAGGCTCTGCCATTGGCTAAGAGACTGAGGATGTTGGGCTCAGTCCTCTCCTAACCCTGCTGACTTGATCCAGTGATGACCTCCTGCTGTGCTCGTGCTCCTGGAGCCCTTGCAGAGCGTGAAGCAGCTGGGATGAGGATTAGCACTTGCAAGTCTGAGGCGGGGTTATCGGTTACCTAAACTCCTCCCCAAGCAGAGGACTTCAGGTAACCATCAAATAACAACAACAAATTGCTCGCCCATATTCTTCTGCTTATCTGAATTTGAGTTGCGAGGGCACCACCCTAAGCAAGGAAAGCTACACCCTCCCTCTTGCCAGCCACCTCCTACAGCTTATTCCGGGGAACGCCGCAGCGTTCTCTCATCTCCGGGCCTCCTCCTGGTCCAGCAGGCGACTGCCTCGGCTGGTCTGTTCGATGTGGAGTAGTGGCTCCACTTATATCTGCCATCTCAATCTTTCGCCTTTCAACAATAACAGACAAAAAGATCAGAACAGCAACTACAGCTCCATCTGATGGCTAATGGCTGCATAACATTTAGGACAACAATTTACCTGCTGCTGATTTTAACTGTAAACCAATTAGATTAAAGGACTAGTAAGTCTGGTACAAACGACTGACAAGACTAGTCCTCCAGTTAACTAGTCACGCACATCAGGCACTAGTCCCATCTGTACCTCAATGACTGCATGGTGCCAGGTTCTGTTGCTGCAAAACAACCCAAACATCCCCACCATATCCTCCACTTGGTTTCTGCTGAACAAACTGGGAATCATGGCCCAGCATCTCCAATCTGATCTTGTCTGGCCAAAAGTCATTGTTCCAGGACTCCTGTGGATTTTTCAGACACAGCTTTGCAAACCTACGCTGTGCTGCCATGTGTACTGTCATGGACATTTATCGTGGTCACGGAGCCAGAGATCCAGGTCTATGTCTTTCCATGTTTCGGAGCACTGCACTCTGAATCTGCTGGGACGTCCACTCCTGGAAAGTTTGCCCCGCTGTGTAAATACACGTCTGAATGCTCCACACCAAACTGTCACACCCGCTGCTTCCACACAGATCGTCACACTTGCTGATCATAAATGAATTTAAAATCATATATTCGATTTTGGAGGAATTGACATATTGTCACAATCACTGGAATCAGCCTTTGTTTGTGGCTTTAATCAGCAAACACAACAACAGTGAACATAGTAACAAAGTATCCACTTTGCCATAATATGGTACTGTACTATTGATCTGTATCAACTATGCAGCCTCTAACTCACAGCTATGATCACGGGGTGCAAAGATTATTAGAAGAAAACAGATAATAACCCATAAGAAACACAGTCATCATCATCATCATCATCATCATGCAGCAGGCAGCTACACCTGCTAGCTGCCTGCTGCAGACAGCCAGATGAGATAAAGCTAACACGAGTTTTTACTGATGACAGGATCATTTGTGCCACACACTCAGACCACGTGGATAATGACAATAATCCAGGTTCACACCAGTTGCAGCAGCTGTGACTGTGCAGAAGACCTAACCCTGGACACCAGCTGCAGAGGACGCTGTGAGGAATCACAGCTGAGCAGCTGAAGAACTTAAAACTTCATCCGTTCACTGATGATTGACAGGAAACACATGACATGCCAACCAAACAACAGCAAGAGCCAAACAAGTTTATAGAAAAGCTCGTAAACAGCAACACCTTCATGCAGAAGCACAGCGACGATCCACAGAGCAGCAGAGAGGACACTTGCAGCTCCACGCAGGCGGAACAGCAGAGTCAACTTGGCTGGCCAGCATCATTATCGTGCCCAGCCTATAAATAGCAAACACAGGTCTTACCAGGGCAGGCCACTGTATGTGTTTGGCCTTGGATCCCTGCAGCAGGCCTCCTGCTCCTCCTCCGGCTGCTGCTGCTGCTGCGCACTCCTTCCTCTTGGCCCAGACCAGCTGATGCTCTAGTAGAAACAGCTGGAAATCCTCATAGACCTTCACCCACTCCCTCTTGTCCCACTCCTGGTCATCAAACTCCACATATACCTGTACACGACACAGCAGAAGGAAAACACACAAAACTGTTAATAACCGATAAAATGAACGCAATGAGTATCGTTTGGTTGAGCTCATCAAGACCCACATTAAGCATCTGTTACACACAGGAAGAGGAGGAAGAGGAGTTAACGGGACAAAGAGTAATATCTCTCACATATAATGTAAATAAGTAGGATTTACAGACAGATAACGCTGGATAATAAAAGAATAAAGATAATGAAATAAGTTAACCTCGATATAAGTATGACGCGATCAATCACCCATGTTTGGACAGACAACGTGACAGACCAATGACAACCATAACAGCACCCCACAGAACCAATCACGTGGCTGGGACAGACTTCATGTTAGGTTGATTTACTCAGACAAAAGTAGGAGCAGCCAGCAGAAGCACACGTGCTGCAGCAGCCGTACACACCAGCACGCCGGGAGCGTCAAAACATGGACAGTCAGAGTTAACGACCACGAATCCAACAGGAAGAAAGAAGAGAGCGACATGCGCCAAAGCATGTTTCCATAAAAGGCAGTAACGACACAAATCATGTTTAGCAGCAGTGCAGAGACATTTGGACGGGCACTTTGTCCACACAACATAAGACATACAGTAACATGACAAATGCATCCTGAGTATAGAAGGACAGTCGCACAGCTGAGCCTCGCTGAGCCTCGCTGACCACCTCTGCAGACACAGAGCACGTACGATACGTCTGCAGCCGTTCTTTAGTATTCAAACGCTGCGTTGCTGACATCAGAAGATATTCCAGTGACTGTTGCACATGTTTGTGTGTCTGTGTGTGTGTGTAGTGATCATCTCTCTCTCTCATCTGCTTCCTCGCCTCCTATAACTCCTCCCCTCCCCCACTCGTTCCTCCACGAGCAGGGAGACAGAGGAGAGATCAGCGAGTGCATCTCTCTCCTCATTCAGCCTCCCACCCACTCCGTCTCCCACAATGCACTGCTGCAGTCGACTGAGTGATAGCTCCCAGCCAGCACACGCTGAGGACATCACTGTTGTGCCGTCTTTGTTTACCCTTGCTGTTTTATCGCCACATATTACTCATCTGTTTATTACGGCATACTTTTACCCTCCACTGCAAAATCCTTCTTTATTTTGTTTGGTGGAGTCGTGCTCATTCCTTTACACCATCACCCTCATCACCCTGCTCATGTGATCATCCATCCTGGTGTGTGTCTGCCACTTCAGATTCTCTCAGTGCTTTCCCTTCACTTCATTCTGGGGCACAACCAGCAGTTTACTCACTGTCATCATTCATTCTTACTGGTTTCATCATTATACTGGTGTCATCATCATCAGGATCATTAAAATGCATACCTTCTGTCACCACTGAAGAGATAACGTCGTTCCAGCTGTTTCCTCTGATGCCCACCACAGTTTGTCTCTAAACGAGGCAAACTGAACCGTTATCGCTCCGTGCTATAGGAAGACACTGATCACCACACTAAACATGTGATTTTACAGCTGCGACAAGATCAGAAAGGAACGAGTGAGATAAAGAGACGTGCTGCTGAGATACAGTCGTAAAAGAAATGACATGACTGTCCTCCTATCCAACCATTTTTACTCATCACTCGTTTTCAAATCTAATCTTCTTTTCAATATTCTACATACACACGAATCCAGACAAACTCAACAAGTCATCCTCCTAACTTCAGGAGAATCAGGATTAGAATAAAACCAAAAGCTCAGAGAAAATGAGCTGCTGGCCTGATCAGAACAGTGACAGAGTTTCAATTAAACCACCTAAAAACAGCTAAATCTGTCACACTTAAATCGAGTTTTGCTATCAGAATCTTATTTTCTCTTTAAAGTGAGACAGACAGAAAAGCAAAGATACTGAACATTCACCTCTAAAGATGCAAAACATGTAGTAAGTAGCTCATACAGACTGAATTGTCCTTATAAAAGTACATTTCTAATAAGCTAAAGCAATCGTTATAAATAATAACAAAGCAAAATAGAATTTAAGGATATGAGCTCACAGGGGAAACGGTGTCAAAGCACAGAGTTGGACTAATGCAACGAGAAATCAATAGTGTTTTATTGCAGAGTTATAGATTTATTATAGATTTCTTGTAGCAGAGCTTAACCCTTTAAGACCTACCATAGAACCAAGTCCGCCAGAGCTTCTATTATATGTTTACATGCTGTGGAGCCATTTTTGGGAGCATTTCAAGTTGCTATACATCAATACAACCATTATAGCCTAAATTTTAATAATATGTCTGCATTAAGTGCATAGTAATTACATAAATTGCAACAAAGTGCAATAAACTACAAAAAAATTGAAAATCGTTTTTGTTTTTTTAACATATATTTCTAGTTAGAGAAATTTAAGAGGCTTATCCCTCAAAACTGTAAATACAAAAAAGTTGCACAAAATAGTTTCCCACCACAGGAAATTTATTTTGAGTGTCTTCATAGTTTTATTTTTGAAATACACCAATTTTTATACACTGCAGGAAAAACGAAAATAAATATTATAATGCAAATTTGCAAAAAAGCAGCATCTGCATCAAAATAAACTATTTCCAGCAGTGCAATATGAGTCCTAAGCATCCCAGAAACGACACAGAAAGTCATAAAGTCAAAGATAACTTTTAAAAACACCAGTATAGGCTCATGAAGCCCTGATGGTAAAAAAAAAAAAACTAAATTTCCGCGAAAATGACGTCACTTCCAGTTTCGGGCAGGTCATGGAGGACATGTGAAAGTTTGCGCTGACGTCTATTCCAATGTAGGAAGTGTTATGAACAGCTAATCGGATCGGCAAAGCGTGTTTCTGGAATATTATGTTTTTGTTGCTGCAAGTGCTTTTTATGCAGTTTTTGCAAAGCTACATGTGGAAGGAAACTGTGACCGAGGACAAGCTGATGGCATAAGATGTAAGTACAACTCCTCCGGTTTCATATGCAAAAAAAATTATTGCGCTAGCTCACGTGGTTGCAGAGCTACAGGGATTTAAAAATGGTTACACAAAACAGAGCGTGTCCGCTCCGACCGGCTTTAAAGGGTTAAACAGCCCTGCCTCCCGTCCACAGCGTGATCAGTAAACGGCGTCTCCACCACGGCTGTTTCCATTTGAATGACTTATTTAAATACTATTACAGTATGTAAAACCTCAGCTTTAAGATAAACATCAAAGAATCCAAGTAAGAGAACAACAGTCAGCAAGCAAATGAGGAGCAGGGAGGCCTGTTTGGCTTTACCCACTGGACTCTCTAAACAAATACCTAAGTGAGTGTGTGCGCTGTGTGGGATCAGTGTGATGGTCACATTCTCCTCGCAGCGATCTGCTTCATCCATCTCTACAATCTGGAGATTTCACTCTCGGTCGAGCACAAGAGACGTGCCGACGACAGGCAGAGTGAGACGTTCCTGCAGAACCCGTCTGCGTCTCTCAGCAGCGCACAAACCGGAGCTCGCACGCGGGACGTCTCGGATAGATGAATACATCTCATGGCGCCTGAGCATTTAGACGAAGCTGCAGGAGAAGGAACGCCGAGAGCGGCACAGTCTGTTCCCCTGTCGGGATGATCCGTCTGCGAGCACGTTACTGTTCACAGCAAGGAAGACGTGGTACACACAGACGCATGCAGATGCACACACATGTAGAACTCAGTCAAGAAAACACACCATACAAACTGGAAAATGGAGAGTCTGGTGAGTTGGTTGCTATAGTAACTGAAGGTCGCACTAAGCACTGGCTATGTACACACACACACACACACACACACACACACCTAGTTTCCTATTGAATCTTTGTGTGTGTTTCTTGGTTTCCACCTTTCACGTGCAGCTGAGCGTTCAGCTTTAAACATGTTGAGCGTGCAGCCAAGAGCAACAGCAGGTGCGAGGTCGGGCCAGAGAGGGACAAGCAAAGTTTATCTAAACCTCACATATCATCTGAGTACAGATGCTTTAGCGTCTGATTGTTTTGGAGGTGTGTTTAGCAGTGCAGCAGAGTATAATCTGCCCATCACTAACAGCTGCAGAGCTGCGTTCTGGCTGGCTGCACCGACGGCCGCTGGCAGCCAATGAGCACGAGTCATGAAAATGCAGAACCAATGGGGAGAGTGCAGTCAAATCTGCTTTTTAAACTGAGCACCAGGGGAAGCTGGAAAACACACACCCACACACACAAGAAAGAAAACAGAGGAGAGGAGAACAAAGGTTGTGACTGCGAGCACTTCATGAGCATGATGACAGCAGCGAGGTGTTTCCAGTGGACTCACTTAGATGCATAACCTGCACAAACATGCACATCCTTGTGGTTTGGCCTTTGAGACTGCTTGAGTGCACTGCAGGAAGCTCACATGCACGTGCAGGTGAACCATTGTAAACAATCACTTCATGTTTTTGAACATGTCAACATCACATACAGCTGCAGCAGGACACTGAAAGCCTTCTGAGAGCTTTGTGATTGTAACTGCAGGACAAGTCACACTCTGGCTTTAATCTCCTTTCTCTCATTACAATAAAAAATATCTATGAACATTTGAAAAGAGTCAACAGAGTGATTCAGTGTGACCTTTAACCCCTGATGACTTCATAACTTTCACAAGCAGCTACACCCTCTTCCTCTCCATCTCCCTCTAGATCTGTCTGAGCTCCAGTCTTACCTCCAAAAAGTCATGTGCACACACACACACACACACACACACACACACACACACACACACACACCTAGTTTCCTATTGAATCTTTGTGTGTGTTTCTTGGTTTCCACCTTTCACGTGCAGCTGAGCGTTCAGCTTTAAACATGTTGAGCGTGCAGCCAAGAGCAACAGCAGGTGCGAGGTCGGGCCAGAGAGGGACAAGCAAAGTTTATCTAAACCTCACATATCATCTGAGTACAGATGCTTTAGCGTCTGATTGTTTTGGAGGTGTGTTTAGCAGTGCAGCAGAGTATAATCTGCCCATCACTAACAGCTGCAGAGCTGCGTTCTGGCTGGCTGCACCGACGGCCGCTGGCAGCCAATGAGCACGAGTCATGAAAATGCAGAACCAATGGGGAGAGTGCAGTCAAATCTGCTTTTTAAACTGAGCACCAGGGGAAGCTGGAAAACACACACCCACACACACAAGAAAGAAAACAGAGGAGAGGAGAACAAAGGTTGTGACTGCGAGCACTTCATGAGCATGATGACAGCAGCGAGGTGTTTCCAGTGGACTCACTTAGATGCATAACCTGCACAAACATGCACATCCTTGTGGTTTGGCCTTTGAGACTGCTTGAGTGCACTGCAGGAAGCTCACATGCACGTGCAGGTGAACCATTGTAAACAATCACTTCATGTTTTTGAACATGTCAACATCACATACAGCTGCAGCAGGACACTGAAAGCCTTCTGAGAGCTTTGTGATTGTAACTGCAGGACAAGTCACACTCTGGCTTTAATCTCCTTTCTCTCATTACAATAAAAAATATCTATGAACATTTGAAAAGAGTCAACAGAGTGATTCAGTGTGACCTTTAACCCCTGATGACTTCATAACTTTCACAAGCAGCTACACCCTCTTCCTCTCCATCTCCCTCTAGATCTGTCTGAGCTCCAGTCTTACCTCCAAAAAGTCATGTGCACACACACACACACACACACACACACACACACACACACACACACACACACACACACACACACACACACACTTCTATTCTGCTTGCCAAGAAGTCTAATCTGATTTACTGAGCTTGACTGGAGAGAAAACATGCATGCTAGCCAAGCTAAAAAGACTTCTTTATCCACTTTACCACCGACCTCCACGGCCTCACACACAGACGAGGAAGCGAGCACACAAACACACTTAGAACAAGTAAGGAGATTTAAACTGAAGCCTTTCAGGAGTAACAGCAGAAAGAAAAGTTACATGTGACACACTGTCACCACAAACCAGCCCATCCTTTATACCACTTTGAGCACTTGTGTGTTTGTGATATTATTTGCCTCATCACATACAAACTGTAGGTCACGTAGAGCTGACTCGAGGAATGAACAGGCCGAAGAACGCAGAGATACAAAGGGAGTGAATCGCACCATGAAGAGGTGACACAAATCTGCATATCAGCTAAAGCACATCAGCTGGGGACTGTGGGTTCCCCTCATATCAATGATCAACAGTATGTAGTGACAGAACAAGGAGTTATAAAAATACTCAGAAGAGAGGTGAACTACTGGCAAACCAGCTGAGCATGAACCAGCTTACATACTGAAGCCAAGGAGCCGCGTAGCAACAGATGATGCTGGAGCATTTTCGAGTTACAGAGTATCAATCAGCACGGTGAGACTTTCACAGAGATGGTCCCCAAGAGGCACACAGATATATGAAGCAGCTGCTGAAATGTGTGTCAGTCTGCCCTGCAGCAGAGATGGTTGTGATCTCCCAAGTTAGAAACAAACTGATATATAACTTCATCGCTTTTCTGTGAGGAAGTGTGTGTTACAATGTTAACAGTCTAGTCTGATTCACTTCTTTAATAACAATCATCTATATTCATCGTCACTAACTGAACAACATGGTGCTTCACAAGTAAACAAACTAACACAACAGAGACCGACAGCTTCTGTGAGGAGGGAAGAGCGTCTCTTTTGAGGAAGGTCACTGGGGTAGAAATAACACGAAGGCGAGAGATGCAATAAGAGAGCAGATGAGTTGAAGTAATACTCAATGACAGCATGAAGGTCATCTCTCTCTGCGCGCACCACGTTGGACACAGAGACGCGATGCGTAGCGTAGACACGTGCAACACAACAGAGCTGACACCAGGAACATGTGGAAGAAAGAGGTTGAGACAAATATGTGGAGTGAGCAACAGATAAAGGAAAGTAAACGTCCTCGAGCAGAGTCGTGTGACCCAGCTTTGCCTGCCGCTCTCCTCTTTCATCCACTCGTCTCCTCGTGAACGATGTGTGGGCCCAGGAGGAAAAGACGGGAAATCTGCAGCGCTGCCGACGCTTTAGGAGACATCACATTGTTGTTGTTTGTAGAGCGATATGATCCAATGCAACCAGGAGAAAACAGCTGTGTAGTGTTGTGCTTACAGGACAGTCACACATCCTGACGCGTGTTCGCGACACAGGCTCGCTTCTTTTCAATTTCACCATTAAAGCTCGTGAAAATACAACATCTCAAATGAATACAATATTGTAGCATGAACCTCTGGGTTTGGTGCAGAACAGGAAACCATCATGGTGAGCTGAGCCACACAGGTCACTGATGAAAATGAAATATTAATTATTATTAGGGATGGAAAGTTGACAGTGTGGGAAACGTGTGGTAGGAGGAGGTGCAGAGACGACCGCGGCCTTCAGAGGGTCGTTCAGAAAAGCTGATTCAGGAACCAGTGAGAAGTGTTTGTGGTCATCTGCTGCTGCTGGTCCAAGTCTAAGGTCGATGCAGCCGTCCAGCAGGATGATTCACTTCATCTTTCTATGTGCTGACATACACAGATGTCAGCTTCTTTACATTTCCTAAGGAGAAACTACGAGGAAGATGAGGAAGACCAACCCAGTAACACTTCAGCCGACTGCCTCCATGCAGCGCCGCTTTGAAGCAGTAATGTGTGGTGAAGGTGAATATTAATAAAGGTACTTTTCTCGATAGATCTCTATGATCGAAACAACAATGTGAGACACTCGATCTATGATGTTCATGAACTCTAAACCACGTAGAAGATCAAAGGAGGAATTTCACTTTACACACAATGAATATAGAAGGTGAGGATTTATGAACTGTATAAACATCTTAATGATATTCATCATTTATTATTGTAGTCGGTATTAATATGTATTATGTACCTGTACATTATTATGTATAAAAGTATCATTTGTCATTCTGTGGTAGGTTGATGAACTGCTGGCTCTTTGGACTCATGAGACTGAGCAGGTGTCCCGACCTCACTGAGGCGGCTCGTTTGTTTGCTTTTCTATTATTATTGCTTTGTTTTCCATCCATCTACCCATCTCTCTACATGCCCGAGGATTAAGATCCCTTAGACCAGTGGTCTCCAACCTTTTTTGTGCCACGGACCGCTTTATGCCCGACAATATTTTCATGGACCGGCCTTTAAGGTGTCGCGGAAAAATACAACAAAATAAAACTAGTACCGTTACTGAAAAAAAGAAGATTTATTCATAACACACGTGAAAAGACCCAGGAAAACCGAGTAAACGATAAAAACGATAACAAAATAACACTGAAAACTGATAAAAACCCTGAAAACTATACATTTCACACCTGAGCCTCGACTCTCGCGGCCCGGTACCAAACGACTCACGGACCGGTACCGGTCCGAGGCCCGGGGGTTGGGGACCGCTGCCTTAGACTGACACACACACACGCACTCCTCGTGCCTATGGTACGACAGCTTTTCTCCGTGCCCCTGGTACACTGCGCAGAAACACACACACACACACACCCCTTGTTTAACTCCAGAAGCAGCCTGCAGCCTTTCACCTGTGTAGTCCACATGAACTAACTAACCACTAACTAACTGACCTGCTGACAGGAAAACCCGATTTGTTTCTTCTCTTGAAGCCAACTCTGTCTCTGATCTGTTCAGCAGTCAGACTTTATTAAACTGCCTTTCACACTTTTCTGGAACTTCAAAGAGTTTTATTTTTAATTGCAATTAAACTTTGATAATTATCAAAGGAGACTTGGTAAACTTCTGCAGCCCTCAAAGCCTAAAATGCATGGGTTGTTGCAAAGACATAACATAGCCATGGATGTGAGACAGCTAACACACTTGATTGCACTTGCAGCTCTGCAACCCTCGTGTGAAATATCAACTCCTGATGGGAACAGAGAAGCCGACTTCTGAGGGGAACCAAATAAAGACCTAAATGTTGAATATTCAGCAGAATATGAGGACACACACTGAAGGAAAAAGAAGGCAGGGCTTTCTTCTCTGCATTGCCCCCCCCTCCCTCCTCTCTCACTCCCCGTCTCCTGATAATACAGCTCTAATAATAGTCTAGTTGCAGCGAGACAATCGTTGAGTGGAATCTAGGGCAGCCACTGCAGAGCCAGTATGGGAAAATCCCTGCTGTCCTCTCCAGCCTGCCTGTGCGCTCTGCATCTGTGTGGCTGTTTTCACTTCATGCTGCACAGGAGGAGAGAGAGCACTTTTTATGTTACCTTTAAAGATCTTTATCCTGAAAATCAGCCAACAACTCGGCCACTTCTTTGACACGTGGCCTCACAAATATGTGTCCCTCGGCATGTGGGAGCCTCCTACAGTGGGGGGGATAATGAATAAATAAAGCCCACTGTGCACGGCCTCTGACGAGCTCTGGATAGAAACAGAAATATGGACTCAACATATATGTACATTCATCATACTGGAAGCTGTAAATTCGTGCTCCTCTGTGACGCGTCGGTGAGCTCTGGTCTCTGAATAAACAAGCGTGACAAACATCTGCACACCTCTGTGGATGTGTCACAGTGCTTCAGGGCTGTTTAATAATCTGTAGTACATCTTTAGTCACTGTGTTCTGCCTTTGTTGTATGAACAACCACAAGCTGCCCGAGAATTACTCTCAGCAGTGATCCCCTCCAACAAAGAGCTACTTCCTGAATATAACCAAGAGCTTAAACTGCTTCAGTTCCATAAGAAACCCTCTACAGGCCTTAACGATTCCTTTATACTTGATAATATGCAGGTTAAGATCTTTTGTGCTACAAACATAGAAATGAGATTTGGTGCCATTAAGCATCATCTCATTAATGTGACGGGTAAATCAGCTCTCAGAGAGGACTCCTGGATGAAGTGAAGGAGTGCATGCAGACTGTCGGATGTTAGGAATTCTTCTGTTTGGCACTGAAGCGACTGCGTGGGCATTTCTAAACTGATGAACAGAACTGAGCTAGACGAGACTGGTGCTGTGCCTCGAGACACCAGCTGGGGTTTAGTCTCACTCTCGCTTCCATCGATGCGACTGTTTTCTACGTGTTACATAACGACAAATATGGAGGTCAAACTCCAGCTGTTATCAGCTGGAAAGCGACAGTTGTGCAATATCACACAGCCAACAGCAACAACAGTGTGTTGGTAAACCTGAAGTAGTTTGATTACACTCAGTGAGCAAAAAGAAAAGATGAAACCAGTTCAGAGTTCAGAGACACATGTTCACTGTAAGGCCTGAGTTTAGTTACCACGTCCTGATGGTGAACTTTGTAAACCAGTGTCATCCAGTCAGGAACTGCTAATGGTCCCACATGTATAAGAAAATAATGTATTCTTAAGGGTTTATCCCTAAATTTAAATGGAGATATTTTTCCTCCTGGATATTGAAAAACAAACCCTCTTCAGCCTCTCGGGGATAACGCCGTCTGCTTTTTCCTCTGTCACATTAGGAAGTAGCTTTAGCTTCAGTAGCGAGGCATTCTGGAGTTTAAGCCAACATGGCACTAAACAACTAGGACACACATGAAGCACGGGCCCTTCACAGACACAAGCTGGCCCAATGTCTCCTCACCAGAATAAATGTTTATGCCAGCTGCAGTCTGCCGGTCTACATGCTGTAATAATTAGAGGTGGGAATCACCATACATCCCTCGATACGATATTATTGCAATTTTTTAAAATATTTTGCGATATTCAGATTCTGTACATAAAGGTAAACTTTATCAATATTCATTTTCTCTAATATCAAAGTCTCACACTCAGTCTTTCTCTCATTTCAGTTTGATTGTTGACAAACTGAACGGTTTGTATTACAGTCTAGTCCAACTTAACTGAATCAACCATCTGGTACAATTATAGCTATTCTGAACTATGCAGTTTATGAAAACTATGCAGCCCCTTCAGCAACTGAAGAATTTGAAAGTAAATTAAAACAAAAATAATTTTACATTAAATAAAAAAGTTTTAAACTTAATTAAAATAAAACATGTCTTAAATTAAAATAAGTAAACTGTCATGTTTATTGCTGCCAAAACATGCTCTGAAGTCAGAGCACAAAAACCTTTTTTGTAACAAAATATGGATTTCTGCTGTCCCTGTATCCATACATTATTAGCAAACAAAATATCACCATGCTACACAGTATCCATTTTTCCCCACCACTAGTAATAATATTCATGTAAATGACTCGAGCCTTTGGAAGAGAAAGGGAAAAGAAAGGCTTCTCTGTCTGTGGGTGGAGTTATCACTGGAGGAAAACTTCATTGTTGTCAGGTATGTGTATGTACATGAATGTAGCTGAAACAGCTGCTGCCTCACACAACAACAGGCTGTGCTGGATCATTTCTTTAGTATGAATATGGAAACACTGGCTGAAACCATGACAACTAAAACAAAGATGCTTCACACACCCAAACGCTGAGGCTGGTCTGCCTGTGCTGGAGTGCCAGGTCAGCTTAATCAGCCGGGCTCCTAGTCCCGAGTCATGTGACTGCGCCGAGTCTCAACTGTGTGTGCGCTCATGAGAAAGGAGGCCGAGAGAGACTCTGCTGAGGTCTCTGGGCAGGAGTTTCCACACATGCACATACACAGCAAGCTCTGGGGTTGATACAGTGAACAAAGAAGACCTCTATTCAAGTGAGCATGCACAAGTAGGTCTGCATCGAGTTAGAGGAGCTAAAAGTTTGTGTGTGGAGCACGTGTGCTGCAGAAAACAAATCTCCAGCTTACAGACCAACACCCTGGTACTGTTAGTGTTTCCACCTTAAACAGCACTTCACCCCTCAGCATAGATGAGTTCAAGTTTCTGCTTGTGTGTTGTCATTTACCTGCTCATAGTGTGCGCTGGACTCCAGATTGTTGTTCTACTTGGTGTGCAAAGAGTAACTACTGAGTTTGAAGTAGTTCTTCTGTCTCTGCCCTCAGTAACTCTGTGGGTAGGAACGCCCCTTTGTGTTAATAAATATGTTGGAATTGTGTTTTCAGACATTAAACGTCAGACTTTTATTCTGCTCTGTTTCCCTGTAAATGTTGGAGACCATAGCTGACCGCTATGACCGGGTCTCTTTGAGTCAGTCAGTCCATTGTTCCTGTTTAACTCTGTGCTGCCGGTCACTGCAGCCAGCCGTGGAGGCAATGCTCATAACTTATCATTGAAAATCACTTGGTATCATTCTGCAGCACCACACTGCACTCCTGTTGTTTTCTGCCACCACTGTGGAGACATGAAGCCATGAGCAACACGTGGACAGATGTTACTGAGACTTGAACATGTGTTGTGTTGGATACTTTATAACTGGCAGTTTACAACAGAGCACGTCAGGGATGACGAGAAAGTGACAGGAGAAAATCCGTCCTGGTCAACCACCCAAACATCAATAACGGGAACCTTATACAGCGCTTCCCTATACCCGTCGAACTCCCGCAGGCACAAAGAAATCACGGAGGCTATCACTTATCACCTGACCAAAGATATGGCTCCATCAACACTGTGCAAAACGAGGGATTTAGGAAAACGATCAACACCCTAGACAAACGCTACACAGTGCCGTCCCGCAACTATTTTTCTATTGTTGCACTACCTGCTCTATACACACAGTGTCGAGCAACGGTGGAGACGCAATTTCAAGCAGTACAACATTTTGCTGCAACGACAAAATGTGAGACATTTGTTGTTTTTATGTTTATTTATTGTTTTTATGTTCAGTCTCAACTGTTACAAAGTTGATGTGCAGTTAATAAGTGCAAGAAATATTTATACTGGAAAAGAAAATCGTGAGAGAATCGTGATCTCAACTCTAAGCCAAAAAATCGTGATTCTCATTTTATGCAAAATCGTGCAGCCCTAGTCCGAGGGCAGAGAACACAATGTTGTCTCATTAAAAACACCTGTAAGCGCTCGCTCACATGCTCGGGCTGAGCGTTACCTGCCTGAAACCTGATTCCACACAAACCCTCCCACCCAGCAGGAGGGTGGGAAGCTGGTTTCCACAGGCTCTTATTCTAGTAGTGTAAATTACCATAAATGAACCAGCAACACACACACACACACACACACAATCTCGTGTTTCACAGCAGAAGACATCAGTGGAGGCACTTGGAGGATTGTCTGTTACTTAGCCCTCTAACCTGTCCTCTGCCTGACCCATAAACGTCTCTCATCACTTCACTTAGTGGACGAAGACGCTGAAATAATCCAGTTTCTTTTCCATTTGTACGTGAATCCGATACATTACAGCTAAGCAGGTGCTCTCTGCATGGTTAAGACCCAGTACAAAAAGGATTTCCAGTTAAAGATACAGACTTGTTATCACATGGTGAAGTTAATAACTGGACGACCAATTATCCTCATATGAGCATGAAGGCACCAGCAAATACACTCAGTGGTCCTGAGAAAAGGTTTTGTGTAACCATGACACACAAGATCCACGTTCACATTTAGAGATGTTGACCCACTCGAGCCTGACAGCGAGCGCTTCACAGCAGTCACCACAGAGCTGCTCCTGTTAATAATGCTCCGGGGGTTCCCATGAAAGATAAAATGAAAGTCCTGCATGAACGCTGAGATTAAATATGGCTTCTACTCTAAATTGATCTGAGTAAGTAAGACTAATAAAGTGCCTCAGATTTCCATTGATGACACGTGTTCAGGTAAAGGCTTCTTCCCAGCTGCACAGACCTGAAACGATACTGGAGGGTGTGTGAAGGATTTACTAACTCTTAAGAGGATTTATCTATTGTGGCATTGACAGCCAGTACATGTGTGGAAGGAAAGACGATACAGCTATAGGGGATGTGTCTTAACCACTAATATGACTGACACACCTGGATTTCCAAAAATCCATGTTGTGTTCATTTCACTCTTATTAGCTGTGTGTCATTTCCTCCTCCACACATGAACCATGACAGCAGCACACACACTGTTTGAGTGAGTGCCTCCAAACAGGAGTGGTCCACAGGCTCCGAGCAGTTAGCATGCAGCCAGAGACAAGCAGAGGCAAGCAGTGATGTAACGATAGACACGTCCAGTGCTGCTGGGTAACATGAGACCGGCTCAAAACAAACTGGTGATTCATGCAGAAGGTTCAGATTTCATTAATTAGAAAAAACAAGTACGATATAAACAGCAGGTCTGCAAGAGGAACATCTTCAAGACCGAGTGGAACAAAAAAAGATTTGTGCGTCAAGCACAACAGAAAACTAGTCCCCACGCTGCCAGCCCAGCTCTGATCGGAGCCCTGTGGTGTCTGCTCCCTTCAGGTGAGCAGGAGATCCCTCAAGGCGATGGAAGATGTGACTGGTCTGTAATGCTGTTAATGTGGGAAGTGCACGTCAGAGTAACATCACGTCACACTCACACCGTAACAACAGGAACATTTTGTAGCAGCTTATAAAAACATTGTTACTTTTTCACAATTCTGGAAAAAGTAACAATGTTTTTATAAGCTGCTACAAAGCTACAAAGCTGCTCCCAAATACAGCTGGGATGAAACTATATTTCATCTACAGTGTGTGGGCATGATGTCTTTTGTGTTTACTTGTGTTATCTTTGTCTAATATTTAAATTTCCATCCATTCGCTTCCGCTTCTCCTTTTCAGGGTCGCTGGAGTCTATCCCAGCTGTCATAGGGCGAGAGGCGGGGTACACCCTGGACAGGTCGCCAGTCTGTCGCAGGGCCAACACACAGGGACAGACAACCATTCGCACTCACATTCATTCGCACATTCACACCTAGTAACAATTTGGATTATCCAATTAACCTATCCCCACAAGCTGCATGTCTTTGGACGGTGGGAGGAAGCCGGAGTACCCGGAGGGAACCCACGCAAACACGGGGAGAACATGCAAACTCCACACAGAAAGACCTGATGGTGGAATTGAACTCAGGACCTTCTTGCTGTGCGGCAACAGTGCTAACCACCGTGCCACCCTAATAACAGGGCATTTAATATTTAAATTTGTTTGATAAAACATTCACACCACTGTGTTTCTTCCATGGTCACCAATCAACTATTGTGGTGTTCTGGTCTCACCGACCAGCAGCAGCTCTCTACGCCACATTCATACAACTATACACTATATTCAGAGTCACTAATTAAGTTCCCAACATGTTTTTGACCTGTAAGGCTGAGCAAACTCCACAGAGGAAGGCCCCACAATCAAACTGACAACCTGTCTGTAACACAGCAGCAGTGTGCTCCCCATCTATGGCTACAACACTACTGTCATTCTCACTGCAGTATTCAGCTCATAGTCTCTATGACCATGACTGGCATCAAGTAACAGAGACTATATTTATACACACTTTCTTAATATAAGAGGCCGGCCTCACTTCTTTATCAGCAGATGACAACTCAGCTCCAGTTCCTTAGTTACAGTGACTACTGTAGCAAATTAAGACCTGGACTCGTTTTCACTTTGCTTCATTCATGCTGACAATGACATGAGACAAAAAACAAGCAAACAAAAAGATAACGGGAAAGACAAGAACTGTCTGTAATATGATCTGATACAGGATTCAAAGAGAGGATGTGTGTGTGTGTGTGTGTGTGTGGGGGGGGGGTATATAAAACAAGGACAGAGAACCTACAGATATTCAGCAGAAGCCAGTATGCAGAACATGAGTTGTGCGGTGTGGATGCAGCACGTCTGACAGCTGCATGTCTCAGAAGCCGAGCTGACAGCGAGCAGTCCCCACATCAGTTTCTCCTCCTCTCTTATCAATATTTCAAATTGTTCTGTGAGAGACACGTTTGTCCTCACGCAGAGAAAAACATACACACAGCACATGCAGTGTGTTACAGCTGCAGACCTTATAAAGAGCAATGGAAAAACTCGATTTTGCAGATATCTAGTTCTCCTCATGTTTCCTGTATTTTGTTTCTGCATACTTTGTGTATCCATTTGTTCTTAAATACACAACACACATCATTTTATTCTAGACTCAAATTGTGTGGTTAATGTTTATAAATGTAGTATAACAAATCTAATTACAAAGTAAAGCTGTTCTTTTCCTCCTGCCATGCTTACAATGTTCAACAACGGGCCTTAAACCTTAAACAGAAGCAGGCTGAGTATTGTGCCGGCTTTCTACCTGCTGTGGTGGATCAAGCTCAAGTCTGTGGAAGTTCTACTGTTGAGACGGACTTTCTGCTTCCACTGACGAATAAACAGAAGAGTGAGTGTTGCAGTGAGCGACACTCACACAGCTCAGCCCTCCTGGGGAGAGAAGCTGCAAAATGAACTCAGTGACACTGCTGCTAAAGCTAGGTAATGGTACACGTCTGTGAATAGACTGTTGGAGTAACAGCATATAGTTTCTAACATTTCACACAATCCCTTAACATCTGTTGTAGTAGAGGTAAAATACCTGAAATAGATCATTCTGCCCACAAGTCGCCGTTTACGGCCACACTGATGTGCTGGGATGAGCCAGCAGCAGCTGTGCCCATTCTGTGACAGGAAGTAACAGCTACAGCTGACCAAAAGTACAACATGAACCAGTCCAACGCAGGTCATTTTATTATTGATTAAACAGTGGATTTTCTCAGTTACTCCATTAGTTTTTAATGTAAGATTTGTAAAATAATAAATCTCCATCCAAGCTTCACAAAGGTCAAACATGCCCAGGAGACTACAGGAGATTAAATGATAGTTTATTTGTGTTTACTTTGGAGTACATTTTGAAATGTTTGAAAATCTATTTCTTTGATGGAAATGGAGGAAAAAAATCACTATTTTGGAAACCAGTGACCAGCCTCGTCTCTGCCACTTAAGCATAAAAGATGCGCAAAGTGCTTTGAGTGCTCAAGATAGTAGAAAAGCACTTTATAAGAAGCAGCCGTTTACCAAAACACAAACTCAGCTCAAAGACATGACCCCAAACAAACACGCTCTGATACTATAAATTTGACCCAGTGGCTAAAACATAATGTTAAAGCATCCAGAAGAGTCCAGGTTTGAAGAAAACAAAAAGGGGAACGCAGAAGCAGAAACACATCCACTGACACCCTCTTGGTACATTTTGTTTCCAGGCAGAATTCCTTCTAAAGACTACAAATCCCTCAGTTTTACATCTTCAAGGTTTAGAGATCCAAGATCCTGACTTCACACTGAGACGTCCAATCTGGGATGAAGCAGAAGCAACAATGAAATATCCTGATGAAAGCAAAGGGCCCATTAAAGAGACGTCACCACACAGCTCTGAGTGTGTGAGCTGTTAGATTAAACACAAACAAGATTAAGCACAATCATCCTCTGTAACAATATTCAACAAGAGTTATCTAACCAGCCACACTCAGTGTGTGTGTGTGTGTGTGTGTGTGTGTGTGCGGGAAACTCCCAAAACAACAGTTACGAAAACAGACTCTGTGCAGAGCAGAGAGCTTCCCATCACACAGTTTCCTCCGACTGTTATTCTAACACCAGCACTATCAGCTGAGTATGGATTTTGCATATTCTGATAAATGTTATCAGCACTGTGATGATATCTAGCATCATAAATCCTTACACAAGTCAGTGAGTGTGGCAACAACGCTGCCTCTGAAAAGACATGCTGCTGCAGCGTGCTCACGACCATCTGCTCAACAGCAGACCTAAATAGTACAGTGGTTTAAACCAGCATTTGTATCACATGGGTATATGCACGCACACACACAGACACACACACAGGCCAGATTAAGGCTGTTCAGCAGTGTCTGTAATCTGAAATCACTGCACTCCCCCACTGTGGGCTTCACGACAGCGAACAATGGGAGGCAAAAATAAATAACTCACAGATCTTTGTAGCAAAGCAAAGGACACATAAGAGCAGAGCTGACGCCTGCTGTGTGAACAGAAGGTGTCGTAGATCCATCAACCACTGACGCCTCTGCTTTTTAATAATCATGGAACTAAACATCAGCTCGTATTGCGTGACTGTTCCTAAAATGGGTAAAAGTCATGGATTTTGGAGTGTGTGGGACAAGATGGTGGAAAAAAGGAAACGTAAAGAATTCCCCACTCGCCCTGTGGGCGTCTTTGTCCACCAGAGGCCGGGGAGCTTGATGGTTCTGCACAGTTATGGCGCTCCATGTAAGCCTGCTAGCATCTTGCACCCTGCTGTTATGTGCTGGGTTTCCTCATGGGCATCTTTGCACAGCCTGTACCCGGGCTCCTCCCTGGTTGGTGGACCCCTGCCTTTATTTGAGCTTGAGCTTCTCCTGCACAGCCATCATCAGCTCCTCTGTCCTGTCTCTGAGGCTGCGTCCACACTAGCCCGGGTGGATTTGAAAACGGCGTTTTTGTCTGAAAACGCTCCGCGTCCACGCTAGTTTTTTCAGTCGTGCGTTCATATTGAAACAGCCGAAAATGCTGCGCCTGCATGAAACGCAAGAAGACCCGACCTGCCTCAGTTCTGTCTGCCGCTTATTTCCGGCTCTTTGAAACGTCACGGCAAAATGACGAGGAAAAGCACCGAGTTTTTTAAATGGACTCACAATGAGGTGTTGTTGCTGCGAGTAACACAAAAGTACAAAGTTGCAAACGCGAGTGAGAGTTGAAGAATTTGAAGAAAAGCTCTCTGGAGCACGTGCACACTGATATTAATCTTTAACAGGGCTGTCAAACAGAACAACTGCTGTGTAATGCCTCAACTATCTTTGGTCACATGACTAACATGCATCATTGTTTTAGAAAGTCTCCGTTCTCACCGTCCACACTGCGACGCGAAAGCACCATCTTCAAATGTGTGCGTTCTCGAGAGCGTTTTCAAAACGCCGTCTCAGTGTGGACGGGAGAGAAAACGGCGAGAAAACGATGAGTTTTCAAACGAAAACGCATTAGTGTGGACGTAGCTTTAGGCTACGTCCACACGTACACGGGTATTTTTGAAAACGGAGATTTTCCGTTTTCGTTTTAAAAAAATAATCCCGTCCACACGTAAAGGCAGAAATGAAGGAAAACGCTGCTAGGAACATGCCAAAGCAGCAGGTGGCGCTATATTCCTAACCGTGCAGAAATGTTGGCCAATCAGACGTCTAGAAGCCTCGGTGGGAAAAAGTAAACAAAGCTGGGGCATAGAAGCAGAACCGAGTGGTATGTGTGGAGGGACAGTAACTGTGTGTGTATGTAAGCATTTAAACACTGCAGAGAACAATTAACAGTAACAGTGTTGTAGAAATTCATTTCACCGAAACAATAACGTGGCGCACAGTGTGACGTCAAAAAATGCGCACACCTTTGACGTTTTCTCCGTTTTTCTCATCCACACATAAATGCAAAAACAAAGTTTTCAAAAATATCCACCCTGGCCGGAGTTTTTAAAAATCTCTGTTTTCAGTGACCGAAAACGCCGTTTACGTGCGGACGAAAGGTGCAAACGCATAGAAAAATCTATGCACCTGCTCGTCTTAGCCAGTATGATGCCTGACAGGAGCTTCCGGGTGGCACTGAGGCAAGTTATTGGCTGGTAGCTGGACTGAGCCCTTCTGGGGATTCTTGTGGATCAGGAGCCTTCGATTAGCTCTGATTACCGGGGGTTTCGTCCACTAGCAGCTGGTTCATTTGTGCCTCTGCAGAAAATAAATAATGTTAACCTTGAATCTTCACAGAACTGAACAGGAACCTTTAAGCATGATAGAAACATCAAACCTCACTGATATGAAAGACAGTTTACAGAAAGCTTTACATCAAGTCATCCTGGTCAGATTCAGTCAGAATAATAACTCTTACTGTGTGTTACTCATTTGATACGTCCTGGTCGGAGTGACTGTGATAGTGACAGGAGCTGAACGCCTTGTGAAACAGCTGCTACAGCGATGTGCAGGCGTCTGTACAGCAGAGGGAACACACGACAGTCCTGACTTTCACCGCACTGCTCTCACCGTTACACTCTTCTTCCTCCTCTATATGCATCCTCGTCTTTCATTTTTCCTATATGTGCCTTCATCTTCTCCTTTCCTCTGGTTATTCACACACAGCGAGCGGTGAAGGACGGCGTACAGTTTGACTAATGGTTCCAGACTAAGATGGAGTCTTTCGGTTCATGTCAGGGCCGATGGCGACCTCATGATTCAACAACAGAGTGCAATCTTTCAAACCAAAGCTGTGCTGCTGTTCAAAGATACAAAGATACTTTCTCCTGGGAACCTTCTTTTTCTGATTGCACTGTCAAGACATTTACGTGTAACATGCTAACCGAGGCCTGCAGAGTCTGGCATGTATGTTTTTGTTGGTTCTGTGCATTGTGTAGCATCGTAAATACACACCTGAATGCTCCAGACCAGCAAAATACCAAACCTTTTACTTTAATGGAGTTAATCAGTCAATCCTACATGGCTAGGGGCAAAGAGCTGCTACCTTGCCTCTTAACTCCTATAGAAGAAAGTAAGAGCGTCCTTGGTTTTCCACAGGACTCAGCTGTGAGAACTTCACGACTGTCCCAAAAAATACTAAAAAACAAGCATTTCAGTAACATTTGCCCAAAATGTGAGTCTTCAGTATGCAAATGATCAGCGTGGATCTTTTACTGCCTGTGCGACATAAACGCACAACACAAACATGTCTAAGAACACAGCGTGAATGTGACACGAGCAGACTGCTGTGCTGTCTCTGCTCGTTAAACGTAATCACAGTCTGGTTTAAATTTAGCTCCTGCTTAATTACACAGCACACAAGACTCAAACCTCACAGAGCTATTCTGGCGCCCAACAATATAAGAATGGTTGTGCTATTACGAGGCGTGTTTACTGTTGGCTGCGTGGAGCCGAAACCATGGAAAGCTGCATCCACGTTTCAACGAGAGACAAAGCACCAACTGCTAACACGCGACAGGAGGGCGCGATGTTTTATCTATTATCTTTTTATTCCACATTATGTAAAAGCCTTTCCATGTAAACGGAGCTGGAGCTGCAGCGGGCGCAGCATCTGTCTTCATGTGGCTTTGAGTCGAGCTGCACAGCCTGACACAAAAGAAGAAATAAGATGAAGGCGGGAGGAACAGAAGAGCTGTGACTCACCCAGAGATATTTGCCTATTTGTGTGTGTGTGTGTGTGTGTGTCACATAGTCTAAACTACACAAAAAGATTGTGATCAAATAATGTTTTCCTAATTCTAGCCTTCATCGTTTTCATGCTCTATATAAAGCAAAAGCAAACGATCCCGCTCCTTTAAAATAAAGTCTTTTTGCATGATTGTTTTTATTAGTCAGCACCGCCTGTTATTCACATCAATGTTAATGTGTAGAGCCAATATAAAAGGAAGCTAGAAAGAAGCCCTCAGCTCTCTAAAATTCAGCTTCGTCACACTTTATTAGACAGAGGTGAGCACTGCCCTCTGGCCATCAGCCATGTTTACTTGATGCTCATGTGCCAAAATCTTATAGTACGAGTCACATATTTGACAAAGATTAATACGATTAGTAAGACGAATACAGCAGTGGAAAAAAACATTTAAGAAGTTTAAAGATCATAAACATAAAACTGGGGAAAATAACCATGATTCTGATGATCATCTAAATATCCAATAAATCAGATCGCCTGACTCAGCTCTGTCTTTGACCCTCTCACTCGTGTTTCTATTCTTTTAGTCTAACAGATGCAAATAATACAGTAACAGTCACACACACTGATCCATGAAAGCCAAGAGAAACACTCAGGACTGCTGAGCACGCTCACTAAACACTGAACTACCCTCCTGCGTCCTGCCCATCCCTAGCTTTAGGGACCGTACCACTTGTCCACTACAGCGTCAGAGAAACACACACTCAGGACACGTCACACCAGCAGGCTTTGTTCTCGTCGTCTCTCTGCCTCCCATCTTTTGTTTTCCCTTTTCTGCCCAACTGATGTCTCCTTTCATCTCCGCTCACTTTCCTCTAAAAGGTGTCTTCCCCTCTTATATTTCATACACACTAATTCCCCCAGACTGTCTGTGTTGCACCACTGTGCTGCTGCCCTCCCCCTCTCTCAGAGATGGTTTGAGGTCAACCGGCTCACGTGTCCTCATCTCCTGCTACAGCATGTGGGCTAGAAATTCCATCATCCCACCGTTTCAAATTGCATGTTTCCTGGCTCTGAAAGAGCGGCTGCACACACAGTCTGCCTCCTGCAAAAAAAGACCACTTACACACACACACACACACCCTTGTTATTCACTTCCATGCACACTCTCCCATGCGAACACACACACAAAACTGAGTGGGTATTATATAAGCAACAACCTGCTAGTGTGAAGGCAGAAAGAAATGAAGTCATTTATGAGACACAGCACATATTATTATTGAGAAAAGACTCAAAAGTGATGAGTTGACTCTGCTCACAGTTCTACATCCACAGGCTTTGTTTACTCGGCTGGTTAAGCCATCATGTAAGAATCAGGTTTGTTCAACAAGAAAGAAGAAAGAAGGAAAAGTGACATGTTTGCATATCACTGTAAACATAAATACAAACAAAATACGATGCAAATCTTTTCCAATCTATATTTATTTGAATACACAACAAAGACAACATATCTAATGTTCAAACTTCAAAAATCTTCACTCATTTTGAGTTTGATGCCTGCAACACGACCCAAGAAGCTGGGACAGGGGCCTGCTGACCACTGTGGTATATCAGCTTTCCTGTTAACCACACTGGGAACTGAGGACACTAATTGTTGAAGCTGTGTAGGTGGAATTCTTTCCCATTCCTGCTTGATGTACAGCTTCAGTTGCTCAACAGTCCAGGGTCTCTGTTGGCGTATATTGCACTTCATAATGCGCCACACACTTTCTTTCACTACGAAGCCGCGCTGCTGTAACACATGCAGACTGTGGCTTTGCATGGTCCTGCTGAAAGAAGCAGGGATGTCCCTGAAGAAGACAACGTTCGGATGGCAGCATATGTTGCTCCAACGCCTGCATGTGCCTTTCAGCATTAGTGGTGCCTTCACAGATGTACAAGTTACCATGGACACTAACACGGCCCCATACCATCACAGATGCTGGCTTTTCAACTTTGCACTGATAACAATGCAATCGTCCTTTTCCTCTTTGGCCTGGAGGACACGACCGCCATGATTTCCAAAACCTATTTGAAACGTGGACTCGTCAGACCACCACCCGACTACTTTACAAAAAAGTTGCAAAAAATAGTTTACAACAACAGGAAATTTATTTTGAGTGTCTTCATAGTTTTCTTTTTGGAGATACAGCAATTTTTATATACTGCAGGAAAAACTAAAATAAATATTATGATGCAAATTTGCAAAGAAAACAGCATCTGCATTAAAATAAACTATTTCCAGCAGTGCAATATGAGTCCTAAGCATCCCAGAAACTATTCAGAAAAGTCAAACATGACTTATAAAAACACCAGTATAGGCTTTTAAGGCCTACAAGCAAAAAACTACATTTTCCGCGAAAATGACGTCACTTCCGGTTTCGAGCAGGAAATGGCGGACATGCGATAGTGTGCGCTGATGTCTGTTTCCATGTGGGAAGTGTTACGAACAGCTGATCAGATCGGCAAAGCGTGTTTCTGGAATATTATGTTTTTGTTGCTGCAAGTGCTTTTTATGCAGTTTTTGCAAAGCTATATGTGGAAGGAAACTGTGACCGAGGACAAGCTGATGGCATAAGATGTAAGTACAACTCCTCCGGTTTCATATGCAAAAAAAATTATTGCGTTAGCTTACGGGTTCCGGTTCTACAGGGATTTAAAAATAGTTACGCAAAACAGAGCGTGCCCGCTCTGACCGGCTTTAAAGGGTTAATGCAGTGCCGCCTGAGCGATCGAAGATCACGGCCATCCAGTGTTGGTATTCGGCCTTGACGTGCACAGATCTGTTGATCATATTTTGGACAGTAGATGATGAAATCCATAGATTCCTTCAAATTGTACGTTGAGAAACGTTGTTCTCAAACTGCTGGACTATTTGCCCACACAGTTGCTCACAAAGTGGTGAACCCCTCCTCGCCCCATCCTTGCCTGTGAACGACGGAGCCTTCTGGGGATGCTCCATTTATACCCAATCACGACAAACACCTGTTTCCAATTAACCCGTTCAGCTGTGGAATGTTTTTGAACATTCCTCAACTTTCCCAGTCTTTTTTTGGAACGTGTTGCAGGCATCAAATTCAAAATGAGTGAAGATTTGGACAACAACTACAAAGTTTATCCGTTTGAACATGAGACATCTTGTCCTTGTAGTTATTCAAATACATATAGGTTGAAAAGGATTTGAAAATCATTGTATCGTATGTATACAATGTCCCAACTTCATTGGGATTGGGGCTGTAACATCACCGTGGAAACGTTTTTTCAGTGTTGACAGAAAGGAAGGCAGGATTACTTTTTGTAACCTTTTATAACTAAAATTAACCAGCTTGCTTTTTCATATAAGCTCATTATAAGCTTGTATTTGTGCGTATGTTGTAGTAATCTCTTATAAACTTGACAATACTCATATCAGTGTCAGTATGCAGCATTTAGGACCTTTCAGAGTTGTGGAAAATCAGGCACCGTCATTCTTTCTGTAATGTAACGACAAAATCCTGGACAGTGTGTATTTGTTTAACACAGCGCTGTGCACAGTCTGTCCACTCTGGTTCTAGTTGGTGCTCAGTGTTCATTTACTACCCAACTCTTATATTATATCATTCTTGCTTCTGCACTCAGGATTTCACTGCTTTGTCTTGTCATCAAGGAAAACATTCATTTTGAAATGACTTTGAAGTACATGATTTTCTTCTTACACGTTCTTAAATCTTTCTAGTAAGAGCCAAAGTGTAAACATTTTGTATTGTTATTTATGTAAATATGCTAATACTTGCTGTGAGGATATCAACTGATTTTTAGTCTCAAGACATCCACACAGGTCAGGATTTACTCTCGACTAACTACTGTACATGTATGTGCTCTGCTCAGAGAACTTAAAGGAACACTTGTCACTGGGAAAAAAGATCATGCTGCATCATTTGATGGAAATAATAATTATCAAAAAAAGAAGGGGGGGGTATCATCATCTTCCCTCATGAGGCCAGGCATTGTTGCGCAGCAGGAAGGCCCAGGACCCACTGCACCACCTAATGGCAGTCAGGGTTACCGTTGCCTATCCTGTTACACACAGCACAACACTGTCCCCAGCGTTTGTTAATTTCATTAATACCAAAGCACCTGAAAGTGATTAACACCCCCCTCTGCTGACCAGATCAACATCCCCGGAGTTTAACTGACTTGATGCTGCGCTCTGATGTTGTCGTTTCTCCACACCCTGTGATTGAACATTATGTTTTGCATAACACTTGACACCTCCATGGGTTTTAGCACATCATCACAGTACCATCACAGGACCCAGCTCCACTGAGAGTAAATAAATGACACAGAGTTATGACCCAGTCCTAACTGTAACGGCTGATAAGAGTCACTGATTAGGGTTTGTGTTGGTAGAAAGCTTTAACAGAGTGCAGAGTAGCATCCAATCAGAGTTCACCAAAGCCTTATCACCACTGCACTCAACAGGGTTTGTGATTGTGTGTGTTCATTCATCGTAATCCTTGTCAGTTAGTATTCAGACACATGGCTGCTGGCAGTGAGTGACCATGCAAATCATCTACACGTTATCTGTATCTCTTTGCAAATGCACATGAATAAGGACCACACAGGAGCCTCAGCCAGTCACTGTGTTCCCCTTCACCCACAGCCTGTCTCGGTCAGCACAGGCCTCAAAATGTTGTCACAATATACTGTCCTGACTCTACTGAAGCAAGGTGCCAGCACCCACAGCAGCAGTACATGGCAGTAGCAGTGGCACAGCACTATATGCAGTGACACAGCACGAGCTCAAAAGTACCACAGGAACAGTTTTCCCTGGAAAGTTTAATTAAAATTATAAAATAATACTGTCACAGAGAAAAGGTGGGATGTTATCTCTAAACCGGTGGCTTAAATCCCAGCACGAAGTGTCCCAGCAAAACTTGGTGGAGTCATTTCAATTTCACATCACCAGCTGCTAGCATCTGGCTTAGTTGCACTCGATGGTGTGTTTCTGCTTCAAGGGGCAAAACAAGTGTATTGTTTCCACCTTTAGCAGGAATAACTTGCATATTTTCCGAAGTTGTTCGCATTGTTGGAGGTTGTTGATGTAGTTCCCTGTTTAGGTACCAAATCACCATCTGAGGCTGACGCGTGGCTCTCACTCTCAGACATGCCCGGCCCTTTAGTAAACACACGGGCATTGCCATAGCAATCATATCACAATATGACACTTTCTACTGCTATTATCATGGACAATACGATGTGACCTAGGGCTGACACCAAAGGAAAGATTGCAGCATTACTAGGACTAGAAGGTGTTTATACCATGACAGCAGTGGCAGGCAGTGTTCAGGGTTGCGGTTTAATAACTGAACAAATGAAAATCAACCAAAACCTGTGCGTAAAGTACACCATGGAAGTTGTAAACAAATTTTAAAAAGTGCACAATGAAATAGTGGCAGAGGCACTACTGCAGAACAGAACCTGTGGTGTTGCTGAATCCCTGCAGTGCCAGCGTTAACAGTAGTAGTGATGACAGTGACCACAGTAAATGAACACTGAGCCAAACTGTGATTTATCTCTGTCTAAATGTGAAGTGGGTTTTCTGTGACAGCTGTCTCTCTCTCCATCATGCTAAAGCTGTATCAGATGTGCAAATAGTGTTCTCCACGGGCTGTAATGCAACTGGAGTTGCAACTGTAGTTGCACTTCTGCAACAGTCAGCGGTGAGAGCTGGAACAGCATCGCCAGACATGGTGATTTATGCAGAACGCCTTCAGACAGCACACTCCCATCACATTTCATCACATTCTTCTATCTGATGGAAAACATCGCTGTCAAGTTTGAATAATTCAAATCCTTCTCTGGGGCTGATTTAAATAAATAACAGGTAGGAAATGAGGCAAAAACATAAAGGTATAAGGGTTATGCTGGATTATATTTGTACACAATCAAGTAGAACAACACCACACAAATGAGGTTAGACTAAAATTTACAATTCTATCAATTAGCAAATGAAAAGTTAGAAATCAATCTTTGACTTTCTCTAGAACTTTTCCATTGGCAATACGGAAAAAGAAACATTTTCCATGATGGCTTTTAATATTTAAAACAGCATCACTACTTTGGGTTTTTACAGTACTGTGGCATTGACATGTGTGCTGACACAGCCTACAGGCCACAGATAACCCTGCCTCCTCTCACTGTCAGTGCTGTCAGTCAGCTGTCTCATTAACTCCAGCTGAATAGTGTTGTGTTATTGTGTTGGAAAATGTGAAGTTTGCAGCTGTCATGAGTCCCAACCCAAAGAGGATAAAGAAAGCAAGCGTGTGAGACCAAATTACACAAGACACAAGCGAGCTGATATGAGAGTGCTTCTAGGAAACTGCAGAGTGCTAACACCTCTAATTTAGCAAACAGCAGAGACACATGCAAACTCATGACAAGAACTTGACAGCTTGCATTTTAGCATCACTGCAGCCTTGAAAAACAGCCCAGTATATCATCACTGGTAAGTGGGGATGGATAAGAATTTCCATTATGGATATCACTTATTGATTCTCATTGGCTGCGCTTTGAGAGTCGCCCCATCATCAAGCAGCGTAATTGCATTGCATTCTGCGAGGTCACGTGTTTGTGCATGTTGGAGGTGTTTCACCTCTTTGTTGAGATCAGTGTTGGAGTCAAAGTTAAAGCAACATGAACAGGTATCAACTGGAGCCTGAATGCTCGTCACTGCCTTTGTTACCTGTTAAAGTTCAGGTGCTGTATTCACTCAGCCGCACAACTACTCTGCAAACGGAACCGATAGTTTTAACTGCTAACAACAAGAACCGGTTGTCGATTCCCATCCCAGTGATGAGTGCCGACAACACAACTCTTTGGGGTTGTCGTAGCTCAGGAGGTCGAGCAGGCTCTCGCAGGGCTGGTAGTTTGATCCCTGGTTGCACCAGTCTAGATACTAACTCAGATTGCTCTCCACTGCAGCCATCTCAGTCTGAATGTCTGTAAATGTTAGACAGACAGCACTTCAGCACAGAGAGCCTTAGTGAATGTATGACCGGGGCGAGTTGTACAAAGGTGATCTGAGACCTCAGGGAGAGTAAAAGCATTTGTAGCTATAATGTGGCTGTTTTTCCTGTAGTAATGATCAATGACTGTCAGTGTATCAGAGTCAGAAACACTGTGCACACTAGCATTGTTGCAATATTTGCAACATTATTACGAGGTGATGACCCATAAATTAAAAAACAGAACACTGTAAGAGCAGCACGGTAATGGCAGAGCTATGCACTGTGTGTGTGTGTGTGTGCGTGCGTGTCTTTGGCAGCCGCACAGACATCTGCTGTGAAGGTCAAGTTTCAGTCTGTATGGAGCCAATCAATGCAGCCAACGCTAGAACACCCCTCCCTTTCATCTGCTACACTGGGACACACATGGCCAGAAAGCAAGCATTCACGAGCCAAGTATGATAATGCACACGTACAGACACAAAGTTATCACGGATACACAAGCTGACCACAAACACACAGCCACACTTTTACTCAGCAGGTCTCTGAAACCTACACATTTACTGGAAAACGCATCTCAGAAGCCATTAAACACACAATTGAAGGCAAACAGGTAGGCTTAACACACACAGACCGACACACGTGTGGAGAAGGAACCTTGCCCTAGATTCTCAAGGAACAATCTCATGTTACATCTCCGGTCTAACTGGGCTGTGTAGCACAGCAGTCTCTCAGCCCTGCAGGGACAATCACGCTCGTGCAGGCTGCATGCACACTATTGTTTGGAGGTTTCTCCTGCTCTGTGTTCAAACTGTCATTAACCAAAGAGTTTAGAAAGCAAACAAGACTGAACAACTATTTGAAGAGTTAAAAGAAACTGTAAATTCTGATTGGACACAAAACCACGGGCCGTTAAAGGGAAAGCACTTTGTTATTTTCTATTGTGTCAGTCTGCAATACGGCAGCATGTGAGGGTCAGTGCAGGTAGAGTGTTTGTTCTCTTTACCATGACAAACAGAAAACACGTACACATTTAAACCTGTTTGTGCACGTGCACACACACACACGCACACACACACACACACACACGCACACTCCTCGTGCCTATGGTACGACAGCTTTTCTCCGTGCCCCTGGTACACTGCGCAGAAACACCTTGCCACTAGGGGTGGGTTTTTATAATCGATTTATCGATTAAAATCGATTCTGGCTTGGATAACGTAAAATCGATTCATTAAAATCCTGAATCGATTTTTTTAATATAAATTTATTTTGCCCGAAATGCCAGAATCTCTGGTGAAATCTCACAAAATTTCAACAACCACCAAATAGCTAAGACAGTAAATGAGAGCAGGAACATGGATTCTGCACAAAGACTTAAACACACAGCGCGACCCGCGGATCAGAATCAGTTAGATGTCGAATTTCTCACAGTCGGGGCTGAAAGCCGACAGCCCGCTGATTCTGATCTGCCGGCGGGTCCGCGCTTTGTGTTCACCTCCTTTATGCGCTGATTCTGAAGCTGTTAGTTTGATGTCTCTCCAAACAATATTGACCGAACCAGCAGCAAAAGAAGATCCAAACTACGCTTCACAAAAACATCGTCATGTATTCACTCTGACTTTTACTGTTTTGCTTCGACCACGATGCACAGCTCTCTCTCTCTCTCTCTCTCTCTGCTTGTTACGCACAAGTCTACCGTTGTTTACAGCGCTATCGGCCGACTTTTTTTTTTTCTGTTTTATATACTTCCGAAAAGAAAACCTAATTTCTGCCGTTCAATACTGAACAAATTTTAAAATTTTAAAATTATGCAAAATGCAAAATGCTTAGCCGTGTCTCTAATCAAACCGCTGTAACTTCAGAGGTGATGTTCATATGTTGATTAATGGTTTTCTTTCGTTTTTGATGTACTGCAGAATATTTTTATAAAATCCCAGAACAGGAAAATCACCTTCATGTGTTTCTGTGTTTTATCTTCAGCTACTTTGACACAAAGGCCTCTGCTGTGACGATCACACCTTTGATAAAGTCTTGCGTGCGTCAGCTTCCTTTTTATAGATACAAAAATATGTAAATGTACTGATCTGAATTATAATATTTCTGACTGTCAAAATTTCCCAGATTCAAATCAAAGTGAATCGAATCGAATCGAATTAAATCGAATCGTGGATCGAATCGATTCTGGACCTTGTGAATCGGAATTGAATCGATTCTAAAAATCAGTGACGATACCCGGCCCTACTTGCCACACACATACACACACACACGCACACACACGCACACACACACACACGCGCGCACCCACACACACATACACACACCCACGCACGCACGTACACACACACATGCACACACGCACACACACACATGCACACACACAGACGCACACACACATACGCACGCACACACACACACACAAAATGTTCTGAAAGAACTCTTACAGAACCCAACATGGAACTGAGCTTAAGCTCAACTGAACAGTAAAAAGTTGAGACTATGTCAAAATCTAAATATGATCCAATAAGGAGCTCGTTTAATCAATACATGAAAACTGATTTATTAACTACGATTGTGTTTGAATCAAACTGTCAGGCTGCAGATCACAGAAACTGAACAAAGCTCAGGTTTCACTGATGCACGTTTTACACCATTAATCATTTTGCTGTTTTTACTCTGTTAATACAGCGATTCACCACCTCTCTCTCCATTCACAATCAACATGAACAACACCACGACTACAGAGTGTGTGTGTGTGTGTGTGTGCGTGTTGCTCAGAATCACCTCCAGCACTGTTTTCCTAAAAGGTGTGTCAGTGTAGAGCTGTAGTCTCACTTCTCTTTTCTCTGCGCTGCTTGCCAACACTACAAAAGAGATGAAGCAGGCCTTGTGTGTGGGCGGGCATTTGGAGTCCACATGTGTCTTTTCTTTCAAGTGTGAGTGCTAGCACAGGGGCCGAGGCACAGGCTGACGTGCACACTGACAGGATAGTGGAAAGAAGCCTGGCTACATGGCCGCCAGAACAAAGTCTACTTGTCTGACAAGCTTTACTGCTTTGTGACTGCGACGCCGTCTGACTGCTCCAACAGGGAAATACTAATTGTGTAGATCGAGTATAAAGCTACTGGGGCTATAGGCAACTTGGGCACACGTCTGGATTATATTCCTGTTTACTTTGACATATCTTACACTCATTTTCTATTCAGAGAGACAGACGTCTGTCGGAGCTGCAGCCCGACATTAAATGAAGATATTACACTTAACCGACTGGTATTTCTAGAGCAGACTGGTGTCCAATTCTAATTTCACTGCACAACTAAAATGTGCCACAATAACTCACAGGATTTTAGCCCATGAGCAGCACAAACGTTTAAAAAGAAAAAGAGCAGCACCAAAGACATCTGTGAAAATGTGACAACAATCAGGCAAAGAACTCATTGTAACAGCTCATGTAAGTGATTAATCATTAAAGTATCTTTTGACTGTTGATTTCACCAAACAGCAGAGCTCAGAGCTGCTGCTGATGGTGCTGCATTTATAAAGTCAGTTTTCTTGAATTTCATAAATCCAAAACATATCGATATTCTCGTCTGCATGTGGGGAAAGTACTGTTAGCTGCTTTGATGAAGAAAGAAAGAGCCGACCAGCATTCAGCCTGCTGATGATGATGATGATGATGAGCTCTTCTTTGGGAGGGAATATTTTCTCTCTCAGGAAACAAGAGTTAACTTGATTAATTGCAATTCACATTCCAGCTGAGACACGTCAAATACAGGATCTACTGACACGCGGCTGAAGCAGTTTTCAAGGCTAATCACACAGCAGTGTTTAGGGGTCCGCGCCCTGTGGCGGGGGTGGGGCCTACTTAATTAAAAATACTGCTCTCCATTCATAAATGTGACATTACATAAGTGTAACTGAAGCACAACCATTCAGGTTTCACAAACTGAAACCATCCCAAAGCAAACTTATATTAAACTCATCACTTTGTACTGTAACAGCTTATAACAATCAAACTCTTCACAGGCAGGTCTCCAAATATTATTTCCAGCATGTTATCTCCTTTCTCCAAACATAAGCAGCATTTCTGTGAGCTCCATACTCATCTCATCGAAATTGGAAGCTCTCCCCTAGTTTGAACTTTTATTATAAAGTTAAAGCATATCATTAAACAGCAGTGGTTTTTGCTATGGCTCAATAGAAAAGGACCGTCTTCGAGGGGATAAGAAGAAAAACAAAGATCAACGAGAGATCAAGGACAAAACAAAAACAGTATCCATGCGATGCTGAGCCCAAAAGCCAGATCTCTGCTGTTCTCTTGTACCAAGCAACAGCAGCATGTACAGAATCAAATACAGGAACAGCAACATTTCTTATGTTTATTTACTTAACTGCAAACTGTGGTCACAGTGAGCTGACATGCTTTCTCTGTCTCACTCACTCATTTACTTTCACTGTCATGATATTCAGGCAGGAGCCTGAGAAAGGACGGTGTGACATCTGCTGTTAAGCTTTTACAACACTCGAGTACAGTGCGGGATATTTAACACTGGTACTGGATCAGTACTCATTATCAGCAGACACCCACAGCCAAAGATTGGGATCAGGTCTGACCTGGATCAGGTCTGACCTGGATCAGACTGGAGCCAGCTCTGATTCATTCAAGACAAAATGAAACAGGATTTTAAGTGGACAGCATATTAAACTTTGTTAAACTCAGTTTAAACTCACATGTCAGTCTTCACGTTCACATGACACGCTCTCTGTCAGGTCACAAGCTAACGGTTTAATTCTTGAGTAGCTATGCTGGTAGAGACCTTGAAGCTCTGAAGCTTCAGTGAGAATTACTGTGAGGCTTACACTTCACCCACTGGCAAACACAACAGGAGCAGACACATCACAGTCACAAAGACTCCATCAGACACACTAAAGTAGCTCAGAAGTTACTCTCAGCTTTATGGCACCAAACACAGAGCTGGGAGAGCGCGTCACTGTTGTTGACTTTGTTTCTTTTTGTGTTTCTCTGACATCTTTGTAACATAATAACACATCACTGTTCCAGTATAAAGACTAGTAACATTAGATGTCTTACAACCTTGCATTGCTATTTCAAATAAACAGAAGCAGTTTAATACTGATGTGGACATCAGTGCCAATATTGGGTCACCAAGTGGTTTGGTTTGGTGCTCATGGACACAGCAGCAGAGAAGAAAGTGGCATTAGCACTCTGCCATCTGGAAAGAGTTAGCATGCTGCTGAACGAAGAGAACAGAACGAGCAGAAGGGAGCAAAGGCAAAAACAAGCTCTTTAACGTTTCGACTGCACTCTTAGTGAAACGGAGATGAAGCTTCTGAAAGCACTACACACTAAAACACACAGGCCTTCACTTTGTTTTGGGTTTTTTCTTGGAAGAAAAAAAGATGTTTCTATGTCTGTGTTGCACAGGCAGAGTGAAGCTGGGCTCCACAGGGGAGCCATACTTTCTCCAGTCAACAGTCGTTCCACCGTTTCCCTCTCACGGTGCTGTAAACCTCAACATAAGTGCACAAGCGTGCTCTGATCTCCTCACGCCATCAGGCGGGACTCTGCTGAACTATGTTAAAGATCACTCATTAGTGTGTGTTCACTAGAAGCTGCTCAGCTGCACAAAAATAATTGTTGCATGTGTAAAATGTCTGTGTTGCATTACAGGACGGTTAGCTTTTAATTGTGCATGTGTCACGGACACCACTGTATTATATTGCACATTGCATTCCTCTTTATTCTATCAGATGGTAGAGCAGTGATTAGTGTGTAGTCAATGAACATGGAAAAAATCAACTGAAGACACTACAGTTGGAGAGGATACCGTGTGCTCAGATCCTTTGTGGATCTTTGTTGTCTTGTGCTCAGTGCTGCTGTAATCTGGCACTGAAGGAGTTAAGTTCTGTGCAGCGGGTGAACTCAAAGGAACTGCCGTTCACGTGGCTAAGCCGCTGTTGCTATGGGAGAGAGGCCAGACAGAGGAGAAAGAAACCCCTCTCTCTCAGTCTCGCTCACATTCCCATTTTCTCTCTCACGTTCCCTTTCCCTCCTCCTCTGCGCTCATTCCCTCTCTTCCAGAGAGCCTGGCTGGCTACAAAACCAAACGGCTAATGAGAGTACACAGCTCTCTACTCCGTCCCTTCATTTTTCAAATAACAGCCGCTCGCTCCTTTCTTACAGCTCTCTGAAACATCATCTCTCTCTCCTCCGTCCCTCTCTCTGGTTTTCACTCTGTCTCTCTGAATGCCAGCGAGTGAGTCATGCACCAACAGCAGAGGGCCGGGCTCAATGTACCAGTGTGTACATCGAGACAGTTCCTCTTATTTTCAGGTCCAAATCAAGGAGCTTGTGATCAGAAACAAAGCACAGACGTGGCTGAACACAGCCGCTGAAATGTTACACTTAGAATACAAACAGACTCATTGCTGAACATGAAGCAGAATGTGAGCACAGAAACATGAAGTGTCGCTGCTTATAAAGAACCAAGAATCGGGAGTCTGGTTCAGCCAATAGCTGATATCAGCCTGTGATTCAAGCATCACACTGTCGTGTACGTTAAACAGCTGTTTTATCCACTGCTGTACCATCTAATCGAATTAATTACATTCTATTCACCACCTCTCCCCTACAACACACTCACACACACACATACACATGTCTTTTTGAAGACACACAAACAGTATTTTGATTCTCCTGCATGTCCTGCACATGTAGCCAACTATCTTTGACTCTTTGAAAACAGCAACATCCATAAATGAGATCTTCCAAATGACCTGCACTGCCCCTTTAGTCAGTGTTGCACATATTACACATAACTGTAGGTGTGCACAGGTCTGCTCGATATAACGATATATATCGGATAACGATATAAAAACATCTATCGTTTCATTTCACAATATCGTTTGTTTCGTGGTGTCGCAAAATAAACTGTTTACGGCGATATGTTTTCATGGTTTTGATGTCACTGTAGTTATTATTAATTTCTTAAAGTTCTCTCTTTCTCTTATATTTAATATAACCACACTACAGACGGACAAGCGCCTGTTTTTATGCGTTGTGGTTAGCAACAACGACGGTAACACCATCGCGTGTTCGCTTGTTTATGTTCCACATAAACCTTTCACAATAAAGCTCAAGATCCTGTTGAGTAGGGATGGGTATCGTTTAGGTTTTATCTGATACCGGTGCCAAACCGGTACTTTTGAAACGGTGCCGGTGCTTAAACGGTGCTCAAACCGGTGCTTAAAGAATGGAGAACACAAAATTGGTCCAAAAACCTCATGTTCAGCTGTTTTTTTTGTAAAAAGATAACAATGTTAGCCTTTTCTGCAGCTATAGGGCATATATGGTATCACTCTTGGCTGGAAGCAGCTTAATCAATGGAAAAAACACAAACTTTGTCCAAAAACCTCTCATGTTTAACTGTTTTCCACTTTTTCTTTGGTCATTTTAGCCTTTTTGTCCAGGGTGAAGGGAGTATCTGCCATCAAACAAGAAGACAGCCGCATGTAGCTATGATGGTGTTTGCTAGTTCACCTTACATGCATTAATGTAATAACGTGGTTAGCCTACTCAACGTAAATTATACACGAACAACATTAAGCTACTCACGCAGAGAAGAACGGCTGCTGCTGCATCATCATCCTCATCATTTCTGCTACACTGGCAGGGCTAGGGGCCAGGACTCTCCCCTTCAGCTTTTTGGGGGATGTTGCTAACTCTTCGTCCGATAACAGGCACCACACCTGCAGTAGATGTGCTCGGTGTGAGGTCTCGCAGCAAGCTATCAAATACGGCGCATTTTTCGGCTTTTAAAAAAAACGCTATGCGTCGCCAGGTGTTTCATCGGATTTCAGGTGTTACCTCCTTTCCACAGTATCACCTTAAAGCACTTGTTGCAGGCTGCTGAGTTTGCATCTTTTGCTGTGAAGTACAGCAAGACTTTTGACCGCTTCGCCTTGGGCATTTTTAACCTGTAGCTCTGCTCTAAAAGAACGTACGTACCTGGACCCGCCTACTATCCCCGGAAACGTAAAATGATTGGCTAGAATCTAAAGTGTATCACAGCTCAGGAAAAAAAAGCACCGAAATAAAGCACCGAAATGTGCGCTGCTTTTCGGTCTGGTTACTACCGTTTATATCAGAACCGGTGCCATCATGGCACCGGATACCGGTACCCATCCCTACTGTTGAGACTTTTCAAAATAAACCGAATCACGTGAAAGAGCAGATTATTTACAGATGAGAAGTAAAAAAGACGCCAGGTGCTAAAAAATAAAGCTTAGACTCAAACGTTAGAACAGGCTTTTCCCCGCAGCACGCCGTGTAATAAACACTCACAAAGAAAACGGCGGCCGTTACAACTTATGTCTAAAAATGTATCTCCAAAAGTTTATTCTGTTCATCTGGATGAAGTGACGTCTTCAGTCTCAGCTGACTGCAGGTTTCAACCTTATAAACAGGACATTTGCATAATGACTGAAACCAGCCCACTGAAGGAACAATGGGCTGTGAGGTCAGTTCCTTAATCTTAATTATGCAAATTCTCATGACCATTGATCAACAACCACCGATCAATGGCCATGAGTACCATTGACAGAGAGTTGGGGAATGGCTGCAATCACAGCATTTGATTTACTTACCTGGATGATTGAGCAAGCATCAAGATTAAACCGTTTCACGCATCGGTTAAAACACTCGACTCCAGCTACATGACGCGCAGCTGGAAACACTTCACGCAAGTCGAGCTGCCCGAGATTCACAGACTTTACAGAAAATGTTACATTTTTGTGATTTATATCATTATCGGGACGATAGATGTCTTATATCGGGATATGAGATTTTGGTCATCTGCCCTAGATGTGCAGAAATCTTTTTGAGCTATTTGATCAAACAGATGGACAAAGGTAAGAGACAAAGAACCGACAGTGGGCTTTCCATTTCCTGCTATAGTGTCATTCAGTGGTTAGCATTCAAACTCATTTAATGGTCAAGGAATCAACTCAGATTACACCTCGTCTGCTGAAGTGTACGTTTATCGCCTGGAAACTGGATCTACACATACAGCTCGGAGGTAAACTGGAGCCAAGTACAGCACATACAATAACTTCCATCTGGGTATACCCAGCAGTTAAATAAAGAAGTATTCGGTGTACTCGTATCACAGCCGGGTCGAGGCAGGAGGAGGTTAACGTGCACCATTTATTCTCCACACTCTACCCAAACAGAAAAAACTCAGGTAAAGACACACGTGGACGTTCATATACAACAATGAACACCAGAATTAACACAAGTGGACTTCACCAGTTAAACAGCTGATATTATTATTCCTTAATGGTGGCCTCCCAGCACACAGTGGAGTTTGCACCGTCAGATTAAGCTTTCATTTAAAAATCAACACTGCTGACGTCATCATCCTTGGGCACAACCCTACACTGCAACAAATACATCACGTGGTAGATACATGAAAAACAACTAATTCCACATAAGTAAAGAGAGCATCCAACACATAAAATATAATGGCAGCTTTTTAGAGATGTGATTATTATTGCAATGCTTCTTTAAGTCCAATAAGGGCACAGACAGGACAGGTGAAGCCAAAAGCAGACTCCATCAGACTAGATGCTCACCATATTATTAACCCTTTAAGACCTACCATAGAACCAAGTCCACCAGAGCTTATATTATATTTTTACATGTTGTAGAGCCATTTTTGGGAGCATTTCAAGTTGCTATACATCAATACAACCATTATAGCCTAGATTTTAATAATATGTCTGCATTAAGTGCATAGTAATTACATAAGTTGCAAAAAAGTGCAATAAACTACAAAAAAATTGAAAATCGTTTTTGTTTTTTTAACATATATTTCTAGTTAGAGAAATTTAAGAGGCTTATCCCTCAAAACTGTAAATACAAAAAAGTTGCACAAAATAGTTTCCCACCACAGGAAATTTATTTTGAGTGTCTTCATAGTTTTATTTTTGAAATACACCAATTTTTATACACTGCAGGAAAAACGAAAATAAATATTATAATGCAAATTTGCAAAAAAGCAGCATATGCATCAAAATAAACTATTTCCAGCAGTGCAATATGAGTCCTAAGCATCCCAGAAACCACACAGAAAGTCATAAAGTCAAAGATAACTTTTAAAAACACCAGTATAGGCTCATGAGGCCCTGATGGTAAAAAACTACATTTCCGCGAAAATGACGCCACTTCCGGTTTCGGGCAGGAAATGGCGGACATGCGATAGTTCACGCTGACGTCTATTCCAATGTAGGAAGTGTTACGAACAGCTGATCGGATGGCAAAGCGTGTTTCTGGAATATTATGTTTTTGTTGCTGCAAGTGCTTTTTATGCAGTTTTTGCAAAGCTATATGTGGAAGGAAACTGTGACCGAGGACAAGCTGATGGCATAAGATGTAAGTACAACTCCTCCGGTTTCATATGCAAAAAAAATTATTGCGCTAGCTTATGTGGTTGCAGAGCTACCGGGATTTAAAAATAGTTACGCAAAACAGAGCGTGCCCGCTCCGACTGGCTTTAAAGGGTTAAAGGACTCTCAGGAGAACATTCATCAGTAATATTAATGTCAATATAAACCACACCCCACTCAGTACAGTGGATCCCCCTGCATGATAAAAACAACCACCAGAACAGACCTGACCAGCATCAGCCTGGCACGGTGCCCCAGTGGGTCTAAGCCATACTGGGAGCACGGTGAGCCCTACCAGGATTAGGCAGATTAAGGTGTTACCTTATTGTTGTTTATAAAAACACACGGTAAAAGAAATCAGCGAGGTGGTGTGCTTCAGTAACCATGACAGCCAGCATCTATGGTGGTGGTAGCGACAAAACCGCCGCACATCATAATAGGAGATTTCTATTGTTCATCACAGTCTTATCAGGTAGGGATGGTTTGTGTCTCTGCTCACAGAGAACAAAGTGTTCTGATCCTGTTTAAAATTCATCTACTCGACTGCCGGCACGCCAGCTGTCGCTCTACGCTTTGTAGTGTCCCACTGGCACAGAGCAACCACATTTAATATAATGAATCAGTAGAAGACAAGATTAAGTGAATTATGTTTCAGGGTCAACTGGTTTCGGCTAGGACAGAAGTCGGGCACATTGTGTAGCCGGGTAAGTTGAAGCTCACTGCTCACAGGTAGCAGACAAACAACACTCGCCCTGTGCTCCAAAACTGAAGACGGCAGCAGACGACTTTTCATTCTCTACACAAAGGAAAAGATGAACACATGCGAGCCACGGTGTCTCCATCAATCCATGTGGGAGATGTTCCAAACTGAATGAGTACAACCTCCTCATTACTGGCTACACAAAAATAGCTCCGCTCACATTCTTTGGTAACAGTCTCGTTAGAGGGCCCAGCCAGTATCCTGGTTGACTGACGGCAGCGTTCAAAAATACACAGAACAGCTCTGGGCTGGACGGAAATGAGTCTGAAGTTCAACACAAGTCATTTATTGAGTAGAGCTGCTTTTATAAGAGACGTCCCATGGTGGCGTTGATCTATGCTACTTATGTGGATCCCAGCTATATACGAAACATTTTAGACATTAAGTCCAGTCAAACCATCTCAGTGTGTAGTATTGCGTTACCTCTTTTATGTGAAATCAGCCAAGCGTGAGGACAGAGGTGTTGAAGCAGTCAGACAAGCTCAGGTTTGCTCGCTCCTTATGCTTCCTCCCTACATGCTTTACTGAAACACTGTGGAAACGCCACAGGTCAGCTCACATGTTTTGATTTATCAGTGACTGTCACAGCATTGGCCTACACAGTGCATCATGTAGTTTACTCAAAGCCATCTACAGAAAAAGATCCTGACTAAACAAAGCTGTTCACATAGCTGTTGATTCATGCGTACACTGAGAGGTTATAAGGTTTTCCAAAGAGCTCGGCCACGCACTGTTATCCTGCAAAGGTAACCCACTGGGCGGTGTGTATCTCACTGAGCTGTGATCCATTACTGAAGCCTTCCCACAGAGTGAAAACAGGTCATGAGGTTAGCTGATATGATGACAGTTTAATACTAGTTTGCGTTGTGTTTTGATTTAATTGGGGAATGATGATGTGAAATTCAAATATAATAAAAACTACACAGTCTGTCTACACACAGAAATTAATTGTTATTTATTTTATGAAAAATTAAAATGACTAATGTCCTTTTTCTTTAGATGCATAATAATTTTCCAGCTCACCACTGTAATGTCACTGTGTTGGGTTTTTTAACACAGAAAACCAAAAGATGAGGCGTTTACCTTATAGAGCAAACAGTCAGTGAGGAAGAGAAGCTTTAATGGAAGAAACCAGCTCAGACGAGCAACTACAAGGTTTGGAGCGGGCGGATGACACCACCTGATGAAGGCGTAGACACGGATGATAGATTGTGAGTCAATCTGCAGGACGATGCTTTGGGATCTTCTTCTATAACTCAGTTATACATGCTCTGCTGTGAGAGCGGTGTATTGGAAGTTTCACTGCTCTGGCTGTGTGAAATATTACACAGTCAAAATCCTGATATGGGAGCTGTTTGGTGTGTCAGCCCTCGCACACTGTGTAGAGTACATCGTTCAACTGGACGGTGATTCAGAGAGCCTGGATACATTGTATCTCCAGTAAGGCATGAGAGGTTAGTTATTTCACTCTGTTTAGCTTGATTAGTGTTTTCCTACTGAACTTTGTTCTATTTCTATTTTAAAATGTTGCCGTTAGAATGAACTTTTGAGTATTTTCATGATACACTGTTGCTTTGCCTCACCTCCTAACCTTTACTTACACAGGGAAAAGAAATTAGTTTTAACTTCTGGTCTGTCAAGAAAGTCCTTGAAAGTGCTCGAGTTCAATTTGTTTAAAAAACTGTTTTGGAAACTTGTGCTTTTTTCTAGTTTGACCACATTATCTCAGTAACTAGATTACTTCTTACCACTACAAGCGAGAAAAAACAAAGTGAAGGAGATGGCACGGTGGCGATTTTTGTTCCTTCCACAGATGTTGATGATATTAGGATTCCCAATCATGCCATGATAAAAAAAACTCTGTTATGGTTGCAGTGTGCCTGGGAAAAGAACAACTTAACCCCAGGATATATAGGGGTTAAATTACACCTTAATATTACATGAAATGCTCCTGATGGGACGTTGTGGACCTCTGCTCTGCCCACTGATTGTGCCACCTGGCCCTCTCGTTATGGTGCAGAGTCATTTCTTTGCAAATAAGTTGGGTGGAACATCGTACTCCCAACCTGTTACAGGGAAAAGTCAACCACAGAGTATCAGACTGAAGCTGAGTCCAGCAAAGCACCAGTGCACCTGACTCAGACACCCTCTCCAACAAGTCATCATTTAAAAAGTGCTCTACAAACCTTAGCATCAGTTAGCATTACTGCTAACTGATGCATTCTCTCATTTCAGTGCAGCTAGCCATCAATGAAGAATCACTAACTGCTCAATAGACAAAGTGAAAATGGACAGCCTTCCTTTGGTTTTAACATTAAATGTATTGCTGCAGCTAGGAACAATACACAAGGTTATAATACGTTCTAGCATCATACAGTTACACCATGCCACACTAAGAACAGAAGAAGAGCCCACTGAGGTCTGACAGGTCCTGCAGGAAGCTAGAGCAGCTGCTGACTAGAGGAGCCTAATATATTCCCAGGGTTATATAGGAAGCCCGTGAGCCTGTAGAAGACTTTGTGGCTGCTGTATGAAGCAATGAGGTTCAGTGTGTGTGTGTGTGTGTGTGTGTGTGTGTGTGTGTCCGTCTGTCTGACAGCAATGGGGGAAGGGTGCATCCAGCCTCCAATCCAGCCATCCCAACTTGGCTTCAAATTACATTTTGTTTCCTTAGGCACCAGAAAACAAACCACTAACATTTGGTGGATCTCGTTACTGCGCTGCCCAGACACCTCACAGCTTGGATGTCATATTGCAAAATGTAGCTCAATGCACTGATGCCAACTAATAAATAAATATAACCATTCTACACATTTCATTTATTTACCTGATTGAACTGAAACGAATGCTATAACTAATGTGAGAAACGTAGTACTACAAGAATATCCTGAAGAATTTGCAGCACATTTAAAACTGTGCTCAGCTAACCTCCCAACAACACTGCATCGTTTTTCAGCTTTACATCCTGTGTGGCTGACGAAACAGACACAAGTGCTTCTTTTCTCCCAAAAATACGTCTTTTTTTAACTATTCAATTATATAATGAAATTTAGAGTATTTGTCGACAGCTCTATGAGAGTTTTTACCGAGCATAAAAGAAGTGAGTGCACGGTGGTGAGAAGCTCGGCCTGAGATAATACAAAGCTTCATCACAATATTAACAGATATTTTACAATATTTTTTTAACCATGTAACAAAATGAATTGAAGGCCATGTGACTCACATGTACAGTCATGTGACTATGATTTGGACTGACCTGTTGAAGAACACATTTTAAGTGAAAACTGAAAAACAGACGAAGCACTCAACAATGCAAAGAATTCAAATCCATTGTGTCTTGTACAGAATGATATAGTATATGGATCTATTTCATGTGGACTGAGCCTGCATATACACAAGAAGCTGACAGCATCTATTCTGCCACATTTATTCCCTCTGTTTCTAAACAATGTTGTTATTCACGACCCAACACACACACACTCACACACACTGCAACACCCATGCATGGTTTCTGTATGTGGAAGGTTCTTTTCCACTCACAGCCTGTTATTTTCTGCTGATTAGCCACACAGTGATGAACCGAAGGCTACAGCCTTAAAAACAAACTGGCACCAAAGGTTCTGTACACACACACACACACACACACACACACACACACACACACACACTGTAATGAAAAACAAAAGCTCCTATAGGCAATGACCTGGCTGCCCTGCCCTTTCTATTCACTGTGAATCCAGATGAGTTTGTCAATTTTGTGTCTAATGTGCCAGAGTAGAGCTTTGCTGCTGAGCTTTGCCTTTTCTTTAAGCATGTGTCACTGTCTCTCAAGCAACTGAAAACTATGGGGGCCTATGATGCTGTTTAGACATTGTTTATATGACTGCTTCACAGATGTTCAGCTCTCGGTTTAATATTTATCATTTCATATCATTTCCATTTAAACCTGCTACCAGTTTCTGTTTCAGAGTGCTTGCAGAACCAAAACTGGCCCAAATGCAGAGGAACTCACAAAAATCATCAATGGAGTAATTTATTTTCATTTTCTGAACTTTATTCTTTTTAAAAATCCTCCCAGAACTGAAGCAGAGCTAATTAAAATGACTTTAGGCTTCTCAGGTGGCAAACACCTAGTGACACTGCAAACAGATTAGGAAGTAACAAGAGCCTGACATGATATGACACGAGATGGAAAATAAACACACGTAGACTGAATCTAACCCTGCGGCTACTCATTAAATATCATTATAAGCAGAACCAACTGTATCAAACTAAACCTGTTATTTCATCAAAACAGATACATTGTATCTTATTAACTAACAGTTGTGACATTCTGTGTAACAGGATTAAGATTTAGTTACAATGTATTTGTAAGCCTGCTCCTGGGCAAAAAGAAGCACGTGAAGAGACAAACAAACACCTCTGGCAAGGGTCACTCTGACCAGGAGAGGAGTGGACAATGGTTCATGTCAAGTTATGTCAAGCTCACTGAGATGAATGAGGCCTACAGGTTGTAGTCCAACATAATGAATTCATCATGAATTCATGAGACAAAATAAAAACTGAAAGTAGGAGTAATAACGGAGTAATAACGGAGTAATAATGCCTTCGCAGCGTGTGGGAGAGGAAAACCTCATATGCAGACAGCTTAATATTTCTATGGCAATTTATACTCAACATGGCTTTATCATAACCATTAACCATCGTACATGCAAAAACTAGCAATACATCGAGTATATTCAATATATCGCCCACGCCTAACTGAAGATGTTTTATATTGTACGGTACAGGCCCTACAATAATACAGCATAAACAGAGAAACGCCACTAATCAGATGACCATGTATGAGCAGCACTTTGGTGACAGCGGGAAGGAAAAACTTCCTTGTAACAGGAAGAAACCTCCGGCAGAACCAGGCTCAGGGACGAGCAGCCATCTGCCACGACCAATTGGAGTGAGGGGAAGAAGACAGGACAAAGAAACACTGCGGAAGAGAGCCAGAGATTAATAATAACTAATGATTAAATACAGAGTGGTATATAAACACATACTGAGTTAGGATGAAACCCTAAGTGCTTCATCCAGCAGGCTACACCTATTGCAGCATAACTAAGGGAGGATTCAGGGTCACCTGGTCCAGCCCTAACTATATGCTTTAGCAAAAAGGAAAGTTTGAAGCCTAATCTTAAAAGTAGAGATAGTGTCTGTCTCCTGAATCCAAACTGGAAGCTGGTTCCACAGAAGAGGGGCCTGAAAACTGAAGGCTCTGCCTCCCATTCTACTTTTAAATACTCTAGGAACAACAAGTAGGCCTGCAGAGCGGGAGCGAAGTGCTCTAATATTATTTTATTGTGTGTACATGTCTCATTTTATGGCACACACACATGCACATATCCTCACCGCCATGATCAGATTCTCAACCTGTGAAAAACAGGTTCTGCCACTTTACTTGATATATAGCTTAGCTCGATGTCAAATTTACGATCTTAAATAATTTTGACATCATCATAATAATAATAATAATAATAATAATAATAATAATAATATAGGCAGCACGGTGGTTAGCACTGTTGCCGCACAGCAAGAAGGTCCTGAGTTCAATTCCACCATCAGGCCTTTCTGTGTGGAGTTTGCATGTTCTCCCCGTGTTTGCGTGGGTTCCCTCCGGGTACTCCGGCTTCCTCCCACCGTCCAAAGACATGCAGCTTGTGGGGATAGGTTAATTGGATAATCCAAATTATCACTAGGTGTGAATGTGCGAATGAATGTGAGTGCGAATGGTTGTCTGTCCCTGTGTGTTGGCCCTACGACAGACTGGCGACCTGTCCAGGGTGTACCCCGCCTCTCGCCCTATGACAGCTGGGATAGGCTCCAGCGACCCCCGCGACCCTGAAAAGGATAAGCGGAAGCGAATGGATGGATGGATGGATAATAATAATAATAATAATATAATCTCTGTCAGACACAGTCCACAGCATTTCATGGCTCTTTGAATTTTGAATATTAACCTGGTAAAATCACACAAAGACAATTATGATTATTTCCATGCTCACTGACTCAATCCACGAGTGTTAGAGTGAAAAATAAGTGTCACTTTTTTATTTTCTCATGTCATACCTGGGAAAACTCTACATTAACTCAATCAACCCTGATAATATGGCTTAGAAGACCTTTATAAACAACCAGTTACCAACAATGACCTCCAAAGCACCCTGTACCAACCCTTGAGTAAACACACAGGGTATATGGTCACTTAATTCGGAGCTCTTCATATTTACACACAATTGTTAAACTGTCTTATGCAAATTGAACTATAGAAACGGTGAGTAGCCAACATGGTTGGCTAACCATGCAACCAAATGAATATGAAATGAATACGTCTGACCGATCACATCTCAGTGCATCAACACTGTCTGTCTGTGATCAGGTCACACGGGCACTGCAACAATCAGAGAAACAACATATTTTCTTTCTTTTTCCAAATCAGGTAATAAGCTCTTCACTCCATATAAGAATTAAATAGGGCTGCGATATGACCAAAATCTCATCTCCTGATATAAGACATCTATCGTCTGATAACGATATAAATCACAAAAATGTAACATTTTCTGTAAAGTCTGTGAATCTCGGGCAGCTCGACTTGCGTGAAGTGTTTCCAGCTGTGCGTCATGTAGCTGGAGTCGAGTGTTTTAACCGATGCATGAAATGATACATTTTTAGACATAAGTTGTAACGGCCGCCGTTTTCTTTGTGAGTATTTATTACACGGCGTGCTGCGGGGAAAAGCCTGTTCTAACGTTTGAGTCTAAGCTTTATTTTTTAGCACCTGGCTTCTCTTTTTACTTCTCATCCGTAAATAATCTGCTCTTTCACGTGATTCAGTTTATTTTGAAAGGTCTCAACAGGATCTTGAGCTTTATTGTGAAAGGTTTATGTGGAACGTAAACAAGCGGACACGCGATGCTGTTACCGTCGTTGTTGCTAACAACAACACATAAAATTCTATTTTATTCTACTGTATATAGTATTTTATTTTATTCTATTCTGTACAGTTGTGTACTGTATTTATTCTTATTGTATTCTAATTTTTGCTTCATAACTTTTGCACTGTCCACTTCCTGCTGTGACAAAACAAATTTCCCACGTGTGGGACTAATAAAGGTTATCTTATCTTATCTTATCTTAAAAACAGGCGCTTGTCGGTCCGTAGTGTGGTTATATTAAATATGAGAGAAAGAGAGAACTTTAAGAAATTAATAATAACTACAGTGACCATCAAAATAATGAAAAAATATTGCCGTAAACAGTTTATTTTGCGACACCACGAAACAAACGATAGCGTAAAATGAAACGATGTTTTTCTATCGTCATCAGATATATATCGTTATATCGAACAGCCCTAGAATTAAGTGAAACCAAGACAATCGTCTTTACAGGAATTGTTAAGTGCTGTTCTGTCCAACGGATTTTTGATACACACTCATTGATTTCTACTTCAGCCACAAACAGTAAACAGTTTAACAGTAAATATGAACTTTTGGATCAGACACACTTGACAAAGGCCTGGCAGCCTGGCTTGACACACTTCTTCTAATCTACTCTCCAATCCCTCTCCACTGTATTCACTCTGATAGTTAAGCCCCTTGCTAATGAGACTGTGCCACACTGTATGGAATTAAAGTAGAACTCTACTCCATGCCTAAGTTACATCACAGACAAGGACCAGCTCTACATGGGCATTAGTAGTCTGGGGACACGGCTGTTGTCCAGTACAAAGAAGCACATGCAATGCCTGATCTAGTGAAGGCACCAACAATGTTTTGTTATGAAACTGTAATTAATTCATGAAGGATACGTAACCACCCATGCCAGCCTGAATCTTTGATTATACGAATAACAGAAAGCAAGGAAGGTGTGACAACACAAATTGGTCTACTCTCTAATCAAAAAGAAATCAGTATTAATCAGCTGCATCTGTGATCTGCCAAGGACTAAGAACACCGAAAAAAACAGTTTAAGCTTCAAAATCGTTGGAAAATATGCAAGAAATTAACTTGACAAATAAAATCATACACAAAGAATAAATCCGCCACAGAGCTCTGTGACAATCACATGATTAAATTCGCCATAAGCTTTAAAGCCAGACGCTTTACTGCTCTCAAAAAAGGGAACATATAGACAAAGACAACAGGCTAAAGCATCAAATCAGAGCTGGGCTGGGGCTTCTGCCAGTTATCTGCATAGGCAGTCAAAAAAGACTGAACAAAAGAAAAGGGGAAAATGCACTATACACTGCGCTCGCCAGCCAAGGGCTTGTCAGGGCAAATATTTCATTGTTTGCTGGTTTTGGCACGTTAGCCCGTTATAAAAAATGCATCTCTTTATAGGAAGGAGGGATCGTGTATTTACTGCCCGGCTACTATTACCAATGCAATTATTACACGTGAAGCGGGAAACGTATCGGCACCTGTGTGACAGGAGCGTGACAGAAGGTCCTTTTTGAAAATGCAAACCATATATTTTACTTGAAGACTAAATGGCCTTTGTTCAGCCTGCAGCGAGCCTCTTCTGTGGTGTGTTTGGAAATCCTAGCATTCCCGCACCCATGTGCAAGTCCGAGTGGCCACAAGAAATGCCCTAATAACACGGACGGAGACTAGTAACCACGAAGTAATAACGACTAATTTAACGTCTGTAGAAAGCCAACTTGACACGCGTCAGCTGATCTGCAGTGTAAAGCAGATTAAAGGGGACTCAAATTCCTACACATGCTTTTCTCGAATGACAATATGAGCCATTCACATGTCACTCGGTGCTTCGCATTGATTATGTGTCAATCGACCCTTACAATATCCCTGTGGCTGGCAGAAGCACACACAACCGCGCTTCAAACGATCTGGGCACTAACTGAATAACCAGCCCACTTAAATCAGTCTCAGCCACAGCGCGTGCCTAATGGAAGACACAAGTTGGAGGATTTCATGTAAATAAGCGGAGAACTTAGACCTGAACTAACCGTTTGCTTTCCAAGCTACCACACATTGACTCGCAGGCTAAAACTAGCCAAACTTACATGTAAACAATACAACATATTCTACTAATCAGTTGTGCATACACACCATAGACTCCTGCGTCCGAAGAGTCGCAGCGACCGAAAAGAAAGCCGCAAAATAATTTCCGCCTGGCAAGCCTACAACAGTGCCTCGCTGGCTAGCCACCAACCACAGAGATTTTCCCGTTTGCTTTGCATGTAACAGACCAACTACGAGGACAAAGTCAGCGTTTTCCTTACCGTCAGCTCGGCGTTGTCGCTGTCACGATGGTTGACGGCCCGTATAACCCCGGACCTCCACGGCCACCGACCAATGTCGCCGATTTCAGGCGGCTCGTCGCCGCTGACACAGAGGAACCGCTTCCCGACCAGCTCCGGCCGAGCCTCGACTGCCATGGCCCTTCGCTGGTCAAACCCCCCCACCCCCCCCGGAATAAACTTCCCAACAACGACGCCCTTGCAGACCTGTAACTTACGACATTAAAACAGCTCTAAATAATCCAACGGATGGGAGGAAAAGGAAAAAAAGAAAAGTTGGCCTTGCTGAAAGATGAAAAACCGACCCGGGGGATTTAAACGTGTAGCAGTCTCCACCCGCTCGAGCGTCAGTCGCCTTTTCTCTCCACTTGAAAAAACGGTGGAACATTGAACCGCAGCACAGCCGCCATCCATTGGTGTTTCTCCGCTGATCCCTAGACATTCACAAACCGCAGCACGTTGGTGTCCCTCCGCTCCGTCGAATAATTGGTACTATTTTTGCTAATACTACACCGACTACTACCGCCACGAGTCGAGGCTAATATAATGAACGACTAATGTTCAAATTCCTTGTTATACTCCCGCTCTATTAGCGGGACTGCACTTCTATTTCTGTCATCACAAGCAGCATTAATATAGGAAGGTAACAATTCTGGAGGAAATCATGTTTATATCATCTATATTTTGTTTAATATATTGTTTATATTAATATATATTATAAATAATGTCATCATTTATCCATTCTACTAAAGATATACGTTTTTCATCACTATCCCAGTATGAAAGTTGGGTTTTGGTGTTTTTTGGTGTGTGTGAGAGAGGTTTTTTGTTTGTTTGTTTGTTTGTTTTTCTTGCGAAATTATTTTAAAGCAATACCGTATCTCTACTCTTTAATGGCTACAAAGAACATACCCAGTGTTCTTGGGTGGTCTCAACAACAACAGTCTGCCTCAAGCTGCTTTATATTGTAAGGTAAAGATCCTACAATAATACAGAGAATACCCCAACATTTAGTTGACTCCTTATGAGCAAGCACTTTGGTGACAGCGGGAAGGACGAACTTCCTTGTAACAGGAAGAAACCTCCAGCAGAACCAGGCTCAGGGACTGACGGGAAAAAGACACACAACTAGAGATTAATAATAACTAATAGTTACATGCAGAATGGTGTACAAACACACAAAAAGGTGTGTCAAGAAGAAACACGAGCATCGTCGGAAGCCTATTGCAGCGTAACTAAGGGAGGATTAAGCTCAGCCTTATAATATTCTTTGTCAAAAAGGAAAGTTTGAAGCCTAATCTTGAAAGTAGAGATAGTGTCTGTCTCCTGAATCCAAACTGGAAGCTGGTTCCACAGAAGAGGGGCCTGAAAACTGAAGGCTCTCCCTCCCATTCTACTTTTAAATACTCTAGGAACAACAAGTAGGCCTGCAGAGCGGGAGCGAAGTGCTCTAATAGGGTGATATGGTACTACAAGGTCATTAAGATAAGATGGGGCCTGATTAGTCAAGACCTTTTATGTAATAATAAGGGTTTTTAATTCAATTTTGGATTTAACAGAGAGCCAATTAAGGGACACCAGTGAAATACACTCTCTCTTTTTAGTCCCTGTCAGTACTCTTGTTGAAGCATTTTCAGGCAGTTAGCCTATTAATAGGTTTATAGTTTTTAATGTTGAAGCATTAATAAATGGTAGGGCTTCTCTGAACAGTCTTGTTGCAATGGGGTCTAAAACACACATTGATTGTTTGGAGGAAGTAATTACTGAAGGGGAACTCACAAAGATCAACTGGACAACAAGAGTCTAAATAAATATCAATGGTATTGCGCTGTGGAGATGTAATACTTCACAATGTATGACTAGCCGAGTAATTGTTGTTGTTGTCACTGGTCAGATTTACTTGTTTAATCTAATTGTTACGTTTTTATGTGATGCCCAATGTCAGTAAATTATTGTGTCCTAAATGTTATGCATCCATCCGCCACCAGGTGGTGCATTGTTGTTTGGGGGGGGGTCTTGTATCTCAGTCCGATCTTCTTGTTAACACAATTAGACTGAGATACAAGCGGTGGAAATTTTCTCAGAAAGGTGGATGGGCTCTGCCTTAGCGATAGGGCTCTGACTTCAGTCAGTCAGGAGGTGTTCAGAGCAGTGCTGCTGCTCCACATCGAAAGGAGACAGCTAAGGCTGTCGCCTCCTGGGCTAGGTGTTTTGGCTGGGCATGTCTTTCCAGGAGCAGGCCCAGGGTAGACCTGGAGACATCAGAGAGAAACTCTGATTAAGGTCCAGGAGGACGACAAATATCAACAAATACAATTAAAACACTTTCTGGGTCTTTGGTTGATTGATAACCTCGAGTGGAAGATTGTTGCCACTCAACTTGAGCTTCAAGGATTCTAACAGTTAGTACGACTCGGGGTGTTGACTCATTTAAACTAAGATAATCCACCTGCTGTAACCAGGTGTCCGTAAGGCAGAGTACATCAATACGTTGATGAATTATTAATTCATGTACCAATAGGAACTTAAGAGAGAGACTTAATAATCTGAATTTCACTGTTTTACTCTTTGGTGCAGTTGTAATTCAGTTCAATTTAATTCATTTATATAGCGCCAAATCACAACAACAGTTGCGTCAAGGCGCTTTATACTGTAAGGTAGACCATACAATAACACGGTAGACCCCGCAATAGTTGTAGATACCACATTGTTCTTTCTTTGGGACTTTTTGTGTTTATGTGGTGGGCGGTGTTGTCTTTTGGTGGTCTGGAGCTGACGCAGTCAGGTCACCTACTAATCGGAAGGTTGGTGTTTGATCCCTGTCTGCTCCAGACTGTGCACTGTATGAACACTGAGTGCTCAGAGTAGAAGAGCACTATATAAGAACCAATCCATTTACCAGACTGAAACTCTGCTTCCTGGTCTCAACTCTGGATAGTTTGGGGGATTTGACCAGATTCCTAGAAAAGAGATTAGCTCCATCCAAGGATTGGATGTTGTAGCTCCTAACAAGACCAGGTATTCCCCAGAAAGTTTTCCAATTATCTATAAAGCCCACATTATTTTTTGGAACCGTTCAGACAACCAGCAATTTAAGAAGGACATGTGGCAAACACATCACTCCTGGTCCAATTTGGGGGAACCAGAGAAAACTACCTAGTACAACATTGTTTTGACTGTTACATACTGATTAAATTCTAATTTTAGTGACCTCTTATTGATGTAGCTGACTGGTATTACTGCCAACGGGAGTTATAGTTTTACAGAATTTTTGTTTATCCTTAGCCAACAGTTTCAGAGCTCCTGCGATGTCACCTGCTCTGGCCACTGGAAGATACTTCACTATGGTTGTTGGTGTCTCTAGCTTCATGTCCAAAACAGAATCGGCAATAGCCAGAGTTTGTTTGGTGTTGTTTATTGGGTTGGATGATTGAAGTCCGAAGAAACATGACATTTTGGCAATTTAACAATTTATTCATTTAACAAACACAGGCCATAGAACCATGTAGAAGGACGATACACAGCCACAGCAGAGAATACTGCAGCTTGGATTTGCAGAACACCAGCTTGAAGTTGCCCAGTGGCATGGGCCCTATCCACATCAGTCAAATGTGGCATGCACCAGCAGATGCCAAATGATTGCTGTAGCATTATTGTAAGCACCTAGGATATCAGAGTCAGTGGCACCAAATCATAACAACAGTCACCTCAAGGCGCTTTATATTGTTAGGTAGACCCTACAATAATACATACAGAGGAAAAACCCAACAATCATATGACCCTCTATGAGCAGCACTTTGGCGACAGTGGGAAGGAAAAACTCCCTTTTAACAGGAAGAAACCTTCGGCACAACCAGGCCATCTGCTGCGACCATTTTGGGTGAGACAAGGAAGACAGGATAAAGACATGCTGTGGAAGAGAGACAGAGATTAATAACAGATATGATTCAATGCAGAGAGGTCTGTGAACACATAGTGAGTGAGAAAGGTGACTGAAGAAGAAACACGCAGCCTATACCTATTGCAAAGTAACTGAGGGAGGATTCAGGGTCACCTGGTCCAGCCCTAACTATATGCTTTAGCAAAAAGGAAAGTTTGAAGCCTAATCTTAAAAGTAGAGATAGTGTCTGTCTCCTGAATCCAAACTGGAAGCTGGTTCCACAGAAGAGGGGCCTGAAAACTGAAGGCTCTCCCTCCCATTCTACTTTTAAATACTCTAGGAACAACAAGTAGGCCTGCAGTGAGAGAGCGAAGTGCTCTAATAGGGTGATATGGTACTACAAGGTCATTAAGATAAGATGGGGCCTGATTATTTAAGACCTTGTATGTGAGGAGCAGGATTTTGAATTCTGGATTTAACAGGAAGCCAAAACAGGAGAAATCTGCTCTCTCTTTCTAGTCCCTGTCAGGACTCTTGCTGCAGCATTTTGGATTAGCTGAAGGCTTTTCAGGGAGTTTTTAGGACATCCTGATAATAATGAATTGCAGTAGTCCAGCCTGGAAGTAATAAATGCATGAACTAGTTTTTCAGCGTCACTCTGAGACAGGATATTTCTAATTTTAGAGATGTTGCGCAAATGGAAGAACGCAGTCTTACATATTTGTTTAATATGTGCGTTGAAGGACATATCCTGGTCAAAAATGACTCCAAGGTTCCTCACAGTGTTACTGGAGGCCAAGGTAATGCCATCCAGAGTAAGAATCTGCTTAGATACCATATTTCTAAGCTTTTCAGCGCCGAGTACAATGACCTCAGTTTGATCTGAGTTAAGAAGCAGAAAGTTAGTGGCCATCCAAGTCTTTATGTCTTTAAGACATTCCTGCAGTTTAACTAATTGGTGTGTGTTATCTGGCTTCATGGACAGATAGAGCTGGGTGTCATCTGCATAGCAGTGAAAATGTATGCTATGTCTTCTAATGATGCTGCCTAGGGGAAGCATGTATAATGTAAACAGAATTGGTCCTAGCACTGAACCCTGTGGAACTCCATAATTAACCTCAGTGTGTGAAGAGGACTCTCCATTTACATGCACAAATTGGAGTCTATTAGATAGATATGATACAAACCACTGCAGTGCAATACCTGTAATACCTACAGCATGTTCTAATCGCTCTAATAGGATATTATGGTCAACAGTATCGAATGCTGCACTGAGGTCTAGCAGGATGAGCACAGAGATGAGTCCACTGTCAGAGGCCATAAGAAGATCATTTGTAACCTTCACTAAAGCTGTTTCTGTGCTGTGATGAACTCTGAAACCTGACTGAAACTCTTCAAATAAACCATTCCTCTGCAGATGATCTGTTAGCTGTTTGACAACTACTCTTTCAAGGATTTTTGATATGAAAGGAAGGTTGGAGATTGGCCTATAATTAGCTAAGACTGCTGGGTCTAGAGATGGCTTTTTGAGTAAAGGTTTAACTGCAGCCAGCTTGAAGGCCTGTGTTACATAGCCGATTATTAGAGGTTGATCATATTTAAGATCGAAGCATTAAAATGGTAGCAGTTAACTCAGAAAGATCAATGGGAGAAAAAGACTAAATGAATATCAATGGTAATCTATCTATCTATCTATCTATCTATCTATCTATCTATCTATCTATCTATCTATCTATCTATCTATCTATCTATCTATCTATCTATCTATCTATCTATCTATCTATCTATCTCAATCAGAATTTAAAATGCAGCTGGCATGTTTGCTCTCTCTCCTGTGTGGTTTACTCCACGTCTTCCATCGACTTACTATAAACAAGCAAGACTAAAAAGGAGCAGCGAAGGCAAGAGGAGGAGAATAGGGCAGAGCAAAGCAGAATGAGAGAGGGAAGGTCTGTGTGAGTCTCCTATTCATGTGTAGCCCTGTCCAGGATTGCGTATTTGTGTGCTTTTGCGTTCATGTGCTTACGTCTCGATGGAGTGGAGTGGAGGCATCTTAAGGACAGCGTCAAGGTTTATATGCGTGAAGCGTGTAGCAATCAGCCTGCAGTGATCTCCAGGCTGGTGGGATGCAAGATAAGGAGAGAACGAGAGCTTGACGAGCGATGGAAGAAGAGCGGCATTGAAAAAAAAGGGAAAAGATCCTGAGGAAATGCAGTCATAGAACGGACTGACAAGGAAATGCCAGAAAGAGAAAACAAAAGAGTGCGAAGAAGGCACAGAGCAGCGGTAGGTATCAGCAGACGAGTAAGACCAATTTGAAAGCAAGAGTATTGTGATAACTGTGGGATGAACATTATTGGATTCTATACTGTACTGCATTGCACTTATATTGTACACATTTATATTGTGCTTTCACATAATACAAGACCTGCTGGACGGCTCTGCTAAAGACATCCCAGGTCCTTAAATTAGCAGAAGAACTCACTGCATATTCATGCTGTTTAAAGAAATACTTCAACGGCTTTCTAGATTTCTACCACTAGATGAGTTGGTCAGATGTGACCAATCACAGTCAGTGTACAGCTGAGTAGGGATGTGTTTGGTCTTCTTCGTCCTTCAGCGGCTCTCTTTAGGGATCGCCCTCTGCCTCAATCTAACCCTATTCCTACCATCCTCTGTCACACCAAGCCTCTCACTATCCCTCCTCTGCACACATCCAAATCATTTCAACCCTGCTTCTCTGACTTTGTCTCCAAAACTGCTAAAACCTAGCTGTCCCTCTGATATACTCATTTCCAATCCTGACCAGCCTGGTCCTGCTCTGCTTCTGGTTTTTCGTCAGCACTACCATCTCCAAACCATACATCATAGCAGTTCTCCACACCATCTTATAAACTTTTCCTTTCACTCTTTCTGCTGTCCTCCTGACACTCAGTCCGCACTGCCTGCTCTCTTCTTCACAGATTTTGTGCACTGTCTGTTGTTTTGGATAATAATCTCCAGGTATTTAAATTTATCTACTTTCAAACACTTGACTCATTCCTCTTCTCTTCAGTGAAGAGAAGAGGAATGAGTGACACCTTCACCTCTCTAGGCTCTGTTCCATCTGCTCCATACTCTCCTTACTAGGGATGGGTATCGTTTAGGTTTTATCCGATACCAGTACCAAACCGGTACTTTTGAAACGGTGCCGGTGCTTAAACGGTGCTCAAATCGGTGCTTAAAGAATGGAGAACACAAACTTTGTCCAAAAACCTCTCATGTTCAGCTGTTTTCCACTTTTTCTTTGGTCATTTTAGCCTTTTTGTCCAGGGTGAAGGGAGTATCTGCCATCAAACAAGAAGATAGCCGCATGTAGCTATGATGATGTTTGCTAGTTCACCTTACATGCATTAATGTAATAACGTGGTTAGCCTACTCAACGTAAATTACACACGAACAACATTAAGCTACTCACACAGAGAAGAACGGCTGCTGCTGCATCATCATCATCATCATTTCTGCTACACTGGCAGGGCTAGGGGCCAGGACTCTCCTCTTCGGGTTTTTGGGGGATGTTGCTAACTCCGGGTTGATAACAGGCACCACACCCGCAGTAGATGTGCTCGGATCAAATACGGCGCATTTCTCGGCTTTTATAAAAAATGCTATGCGTCGCCAGGTGTTTCATCAGATTTGAGGTGTTACCTCCTTTGACAGTATCACAGTATCAGCTTAAAGCACTTGTTGCAGGCTGCTGAGTTTGCATCTTTTGCTGTGAAGTACAGCCAGACTTTTGACCGCTTCGCCTTGAGCATTTTTAATCTGTAGTTCTGCTCTAAAAGAACGTACGTACCTGGACCCGCCTACTATCCTTGGAAAGGTAAAATGATTGGCTAGAATCTAAAGTGTGTCACAGCTCAGGGGAAAAAAAGCACAGAAATGTGCGCTGCTTTTTGGTCTGGTTACTACCGTTTATGTCAGATGGCACCGGATACCGGTACCCATCCCTACTCCTTACAGATCACAATGTCATGCCGGGACACTGTAGTCCATGCCTGACCTCATCTGCCAACTTGTCCAACACTATCACAAATAATGAGGGGCTCTCAGAACATCTGTGATATAATCCCAGCTGCATCTTGAACCCATCTGTTACTTCCACCCTACAGCTCACCACTGTCTCGCTGTCCTTATCGATGCCCTCCACCACGCTCGCATACTTCTCTGACACTTTTGACTTCTTCATCCAGTACCACAGTTCTTCTCTTGGCTCATCTTTGGGGAAGATCAGTGCACCTACAGGATTGACTTGGAATAAGTGATGGTGTCATGCAGAGACAATAACTTCCTTCTTAATTCACCAAAGACATTGGAGCTCATCGTGGACTTCAGGAAGGAGGAAAGGTTACTCAGCCATTACTCGTTAACAGGAAGTGTATAGAGAAGGTTTCCATTTCCTGGTTTTTGGGAGTCCACATCACGGCGGACTTGACCGGTGGTGTTAACACAGCTGAGGTGGTGAATAAGACTTCATTTCCTGAGTGTGATCCAACAACATCCACCTCAAACTGCTGGTATCCTTATATCGCTGCTCAATAGAAAGATTACTGACGTATCGTCTCTGTGTGTGGTTTTCCAGCTGCACAGCAGCACAAAGCACTTCAGCAGGTTATGGTAAGGACCCTAAGGACCCCAAAGCGCTTCCCACTTTATTCAGTCATTCACCCATTGGCGATGGCAAGCTACATTGTAGCCACAGCTGCCCTGGGGCACACTGACAGAGGCGTGGCTGCCGGATGCTGGCGCCTCCGGGCCCTCTGACCACCACCAGTAGTAGTAGGCAAACATGGAGTTAGTATCTTGCCCAAAGTATGCAGCCAGGAGGCAGCCAGGAGACAGCCAGGAGGCAGCCAGGAGGCAGCCTGGGATCGAACCACCGACCTTCTGATTAGTGGCTGACCTGCTCTGCCACCTGAGCTACAGCCACCCATAAAAAGACAGAGTTGCCCAGAGAAAAGTCAGTTTGCCCTCTCTGGAGAAACTTCACAATACCCACTGTTTCAGGAAAGGCCCCAAATTTTGTGTGACCCATCACACACATATCAAGATCTTTTAAATGCTGCCATCAGGCAGACAATACAGGACAATAAAATCAAATAGGCTAAAAAAAGTTTCTACCCTACAGCCATTAAAAGATTAAATGCAATTAAAGTATAATTTCTAATTATTATCAGTGAGATTGATGCTATCTCCTGCATATTCGGGGCCACGATGGCTGGTTGAGGGTGTGTTCAGGCCAGATTAGTACTGAGAAAATGTGATGAATAAACACTTACAGCTGGCAGTCACTATTGTAATGATAAAGTGAAATTTACACTTTGATCTGAGCAGCAAAGCTCTGCTAATATTCCCTGACTCATTTCTACAGGCTTCACATTCTGAATAAAAACACACACACTAAACAATATGTATTATATATGTCTATGATACTATTTTGACTTCTTTCAGTTGAATGAATGGGACAAAGAGAGATTGTTGCTTTAATTTCATTTTAAAGTTGCCTTGAAAAAAACTGAACGATAATTACTGGCCACCACTGCAGTGTACTCACAAAGAAAGACCCAAACACCTTGTGTAATGGGAATCAGAATACAGTATATTTGTTGTGTTTGGTTTGTCTGCAAATGTGCATGTTTCTAATTAATGTTGTTGCTCTCGATGACATTAGACCAGTGAGCAGCTGAAGGGTAAGGAGGTGTTTTCTGCTCAGCCCTGAGCCTCTGATGCTTTCCCAGACGGATTGTGTGACCAGACAGGCTCCTCTGGGAATCTCTCTCGCTGAGCTACACGCTGTAGCAGCCGCCTTCATGAATAACAAGTAGCTATAAAACCAGACCCCCCCTCCCAGTCTTACCCACATGCCTGCACATACCTGCACAATACACTAACATGTCTGCATGGGTTTACAAAAATCCTGATACAGAAAGGCACAAGCTCATCGCTGCAATTGTACAAGCTCAGATACTGTTATTACTTAGATTATTATTACCTAAATTATTATTATTACCTAAAGCAGACACACACAAAGAAGCGCACTTCTGAAAGCTGACAGATGGGTTTGTGTCTACTGATTACAGTTAGGTCCGTGAGTATTTACACGATGACACAGTTTGTGTTATATTACCTCCATACACTACCGCGGTAGAGTTTAAATCAAACAATCAAGAATTGCAGATTCTTTCATTCAAAGGGATGGCAGAAGTGTTTTTATACATAGTCCCCATTTTCAGGTGATCAAAAGTAATTGGACATTTGACCGAAAAGCAGTTTCATGGTTGAGGATGGCTGTTCTTTGTTATTCCACAACCAATTAAGCAGATTAAAAAAAAATCTGGGGTTGATTCAAATGTTAAACTTGCATTTGGAGGCTGTTTACTGGAACTCTCAATATGAGGTCCACATAGATGTCAGTGCAAGTGAAGAAGGCCATCACTAAAAAAAGCTATCAGAGAGATAGCAAAGGCCAAATCAACAATGAATGTAACCACAAAGATGATGAAACACAGCTAACGTGTGGAATTCTGTCTGTGGTTAAGAAAATGACTTCAGAAGCCGTCATGAATGTAAACACAGAGGCTTTCACAACAAAGTGCAAACCGCTGGTTAAACTCAAGAATGGGAAGGGCAGATTAGGCTTCGCCACAAAACAGAGCTTGCACAGTTCTGTAAAATATTTTTGGACAGATGAGACCAAGATGAATTTGGTACCAGGTGAACCAAAAAGACTTAAGAAAGAAAAGAACAGCTGATGGTTATGGCATGGCATGCATGAGTGCCTATGGAGTCAGGTCACTAGTGCTTATTTACCATTACACGACAAAACACTTTTTTGCATAGCAACAAGAAGCAGACACTTTTTATTTGGGCCATTGGACTTTATGAAATGTTTCAATATTACTTACCCTGATGTACAGTAACCACCTAACCCTTTGCTTTCCAACATTTATGCGATTAAAGGCATTGTTTATTTTAAAAAATCGTGCTTTCACTTTTAGGTTCTTCAAAATGTATTTTGTATAATAAAAGCTACAGACATGAAGACTGAACGTAAGGTGGAGGTCAAAGGGCGCGCACCTGCCATTTTCATGCTCTGAAAAATATTCCCCTCGTGGTTGGCTAGAGCTCGCCACGAATCGACAGCAGACCAATCGGAGCACAGTAGCTGAGTTTAAAATTCCACTCGCTTAATCAAATGGATGTGATTGGCTAGCCAAACGTGGCCAGCCAATTACAATTTCAGGTTCGTCGTAAACAGACTGCACTGGCCAATAGCATACGCGGAGGGAGGGTGTTTATTTCCCTAATGACGACAGCACCTTTCTTGTGCCAGGAACTGAGCAGCGAAGCAGAGAAGGAGGAAATCTGATGGGAGGGAGCAACTACAGCAGGAATATTTAGGATACGCGCTTCGTCGTGTAGCTATGACTCCGAGGACACTGCAGTGAGGTGTTCCTGGTGTGTTGGCTAGCTGATGTACGACGAGATTAGCTAGCTGTTTCTGGATTCGTTTACCGAAGTTTGGGCTGAAAAGTTCACGGCGGTGCGGGATCGGCGTTTAACATCATTATTATTGACTCCGTTCTACTGCTGAAACAGACCTACAGATACAGAAGACATGGTGTCCTGGATGATTTCGAGATGCGTTGTGTAAGTACAGAGACCGCTCAAGGAGAACTCTTTCCTCGTTTTATGAGCAGCCGCTGTTTGCCTGGCCTGCTTGGCTAACCCGTTGTCGTGCTTAAGCTAAGTGAAGGCTCGAGTCATTTAAACTTGTACATTCGCTCTAAAACATCATCGCTAACGTCCATAAAGAGCTACAAAGTTGTTCTGTTTATGAAATGTAGTGTTGTGGGGACGCAAGGTATGTAATCTTGTCTGAAGCTAATGCTAACAGGTTTGAGAATCATAGCCATCCGTGGTGCTGGTGAGTCAGTCCTAAGGAACTGTGACTATTGTGAAGTGGAACTTTACAAGCCTTTACATGTTCCACTGTGAAGGAGTGTCAGGTACAGCTGTCAGCCTGGAGATATAACTAACCAGCAATGCCCGGTTCAACCTGTTATCCACAATGATGTCAAGACGCATGAAGAAGTGCGCTGCTATAAGTGGGGGAACGTATTTGGTTACTGGATAGTTATTAAATATCCAATGGCATATCACTGGATATTAATTAAATATCCGGTGATATGCCATTGAAATTACGTATGATTAAAGCAGGTGTTTAATGTGTTGGGAACATGAGAGACATGTTGGTAAGGAAAACAGTAACTTGGGAGTCGACATAATTCCTTTCTTCCCGTCTGCTCCTCCCTGTGTCTGCATACGTCCACAGGGTAATGGCGGATAGGAACACCAACAGCCCTCTGGGGAGAGAATAAATGCTCCTCATTTTAACCAGTACAGCCTGTTACAGTATAATGAACACAGTCATGGGCTGACGGTGCTGAAAGTACAGAAAGAAGGTGTGTTGTTGTCTTAGACCAATAATTACGTGCACACACATTCCTTCTAATTTTAGATTCATTTGAACAAAAAGAAAATTGTATAGCCAAGTGTACAAACCACATCCGCCTGTACAAATTGTAGCTCGAGTGATAATTAGCATTTTACTTGGACATTAACTTATCCCAATCCTGCTGAGAAAAAAGCCTTTAAATCAGCATGCGGTCCATTACACATGCTCTTATCCAGTTGCTGGTTTGAAATTCAGTGTAATTTTGTTTAGTCACACATTATTACAGTCTGCTATATGCTTATGCATCGCCACAAAGAGATTGTTGTCTCCTACACAGATAATGTGGCGAGTGTTACTATCTTTTTGCATCTCTCCACGATCTCATAGCCGGTGTATTTTATTATAGCTGAAATAAATAAGGTTGTGTCTACACATAACAGACAACTTGTTGTTAAAAAAGTTCTGCACTTAGACCCCATTTTTACTTTAATTTACTAAAGAAACGCCAGCGGTAACAGTTTAACAGGCATAAAATTGTATTTTTGCTCCCACAATATGATTCTAAAAAGCTGTTGGTGGAAAATTCAGCATATCTAAAGTGGAGGACAACATCGCAGATGAACAATATCTGAAAGTCATTAAACGAGAAGAAAGAGAACAGAAGTTTCAGACTCAGCTGCCACAGCAGCTCTGCCTCGACTCATTGATAACAGGTAGACAGAAATGTGTATAGAAGGACTTTGTGTTGGTAGCCTCAGATGCATGTTAGCATTTTGGAATCAGTTTTGTGCTACAGCTTCAAATGTTTGCAGTTGCTAATGTTGTAGAAATGCTAAAGGTAACATAATGTATCTAATAGCGTTTAACACTACTGCCTCCTCCACAGTCAGCATCAGCATGTGAGTGATTCACAACGACTTTTTAGTAAAAGAGCTTAAACAGTATGGGAAAGTATGGTACTGACTATTACATGTTTGCTATTGTGATGTTGCTAACACAGACTGCAGCACAGTGTTGTGAACATCCATTTTTATGGACATTGCTTACTTTTCTCATCTATTTTCCTATCTGTTTTTTTTTCCTTATGCTTTTATTTGGCTCTAACTCCTTTTCCTATAGAGTTAATGTTATCTGTATGCTAAAGCCATAAAGAACAGCACACAAGGATATAATACTGTGAAATAAGGCGACAGCACAGATGACGTGGCAAGCATGCAGTAACAGCAATCAGTCAAAGTCACTGCCACAGGCCCAGTTTGATTAAGGCAAACTCCAGGCTAGAGCTTTGGTTGGTTTAGCTCATTAGGCTGTGCAAGTGACCTACATGTGTTTAGGCTAATGCAGGAAAACATCCCCCCTCTGTAAGCAGTGTCCTCATGGTCACCACCAAAAAAGGAAAGCAAGTCTTCAATTTGAGGTCAAGGACTTCTGTCACTCTGCAAAGAGAACATGTATAACTAAAGGTTTCTGTAGTGCACAGGGAAACCCTGGAAGTGTCACAGTAACATAAAATCCAAGAGCTGACATTGTTCTATTTTAAGGTTATGAACTCAGCATGAGGAAAAGAGCAGCAGCACCTCATTCTTACACATTTCCTTTTCACTTCAGTGTATCTCCCTTTCAGCAGCTATTTCCCTCGTCTGATTGTGCAAATAAATCAAAGGCTGATTGTTTCTAATTTTAGGCAGCACCCTCGCAAGTCTACAAGTTAATGTGCCAAATATTTGTGTGCCTTTCTTCAAGTCTGTGTATTCAGCTTGTTTCATAGTTGCCGTGTCCTTTTAAGTTTAGCGACAAAGGTGTTTGAGTAACCTGCTTCAGAGCTGGACAGCCAAGATAACGATAATATAACAAAGGAAGCAGTGATTAAAAGACACAGTGTGATTTCAGCATGTTCAGCTGTTCAGGTCCAACAGAAAGTTTTCCTTCTAAAGAAAAGTTTTTGTTGTATAAGCTCGCCTGTCTCTGCCCGTCTGAGACCCTCACATTCACTTTTATTGAGGGGAACAAAGTCAATATTCATGCGCCAGCGTCACTGTGCTAATGTGTGTATATTATCCTAACCATAGCCCTCTAGCTAACCACCATGTGGCGCACCATTATATGCCAGCTAGCCAACTTAAGTAACCCTACAAATCAGGCCGCTGTGTGGTTTTGTCTTTATTTATATCCAGTGATAGCAGAGCTGTATGTTTTAGTTTTTCAGAACTCCCTCAGTCAGAAAACAGTCCATCATCTTTAGATAGCACAGAGTTAGATCGCTAGTTTCTAACTTGTAACGCTGTTAAACTTCTTAAATGCTGTTTTTCATGGATGCTTGTATGTTCAGCTGTATTGTCACACCTTTTAGAGCAGCCACACTGATCATTGGATGGTTTTTGACTCAGCAGTGTTTGAGTTTGGACCCAGAAACAGCCATTGACTGTGTTTTTAAGTGGAAAAGTCATGTAATCAAGTTCTTATTCCTAAGGCTCAAACCAGATGGTGGGAGCTAAACTCTTGCATATCTCTGGGTCTCCCACTCCTCCTCTCTTCATTGTGTGTGTGTGTCTCCTGTGTGTTTTTTTTTTTTTAAACACTGCTCTGTGTTTCTCTGTTCTTTCCTTCCACCTCCATCCATCTGGTTTTTGGTGGTGTACGATGTCAGGAAGCCAGGGAAACTGACCTGTCGCCCAGAGTCCAAACCCATCTGAAAGCATTATTTTCACAGCTGCATGCAGAGAGAGGAAGGGGTGGGGGTGTGCTGAAATGAAGCTACGAGGAAATCAGAGGGAATGTAAAGAAATGGACAGATGCTTGTTTTGGCATGATGACATTTAACATGTTTTCTGTGAGTATTTGTAGTTTTTCTTTCTTATCCTCGTGCACAGGATACGTTTAAGATCACGGAAAATGTAAACGTGTTCTTGCTACCATAGTAACTATCTAAATGTTTCCTAATAGACTTTTTTTAACATAAAAATATACAACACTCCTGTTGTACTAAAGTGGTACTCACAGAGGTCAGACACCATCAGTAAATATGAAACCTCGATGTAAAGTCTGTACCAGAAGCATGCCAGGGCTGTGAAATACAAAACAAGGAGTCCAGCCTGGGAACGACAGACCTCCGTGTAGATGGGACACAGCTGAAAGTCTAAAGGAATCTCTTTGATCCTAAATGATTCAGTTTAAAATAAATATTAGTCCCGTTTTTCTCAGAAACATAAATCAGCACAGTCACATGACCCATAGTAATCTAATTAGGCCATTTGAAGCTCGATGACAGGAGGACATTTGATACTTTTTTCAAACTTCAGATTTGTCCTCAGTTAGTTTTATGTCAGGTTCTGCTCTGGTGTTAGTTTGCAAAGGTCTTTGGCTAAACAGAGTAAAGGACTGCACAGTAACTATAGTTTAAGTGTAAATAATAATGTCTTGGTTAGCATGTTAGTTTTCTAAAACCAGAAGGGACCATGTTTGGATGATGTGGTTCAGTATTAAGTTGTTAGCAAGCTGTGAAACACAAACACATATGCTAATTAGTGCTAACACTAGACTTTCGTTCACGAAGACTGAGGCTCCGTATCATACAGGAGCTATTTTAAAATACTGAAGAAGGCGCAAACACAGTGGAGAGGTCCAGTTCAAGCCTCAAACAGAATGATTGGCTAAAGTTCCCAAGTCAGGAGCTGTGTCAGATCAAAGTGGCTGCACTCCAGCGCCCAAATGCACAAGTCATAAGTAAATTCACCCACTTTACAGTAACTGTGGACAGAGGAAACGAACATTACTTTTACTAGGTAACGTATCACAGTTGATAGCTATGGGGATCTATGGGGATGGAGGCCAGATTCACTGGCCGGTTTGCTGTTGCAGGACGTACGGTAGCTGCGGTCACAGAGTTTCTTGTTTTGCGCATCACCAACCAGAACCTGCACCAAGTGAAGAAATGACTGCGCTGAGCTCAGTGTAGTTGTAGAGCAGAACAAAGACTACTGTGGCTGCTGCAGTCTGAAAGGGTGAAGTAGCAGTGACTCTGCAGAATGAGACACTGTCTGAAGAATAGTATATTACTCAGTTAATTATTTTTTATAAATAGTTTGCAGAGAATTACAGAAAAGACCGATTAAAATGCATTCATTTAATAATGTAAGACAGTGTGCTGAGAAACAAGCTGCAAGTACATTAAGAAGGATTCACTCACTCTTCCAAATCATCAAATTCAGCTGTTTCATCACCTTTATTGTGACAGGTGTATAAATCAAGCACCTAACCATGCAGACTGCTTCTACAAACATGATGGATGCCACCTGTGCAACAAGTACAGCTGTGAAGTTGCTTTACTGCTAAATATTCCACAGTTGGTGGTAGGGCTGCACGATTTTGCATAAAATGAGAATCACGATTTTTTTGCTTAGAGTTGAGATCACGATTCTCTCACGATTTTCTTTTCCAGTATAAATATTTCTTGCACTTATTAACTGCACATCAACTTTGTAACAGTTGAGACTGAACATAAAAACAATAAATAAACATAAAAACAACAAATGTCTCACATTTTGTCGTTGCAGCAAAATGTTGTACTGCTTGAAATTGCGTCTCCACCGTTGCTCGACACTGCGTGTATAGAGCAGGTAGTGCAACAATAGAAAAATAGTTGCGGGACGGCACTGTGTAGCGTTTGTCTAGGGTGTTGATCGTTTTCCTAAATCCCTCGTTTTGCACAGTGTTGATGGAGCCATATCTTTGGTCAGGTGATAAGTAACAGCCTCCGTAATTTCTTTGTGCCTGCGGGAGTTCGACGGGTATAGGGAAGCGCTGTATAAGGTTCCCGTTATTGATGTTTGGGTGGTTGACCGGGACGGAGTTTCTCCTGTCACTTTCTCGTCATCCCTGACGTGCTGACGTTGTTTTTTTTCCCTGACAATTTTAGCAGCCAGCTTCTGTATCACGTGGTATAAGGCTCCGCCCTCATCATTTGTTGAGCAGGAAGAGTGAGCGCTTGTTTTCATGCAGATTACGTCCCGGATCAAAATGCGCTACAATCCTCGTCGTCTTTTTTTTTTTTTTTTAATCGTTGTCATTTGGAAATGAGATCGCACATAAGTATGAATCGAGATCGCGATTTTCTAACGATTAATCGTGCAGCTCTAGTTGGTGGTATTGTAAGTGGAAGCAACTGGGGAATGACAGCAACTCAGTCACAAAGTGGGGTCAGCTGATGTGGAGACACAGCGTGTGCAGAGTTGCCAAGCATCAGTCACTCAGAACAGTGCTTCATGGAGTGGCTTTCCATAGCTCAACAGCTGCATCCACAGTGTTACATGTCATGACTGGACTCGAGAGCAGTAGAGATGTTCTCTGCAGTGACAAATCACACGTCTTCTGTCAGTCCAACAGATGAGTCTGGGTTTGACAGTTGCCAAAAGAAGGTTAGCGGTCTGACTGCGCTGTGCCAAATGTGAAGTTTGTTGGAGGGTGGATTATGGTGCGGCGTTGTTTATCAGACGTTGTGGCGCAATCCAAAACAACATCTCTGAGATGAACCAGGAATTCTTGGGATCAGTGCCTGAACACACAAATATGCTTCTTGAAAAATGGTCAGAAATTGCCAATAACACTCCTAAACCTCGTGGAAAGCCTTCCCAGAAGAGTTTGAAGTTGATATAGCTGCAAAGGGTGGGCCAGCATGTATTTATAGACAGACAAGCAGTACAGTGTATGTGCGTGACCTGTCCCGAAGATCTCTGGGAACTATTTTCCCTCCAGTTCTTAAAAAAAGTTTGAAATAAAGCTTTATTGCTCTTGATCTTGGAATGGGCATCGATTGGCTGCTGATGTTTTGATTTTGTGTGGCTTAAATATTTTTATAATAAAATGTATGAAATAGCTCAGGTGACTCCTGCTGAGACAAATCCACTCTTGAGTTTGATTTTCCTGCCTGTGATTGTCCTACTTTCCTGGAGGAACCTTCCACACCCACCTTCACTTTCCTGCATAACATACCGTCCTTTAAGTCTAACAGCGTTCACCACCAACATGGTTACTCATGGATTTGTTACAAAGTAATATCTTTGCCATCATATGAAACGGAAAAGCCAAATCCTACGTGACAGCACATGACTCACTTTACATCTTCAGCTCTCTTTGATTTTAAGTGGGCTGGACTTTCATTGGGAAAGTAAATTCCCAATGAACTAAAAACATTTATTCTCTGAGTAAGAGTGTGTGTGACAAGTCGTCTAATCGTTGCTGCTGTGAGGAGTCGGTACAAGGCGTGGCTGTAGCTGTGGCAGAAGAGCAGCTCACCTACCAATCAGAAGGTTGGTGTTTGGTCCCCGTCTGCTCCAGTGCATGGCAAGTGTCCTTGGCTAAGATACTAACCCCAAGGTGTCTCTGCTCCACCATCAGATTATAGAACATATCTTATAGAGGTGGGAATCACCATACATCCCTCGATACGATATTATTGCAATTTTTAAAAATATTTTGCGATATTCAGATTCTGTACATAAAGGTAAACTTTATCAATCATCATTTTCTCTAATATCAAAGTCTCACACTCAGTCTTTCTCTCATTTCAGTTTGATTGTTGACAAACTGAACGGTTTGTATTACAGTCTAGTCCAACTTAACTGAATCAACCATCTGGTACAATTATAGCTATTCTGAACTATGCAGTTTATGAAAACTATGCAGCCCCTTCAGCAACTGAAGAATTTGAAAGTAAATTAAAACAAAATATAATTTTACATTAAATAAAAAAGTTTTAAACTTAATTAAAATAAAACATGTCTTAAATTAAAATAAGTAAACTGTCATGTTTATTAAACACATTTGGACAGTGAAGGAATGTCAGGATTCTTGCTCAGAAAAAGGATCAACATGCTCTGAAGTCAGAGCACAAAAACCTTTTTGTAACAAAATATCGATTTCTGCTGTCCCTGTATCCATACATTATTAGCAAACAAAATATCACCATGCTACACAGTATAAATTTTTCCCCCCACCCCTAATATCTTACATAGAACACAGGAAGAGTGCTTGTGTGACTGAGTGAACGAGGCAGGTTGTGTAAAGCTCAGAGTAGAAAAGCGCTATATAAGAACCAGTCCATTTACTAGTCATTTAATTAAATTAAATGCTCTCCCTCCATCATTACGTTGCCTTGATTGTATTTATTCTTTTAAAAAGCAACTTAAGACTCATTTATTTAGATTGGCTTTTAATTAGATTTGTGCTGTGTTTTATTATTAATGTATTTTATGTATTTCTGTTTTATATTACTGTGAAGCACTTTGTGGTTTTTATCCTGTGAAAAGTGCTATATAAATAAATTGATTTGATTATTTTTGTATATCATCAACAGCTGTAGTGGAGATTTCTATCAGTGGGACAGGCTGTAAAATGTGTGAACATACAGTTAAAAGAAGAAGGAATCCAGTGGGCCTGATTGCAGTGTTTTCTGGGCTGATTCTGAATCTTGGACCTTATGTTTGACACCCTTGGTATGGCGAGACCAGGACGTCCTTGCAGGTCCTTGTTCCTGTGTCTGATCTTGGCAGCTTTCCTTTCTGCTTTAAACGCTCACACAAAACACATTCAGCACCAGGACAGAGAAACAGGATTCAGGTTCAGAGTTTTGTCTTTCGTCGGTGGCTCAGCTGTCTGCTTCTCTGCCCTTTATCGAACTAAAAGCACATTTTTGAACCTGCACTGACATGACGCAGAGACGTGACGAGCTTCTTATAGCGACAGCTGGAATATAAACAGCTCTGTTTGTTGGCAGCTCGCTGGTTACTGAAGGGACTGTGGTCACAATACTGTATCCATAAAGTCTGTGGTTAGAGATTTTTATGGAATTTTTATAGTGGAAAATGATTTAAAGGCTTCTATGTTTCCTAAAAGTCTGAAAGTTGTTCATAAATAACCAGTAAATAAGCCGATTATTTACAGCCACGGGGCAGTAAATAATCTGCTGAGTCAAAGGATCCGTTCTTGGTTGCTGAGCTCTTGGTTAAATCAGCTTATTCTTCCACTGTCATGAGATTATCTGATATTTTTGTTTTTATAAATGTCGAAACATTTTGTATTTATGTTGTATCCCATCACTGCTGTTGATGTAAGTGATCAGAGTGATCGGGCACTGGAAGGTGGAGTCTTTTTTTCTTTTCTTTTAATCTGATCCATGCTCGATGATTACAATGATCGATGTCTCCGGCCTGTTCTCGCTTCCTTGTGAGGTGTGTTCAGTATTATGAACATCAGCTCCTGTTCATGTGTCCAGCTGCTCGTGAGAGGAGGCTGTGTGCCCGTCTGTGGCTGCAGTGCTGTGTCGTGTTGGGTGCTAACTGGAGAAGTTGAAGACGGCACTGTTGATATTGATGATGGTGTTTCTCTGGATCCAGGCGACACTTGGGTACGAGAGATTCTGTTCATTCCAAATCTGTGTTTAGCAAATACCATTTAATCTGCTTTGGCTGTTTCCTCTTTACAGAGTTTCTCACAGGCTTCTTATCATTGGTTTCTCTGGTGTTTGCAGTGCAGACTGGTCAGGTGTATTTGAGTGGAGGCACAAACAGACTACAGCATTAAGATCAGGATTATTTGATTTGGATGGAGAGGATCGTCCCACGCTTATGCGAGCATGTCTGGACTCGCTGTAGCGAGTTGTCATGGTAGCTAGCGGCAGTCATGTAAAACTCATGAAGCCCGTCTTTCTAACCGTCCATCCATCCATCCATCTTCATCCGCTTTATCCGGGGCCGGGTCGCGGGGGCAGCAGCCTAAGCAGCCCAGACCTCCCTCTCCCCAGCCACCTCCTCCAGCTCATCTGGGGGAACACCAAGGCGTTCCCAGGCCAGCCGAGAGATATAATCTCTCCAGCGTGTCCTGGGTCTGCCCCGGGGCCTCCTCCCGGTGGGACATGCCTGGAACACCTCACCCAGGAGGCGCCCAGGAGGCATTCTTGTCAGATGCCCGAACCACCTCAGCTGGCTCCTTTCGATGTGGAGCAGCAGCGGCTCTACTCTGAGCCCCTCCCGGATGGCCGAACTTCTCACCCTATCTCTAAGGGAGAGGCCAGCCACCCTTCAGAGGAAGCTCATTTCCGCTGCTTGTATCCGCGATCTCGTCCTTTCGGTCAGTACTCTGTGAATCGCAACCTTATCGTGGTGGAGGGGTTTGTGTGTCCCAGGGATCCCAGGGGCTATGTTGTCTGGGGGCTTTTGCCCCCTGGTAGGGTCTCCCATGGCAAATTGGTCCTGGGTGAGGGACCAGACAAAGAGCGATTCAGAAGACCCTTATGAAAAAAACACCGAGGGAACAGTTTACCCTGCCCGGGATAGGGTTACCGGGGCCCCGCCCTGGAGCCAGGCCCGGGGAGGGTGCCCGAGGGCGAGCGTCTGGTGGCCGGGCCTTAGTCCATGGGGCCCGGCCGGGCACAGCCCGAAGAGGAGACATGGGCCCATCCTCCCGCAGGCCCACCACCCGCAGGAGGCGCCATAGGGGTCGGGTGCATTGTGTGCCGGGTGGCGGCCAGGAGCGGAGGCCCTGGCGGACTGACCCCCGGCTGCCAAGACTGGCAATAGGGACATGGAATGTCTTTCTAACCGTGTGTGTTTTAATCGTTTCCAGTGAACATCTGCAGAATTAAAGCACTGAAATCATTCTTTTTGATGTTAACATGAATCATTCTCACAGTTAGCACGAATTGAAGACCACAAAAATGTTGGGACTTTCTGCAGTGAAGTTACAATGTTACTGCTTCTGAAAGACAGGGAGCAGGTCCATGACCACTCCCAGTCAGCTGCAGTCTTCAAAGCAACTTTAATGCGTTCAGACGACAGCAGTGAGACACAGTGAGTCTGTCATTCGTCTGGTTTTTCTTTGATATGGGGCTAGTTTGGCAATTACATAGATTGTTTGTTATAACACAGCGATTAACCATTAAAATGAACAAAAATCACAATTCTGTTTCCATCTACATGTATAGAAAATACAACCACACAAATGTAGTTGCTTCCATTCAGAGTCGAGCCAGAACCTTCAGACTTACAACAGAAACAGCCCCCACAAAGAGCGATGCAGTTGCTACAAAATGTCAACATAATGTCAGCAAATTCACTTTTATAAAAGAATAAAAAGAGCGCGACTAGTTTCAGTCTCCTCTTCCACAGAGGCGCTCGCAGGTACAGGGACCCAGCCAGATTGCAGTAGTTTGCAGATTGCAGTTAGACAGAAATTATTTGTAAACCTTTGCCAATCTGTGTGAGAGTGATTGTGTTCAGTCTGAGTCAGACATAGGGCTGGGCGATATGACCCAAAATTCATATCTCGATATTTTTTACCTGGACGGCGATATAAGATATCTCGATATTTTTTACCTGAACGGCGATATAAGATATCTCGATATTTTTTTTTAAAGCCATAAAGTAAGAACAAAAAGAGAGTTCTTAGTCAAACAGAGCATAGATGTACATAAAATTTACTCAAAAATAAATTATGAGCCTTTATTAAATAATAATGTTGCATAAATAAAAGAAAACTATGTTGTTTTTGTGCATAACAAAAAGCTCACAATTGTGCAGTCAAAATGTAAACTAAAAACGCTGAGCATGGTAACAAAGACAGATTTCACAGCTGCTCTGTTCCCAACTTCTACTGTGTGACTGACAGCATTGAGTTTGAAATCCTCTTCGTAACCACGTCTCTTAACAGGTGCCATTTATGGTCCTTATACACAGTAGGGTAATATTACGTTGAAGCACAGTACGTATCACTCCGCGAGGCTCCTCGGTCGCCGTAATGCTCCGACAATCCATCAACCGGTGCAGCACCGTAGCTTACCAAAGTCGTACTAAAACATTTTTGACAGATTGCTGAGCGCCGTGTTCCACATAAAATCTGTTCGCGGCCATCAAGCACAACCAGAATTCATACATAAGGCGCGCTGTCAACTTTTGAGAAAATGAAAGGATTTTAGGCTATTTTTTAAAAACTCGATATATCGCCCAGCTCTAGTCAGACAGCTAAGTTACAGCTATGTACCTAAACCTTGCTTTGTGATCAAAAGTGGTGAGACTGAGGCTGTTGCATCCTGGTCCATGCTCGACCTCTCAGCCACTACATAAGTTAGTTATTTATTCATTTTTGTGAAAACCCCCCCAAGAACAACCAAACAGTCCAGTAAAACTAGACAAGGTAAGCAGGGTAAAACAAGGTAACCCACAACATTGCTGTGACTAATGGCTACTAGCTAACTAGCTAAAAGAGTAAAAGTTCTTTACTGGTTTTGTTCTGTTCTATCGAAGAGTCAAACAGCTTTAAGAAAAGATTGGTGACAATTTCCACACTTTTTCCATTAAATGTGATGTACAAAAACTGCGATGATACTAAAGCACTTATTTTGTGCTGTAACCATGCTGTGGTTCTATTTGTAGTCAGTGTTTGCTGTAATCTGTGCAGCTGAGTAATGTTGATGGCAGCTGACAAACTGAATGCCACCCAACAAGCTGTGTGTTCTTATGTGGTACACAGTCAGGGTATATCTAGCGTGTGCATACTGGAGAGATCTGCACACTGTGCTGTAGACAGTAACCTCAGTGCAAGAGGAGGAGCTTAAGAAAGAGGGATTGGAGGAAAGGAGTGTCCCACTTTAAATTTATCGAGTCGCTTATCTTGCATCCTGAGTCACTCCTTCACAGGCTTCTACCATGAACAGTATATGGTGTTTACCTAGTGTGGGTGTGTAGATGTTCATTGTTTTGGTTTTGCTGTGTGTAACGAGAGCTCTCCTAATGTCATCTGAAACGCTTGATCCTTTATTGCTCATTGTGCAGTTTCTCTTTGGTTCAGGTGAAATTCAGTATATAATTAAAAAACGAGGCCTGTTCAGTCAAAACCAGCCAGCTTCAGAAACCCAGCTTCACATTCTTCATATGATTTTCTCTGCTTGAATCTTGCAGTCCTGAGTGAACAGTGCAGTATTTTGGGGTAGTGTTGAAAACTGCATAGAAACCAAAGTTCACATTACCCTCAACTACTGTTGCATTATATCACAGAGGAAAGTGGGATGTAAGTAAGTCCCCACATTGTTCAGAAGCAAGAAATGATGGTTTTTAACAATAAAAATGCAGTTTTGGACGTTTGCCTTAGCTTGCATGGTGGCACTGCAGGCTTTCAGCAGTGTATGCATTGGTACAAACAAACCAACATAAAAATAATTTCTTGTACGTGTGAAACAGAATGTATAAACCTGTAGCACTGGTTCACCCTTCAGTATCTACTGTATCATATACACGATGTGCGGGCCCGTCTTCACTGTGCCTGCTGATCAGCATGTTGAAACAGGGTCTGGGTTTAAAGGCAAAGCTGTGTTTCCACGTATCAGCGATGTTACAGTGCAGAGAACTTTCCTGTTACTTTACTTTACTAGAGAAACTGTATTTGTGTTGATTACATTTGTCATGCGTGTTCTGTCTCCTTGCAGGCTGCTGTTCGGGACTCTGTATCCTGCGTACTACTCTTACAAAGCTGTCAAGACCAAAAATGTTAAGGAATATGTAAGTTTTTATTTACTTCTCTTCTCCTGCATGACTTCATCTCACACACAGACACACTGTGTGTGTCTGTGTGTGTGTGTGTGTGTGTGTGTGTGTGTGTGGGGGGGGGGTCTAAGTTATTAACATTTGTTAATGTTGTTTTTAAACATTAGAAAACATTTCATTTCAACAACTTCAACAAATTAGGAGGTAAAGTGGGCCAAAATGATCTGGAGCATGATTATAGCTTTTTCACTTAATGAGTAATTACACCAGCAGGCACACAAATGAATAATATCATCAAGTGACGTCATTTTGTATGTGAATGCATCCAGCATGGTCCTGCTGACAGAGCCGTCATGCTTCATGTGCTTCATGTGCTTCATGTGCTTCATGTGCTTCATGTGCTTCATGTGCTTCATGTGCTGTCTGCATATGTCAGTGAAACTGAACATGTTGTAAGTTTAAAATATATATCTTATTTTCATCATTATGTACCTTTTTCAAAATAACCTGAATGGTGATATTAAGTCAGAGATGATACTGGACACTAAGTGCAGTACAGTAATAGACTATGTTGGACTAATGCAGAGCTGTTGTATCCACTGTTGGTGACATTGACTGCACAGCCCCTTTTCCATCAGTACCTACTGGGATCGACTCGGTATGGTGTGCCACGGTTTTCCATCAGGTCATAGTACCTGGTACCAGCTATGGGTTTTTGGACGATCCAAGCAGGCACTAAAATGTGAGGTCATCAGACTACATGCCACTGATTGGCTGGTCAGTAGCGTCGCTCGGTGAGTCACAGAGAGTGTCTCCTTCATGAAAATTAAAATCGCCATTTTTGAAAACCGCCATTGAATGAAATGGCAAAACCCCAACAAAAACAACGCCATCATCTTTGAGTGTGACGAAACGCCACGGACCAAGCACCAGGCATTGTGTCGACGTCCAACTTTGTTGTAGCGTTCAGGATGCTTGGACGTGTTGCTATGACTACAACCTCACACATTAGGTAGTACTGGATTGGGCGACCAGTTGATCCGAGGAGGTACTGATGGAAAAAGGAGCTTGTGTCCCTTTTTTTGCTGTTTATTTGACTTGACAACTTCCACTCGTTACACAACAGCATCTTTGTGCTGGTTAGCGGTGTGAAAGCAGCCAGCGTTCATGATGTTCTCCCGTATTCATTCTCCTATTTACTGACCACTTTATTAGGTATAAATCGATCATTCAGTGTGCCTCTGTCTGACTTCACAACTGCTTAATGACTGCAGAGACGCAGCGAGGTGATGGAAGCAGTCCTCAGACACTTTGGTCCATATTGACATGACATCATCACACAATTGCTGCAAATTGTTCAGCTACACATCCATTATGTCCCATTCTAACAAAATATCATTGGATAGCATACTAAACACAGCCGATGCATTCATTGGAGTTGTGCTGATAGACGTGAAGAGCGTGAAGTGCTTATATGTGAATGTATGTGGGAATGGGACATGTTGTATGAAGCGCTCTGACCTTTCGTCCACACGTAAACGCCGTTTACGTGTGTGGACGAGGAAAACGGAGAAAGCGCAGCGTCAAAGGCGTGCAGCTTTTTTGATGTCACGCTGTGTGGCACATTATTGTTTCGGTGAAATAGATTTCTACAATGGCGGACCTTTAACTTGACTCTCTGCAGTGTTTACATGCTTACAACACAGTTTCAGTCCCTCCACACAAAGGCCTCAGTTCTGCTGTGCGCCATCTTTGTTTACTCTTTCCCACCCAGGCTTCTAGACTTCTGATTGGCCAACATTTCTACACGGTTAGGAATATATCGCCACCTGTTGCTTTGGCATGTTCCTAGCAGCGTTTTCCTTTGTTTTTGCCTTTACGTGTGGACGGGATTTAAAAAAAAGAAAAAGAAAACGGAAAATCTCAGTTTTCAAAAATAGCCGTGTACGTGTGGACGTAGCCTGAACCTCAGCTTGAACTTAAGCAAGTCGACCTGCTTAACTATTAAATCTATTGGTCGATTAATCGTTCTTTTGAAGCGAGTTATTTCTCCCCTGTACCATCAGAGGATTTTGGGGTCACCCTCCCTACCAAAGCTCACTTTCATCTGTGATTACAGTCCTCCATCCTTTGAAATATTTTCTTATCTGTCAGTTTTAAAAATGCGTTTGATGATTTGAAGGATTTGATCTTTCATCTGGATTCAGACATTCTTGTCCTTGTCTTAGGGACTAGCCCCTCTGGTAGATACCAACTTCTTTAAGTCTTTTGCAGAATGTTAAACAGGTCTTGGGACTGATTACACATTTAAAGCACGGCTGGATGCATATAGACGATATGCCCTAGAGGTGTTTCGGCTAAGCAGTCGGGTGATGTAACTAATACCAGTGAGAGTGACATTCCAGTCTGCTGAGTTAGTCACACATTCACATACAGCTTTAACACACCCTGTCTCAGACCGCTCCGTCTTTCACCCACTTTATCCTTATCTGCTCTTGTTAGATCTCTGCTTTTACTTTGCTTTTGCAGAGGTTCATAAAGGAATGGTTGGAAATGAAGATCAGTGCTGTTTCTTGTTTCATGAAGCAAGATGTACTTAAGCTGACAAGGAGAAATATTTTGTGTGCAGTGCAGCAGCTATTCTTTGTCTCGTTGCTGCAGCTCACCCTGCAGAGGTTACTCCAGTTCATGACAAACCTGAAACCGATTCAAGTCCCAGCCTTCTTCTTTTCTCACTGCTTATGAAAACGTGCACGTACCATTGCGCTCACTGACTGATGATAGTTATGTCGCTCAGATTCCAGTTGTAGTCGGAGTTGTAGATAAACAGGTTTGTGAGATCAGCCGTGTGTATCCCTGCCATGATTAAGCAGGCCTGTCTGCTCCACCATGTGAGGACATACGACATATCCTCTGCAGTGTGTTTTGGAAAACGTAAGCTGTTGTGCATCAAATGCTTTCCAGATGGTGTTTCCTGATTCAAAAATTCCATTAATTTTGACAAAATCTCTAACGTCATGGATTGGACTCTGTGGTTTACAGATGGCTGTAGACGCTGTACTTTCAGAAAGGTTGGTGTTAAGTGGCTACAAAAACCCAAACAGTCCTCCGGTACAAGGACTGAACTGTAAATGAGTATGAAAAACAGCCAATAACCAAATAACAGCTTTCAAAAACCTCCAGAAAGCTTGCAGAGCTGTTGCTCAAGACCACTTAAATCATTTTAAGAAGGTCTGGGATGAAATGAATGATGACTGAAGACTTGAGCACATGAGATGTTGCTTTATGGTGCTTCAGTGGGGCCAGTATCAGCTATTTGCCAGTTCTGAGTATCTGCACTTTTGATAGTTTTAAGCAACTTACTTATTGGCAGCATGTGTTTGTTATACCACCATAAGAAATCAGCGGATCCAAGTATAGTCTGGCAGAGTGTAAACAAGTAATCCACAAATCTCATAGCTAACTACATACATCAGATTTTTTAAATCCCTAGATATCAGCATATTGATCGAGTGACTGTCAGCACTGCTCGGTGAGGTGGGGAGAAAAACCTCTGGGAGAAGTTCAGGTCATGAGAGATAAAGAACTTTTTAGCACCACTGTAAAAACAAAAGCTGCAGTCGCTGTCTGTGCTTCACTTACAGGCTTTTCAGCCAGTCAGCATTCTGTGGACCGAGTGTCATTGCCAACATGCTGTAGCCTTTTCGGAGGATTGAACTCAAAACCACCATAAAGCCTCCGTATAAGGAATCATTGTTTGTCTGCAAAGCCCAAGAACTATAAATTAAGACCAAACACACTTTAAATAAAAGCTTGTTAGTCTCTGCAGCTGAGGAACATAAGATGTGGGTCAGTGCTTGAGAAAAGTGTTGTGATGCTCTGTGTGCACCTTAGAAGTTTGGTGTAATAGAGAGAAAACAATTTGACTCATCGGTAAACTGAATAACTTTAGTGTTTCCTTCATTTAGTCAGGATGAATTGATGGATGGTTAATCAGCCGAGTTTGTTTCAGAGGCACAACTGAAGCTCGGGTGGTCGTAACTGTTGCCCACCTTTTAGTATTTTACCTGTTAGCTGTAAACGTGGGTGTTGTTATCACACAGTGGGGCTGGCAGTGTGGAGCATTTACTAGGAGGCTGAGGTGTTGGTGTTTGATCCAAGTTTAACCTTAGCAGTAGTGGCTCTGCAAGTCTAATGTAATGTTTCTTCTTCCCCGTGGAAGGCAGTTATTCAAAGACAGGGTCAGTAAATGTCCACTGTAGCCCCAGGAAGCTAAAAGGCTGGTGTGTAGGTTACATCTTAATGTCCTTTGTGCTGATAAAATGAATGAAGGAGGAAAGGAGAAAATATTCTATCAGAAATGGAAAGTAGAGGAAAGCTGGGAGCTGAAATGTCTGAAGCAGAGGGAGACTGAACGGGTAAATTAAACCTCTCAGTGTCAGCTCACTCTTTACATTTAGTGTGTGTGTGTGTGTGTGTGTGTGTGTCCCTGTTGTTTCTCTTTCAAACACTCTCACAGAGATGAGTGAAGTAATGTCATTAAAAACGATGAGAAGTCTTGGCTGACTTTCCATAATCTGCATTTTTTAATCTTGGATGTTTTTCATGGTGAACAGCTGTTCAGCATGATGGAGTGGCAGCTGAAAACCCCTCTGTGGGCAAATGGGACACAATTAAGCATCACATATTTACTGACACACACACCTACTGCTTGGTTTAACATGGAAATCCAGTCAGACGAGACTGGAAAGCCGTCAAAGAGGGACGAAGGAAGCCAGACCGCCGGGGGGGCGGAAAGAAAAAGGGTAAAAAAGTCCTCAACCTTTGTCAAAGGAGCTTGCAAAGAAAAGCATCTGGACTTCTTTAAGTTGCTTGAAGACGTTTCACCTCTCATCAGGTCAAATGACCTTAGAACTTAGACTGTAGAAGAACCTTCTTTGACTACGATGACCTGGATGGCTGAGGATCATCACAGACGTCCTCAACCTTTGTTTCACTGCTGCCAGCCTGTGAAGGAGGCCGAGGCTTAAAGGAGAAAGAACAACATCATTTAAAAATGAGTTTATTAGCTCAAACCTGTCCACTGGGGCTCGTGACCAAGTTCACTTGTTACACCAGTGTGGAGCAGGGTTCTTAGTATAACCTTTGAATGCTCTGCTCAGTCAAAGCTTGATTTCACCAGTTGAGGTTGTTGATCATCAAAAATGATCAATTCTACCCATTTTCAAAATGCAGCTTTTTAGAAGCACCCATTATGCCTCAGGGCATGACCCAAGTATGTCAAGTTGTGGGCATTACTATGTTATAAACGTCTTCTACTAAAGGACACAAATACAGAAAATGTTCTTGTGTTTATTACATAAAGCAATGCACTCTGGTGGCACTCCAGAGCCGCTTATTATAACTAACTCTCTAACTAACTCTCTAACTAACTCTCTAACTAACTCTGTAACTGTTCAGAGCTACGCTTCCACTACTGTAGATATATTCATAGGACATCTGTTTACCACACACCAGCACATCTGTATATCTGTAGCATATCTTTATATTTGTTCATAGTACACCTGTATATCTGCCCGTCTGCACAGATAGATCATCTGTGTGCTGTACAGATCATCTGTATATATTCATCTCTACTCGACTTATCTGTATATGCTCGGCTCTTATTGCACTTGCTGCTCTTGCAGTCTGCATCTAATCAGAAGTGTATTTATTTTACTCTGTATTTATTCATGTGTAATGACAATAAAGTGGAATCCAAATCCTGACAGACCAGAATATACAAAATATGAGCTGCTTTTGGTTTTAACTTCCAGTGCGCAGGAAACGAGGGATGCAGTATGAATCCTCACAGCTATGGAGGGCCAGGAGTGACAAAATGAATGAATTAAATACACAAATTAAGTAATTAATTAAATGTGTCATTAATGAATTAAAATTGGAATTGATTGAATAAATAAATATCAATAATTAATTAAAGGCACAATCATTCCATTTAAAACATTTAATTATTTATTTCCTATTTTATTAATGACACGTTTAATTCTATAATTGCTTAATTATTTACACATTTAATTATTTATTCCTGTTTTTAATGATGTATTTATGTAATTCATTTTGGCAGTCCCTGTGGCTGTTCATGAATGAATTTCAGCCCATCAAAGTCAGGGGGCGGGGTTAGTGCTGAAGTCACACCCATTGCTTTGGCCTGCTGTGAGGCTGTATTATAAACTGTGATGTGAGTCTGTAGGTGCTCTCATCCTTCTTGCCTTCAGTCGTGCTCATGAGCAGTATTAGTGTGATGTGTTTCATAGTTTCTAACAGCGAAACGTAACATGACCGAAACAGCAACATAAAAAAGCACTCCCCACACAATCAGCTGTTAATCTGATTTTATTTTGATTTTAGTAAATCTATAAAATCCTAACAGACAGTGGTGCTTAGATTACAGTTGAATTAAAACAAACGGATGATGTCATCATTTCTTCACGATCAGCATGCTGGTTCAGACGCTGCTGCTCTCGGTGGAAATGCTCCCTCTCTGTCCTCCTTGTGTAACAAAGATTTTTAATGTTAGTGTGAATATTAGTAATGTTAAGAGGTGATGCTGGTTTAATGCTCAGCCTTCCTTTTAAACGATGATTCATGCAGTTGTCTCTCTGCCTGTAGGTGCGATGGATGATGTACTGGATTGTATTTGCCCTCTACACTGTCGTGGAGACGATCACTGACCTATCACTGGCATGGTGAGTTTGCCACGAATGTTAAACACAAACATTATGTAAACCTCGTAAACTCACATGTCGTACAGATACAGCTACACTGACTGTGTGAGGGGAAGAAGACGTTTTCCTCGCTAACCTGAATAATAATGATAGAAATGTACTCTTTCCTAGTGTGACTAGAATAAACTGCATGTGCACTGTGTAGGAACAGAGTCACATTTGCAGGAACTTAAGGTCGAGTTTCAGAGATTTTATGAATCTCATGTGACAACATTTAGCTAGAAGGAACAATGTAACGATTTTGAGGAATTGATGGAGTTCAATGGTTTTTTTGACAGATGTTAAATGCAGTTAAACTTTAAAACACTGACATTTCTAAAACCAATGAGAAGTTTTTGAATATTTATTATTACTCATTAATAAGAGAAAATCATTTCTTACCCGGTTACTCGATTAATCGATAGAATATTTGATAGATTAGTCCATTAATAAAATAATTGATACCTGCAGCCCTACAGCTGATGTTTTATCAGACAGTCACAGAAAGTGCTGGAACATGTCAGTGCAGTCCAAAAAACCATAATAAACCTTCAGAGCTGTGTGCAACAAAAACTTAACAACAGGAGTGGGAGTGGGTGCATATGTCTTAAACTGTTTTTCTGCAGTGGAAAGCATCATTATGTACCATGGGTTAAACTTACCGTGTGTTTCCATATCCAGGTTTCCTCTCTACTACGAGCTCAAGATAGCTTTTGTGATCTGGCTGCTGTCCCCTTACACCAGAGGAGCGAGTCTTATTTACAGGAAGTGTCTGCATCCTTTGCTGTCCTCCAGAGAAAGGGTACATTCATTCGTACATCCATGTGTAATGCAGGTCACACTGGTTTGTTCCCAGTTCAACTGTGTTCTAAAATGTAATTGTTGTCTTCCTTTAGGAAATAGATGAGTACATTGTGCAGGCCAAAGAGAGAAGCTATGAGACCATGGTGAACTTTGGCAAGCAGGGCCTGAGCATTGCAGCCACCGCTGCAGTCACTGCAGCCGTCAAGGCAAGTTACTCTTTTTTTATTTGTCACGTGAGTGCACTACAGTTTTATGTTAGATAGCATGGCTGAGTCAGTTTTCATCTTCTTTCTCTCTACTTTGCTACAGAGTAGGGCTGTGCGATATGACCAGAATCTCATATCACGAGAATTCTATCGTCCGATAACGATATAAATCACAAAAATGTAACATTTTCTGTAAAGTCTGTGAATCTCGGGCAGCTCGACTTGCGGGAAGTGTTTCCAGCTGCGCGTCATGTAGCTGGAGTCGAGTGTTTTAACCGATGCATGAAACGATAAATTTTTAGACATAAGTTGTAACGGCGCCGTTTTCTTTGTGAGTATTTATTACACGACGTGCTGCGGGGAAAAGCCTGTTCTAACGTTTGAGTTTAAGCTTTATTTTTTAGCACCTGGCGTCTTTTTTACTTCTCATCTGTAAATAATCTGCTTTTACGTGATTCAGTTTATTTTGAAAAGTCTTAACAGGATCTTGAGCTCTATTGTGAAAGGTTTATGTGGAACATAAACAAGTGGACACGCGATGCTGTTACCGTCGTTGTTGCTAACGACAACGCATAAAAACAGGCGCTTGTCCGTCTGTAGTGTGGTTATATTAAATATAAGAGAAAGAGAGAACTTTAAGAAATTAATAATAACTACAGTGACATCAAAACCATGAAAAAAAAATTGCCGTAAACAGTTTATTTTGCGACACCACGAAACAAACGATAGTGTAAAATGAAACGATGTTTTTATATCGTCATCAGATATATATCGTTATATCGAACAGCCCTACTACAGAGTAATAAAATACCAGTCTGTCGGCTTCAACTCTCTTTGCTTGCAACAGCTTCCTTTGTCTGTTTTCTACAGTAACGCCTGTGGGCACTGAATGTGCTTATTTAGCTAAATCAGATGTAAGAGCATATAGGTCAGGGGTCGGCAACCTGCGGCTCTTTAGTCCTTACAGTGCGGCTCCGCGTGGTTTGGGAAAATAAATTAGAAGTATTTAGCTGAAGTGTATTTTATTTATGTTAGTTCTTTTTTAACTTTTAGTTATAAATTGGAAGATCATTGTGATTTTGAAATATAAAAATAAAATTATATCTTATTATTTTTTCATCGCTCAAAATAAGCGTCACACTCGTGGAAGCCGAAACGGCGTGCATTTATCGAGACTTTCAACCCCAGGTAGGCCAGTTATGGATGTTCGGATCCACATTATGTCAGCAGCTCCACCGTGAACTATGTTAAAACAAACACGCCTCACAGACGACAGCTTACAGTCCTGTAAAGATGAAAGTGACTTCGTACAGCCTGATCTGCAGACGCTGTGCACAGAGGTTCAGGAGCAGAAGTCTTATTGTAAACATATCACAGCAGACCCAACGATGTTTCCACGAACACGCTTTTCAGCATCTTTATTGACCACTTTTCACACACGGCTGCTGTACGCACACAGCCGGCTGTAGCTTTGCAGCTCACAGCCCGACACACACCAACACAACAGCAGAGAGAGCACAGACGTTAAGGCGGCGAGGCGTGATTGCGGGTGCCGCTCAGGTGCGTCCGACTCCCCTGCAGCGGCGCTGCAGACCACGCCCCACCACACACATTAACCAGGTAAAATACATATTTAGGCAGAATTTTGCAAATATCTATTTTATTCAGCAGCATAGAGCTTTTTTTCAATTATTTTTTAAACGTCAGGTCAAGGCTCCAAAAGCACAAAGGAGATATAAGGGTGGCTCACAACAGTTTTTGTTTGCTGGATCATTTTAGTTCAGCTTTCCTTTTGTTATATTTCTTTAAGAGTTCAAAATGTGTTAATTACATAAATAAAATGTAATTTTCTCTGTAGCACTTCATGGATTTAAGCAGCACACTTTAGTTGTTCACACAAAGCATAAAGGTAAAAAACAATATATGCAGGGTTATCTTCATTTTAGATGTCAACAAGTATTTGTGGCTCCCACTGTTTTCTTTTGCGTGGAATCCAGCTCCAAATGGCTCTTTGGGTCTTGAGGTTGCTGACCCCTGATATAGACAGTCACTGTGGTATTGGTGCATGAATGAGTGCATAGGAGATGAATCGATAGCCTGTACGAGATCTTCACTCGACGATGTGTCTGATACCCTTTGCACATGCACGCACATCCTCTGTGCATGTCTGTGCCTCAGATGGTCTTCCTGCAGAGCCAGTATAAATAAATTACATTTGAACTGGTTTCTTCAGCATTTCTTGAATACCTGAGTGATTCAGATAAGCCCAGTTGATCTCACGCTTCACAGCACTGGAGCAGTGGGGATGCAGTACAAAGAAAAAACGAATGGTGTCAGCAGCAGTATTTAACTGTGAGACAAAACAGTGAACTCCTGTAACAAATTAATAACAAATTATGATGATGATGATGATCAAGGATTAGTCTGATATTAAGTAATTTTATTTGTTTATGGGAGCAACTGAAAGCAGCTTTATTAAGCAAGACTAAACAATTTAAGTTTAGAAATGGAGGAATAATGATTTATAAATGATGCCAAACTAGTACATTATTAATGATTAATAGTGTGTAGTTATTATAATATAGAACTATAATACAATTATATTGTGTGGTTGTGTGTGTAAATAAATAAAGACAGAATTAAACTGAATTGATTGGACCACTCAGCCAGGACTTAGCAAGTGCAAAGTTCAAGTATCAGAAAATGTTAACATGATGTTAGGATGGTCTCTATTAGTGTTACTATAAGATGACATTAGCTATGTTACCTTAGCATTTCTCCAGTGCTTGCTAACACTTTAGCCTGTGGAGCGGTTGGTTTCACAACGACACCGTCAGCCGTGTCAAACTAAACAACTTGAATGTTGTAAATGAGTCAAACTGAATGACGTTGAGGTCTTGAGTGGTTCTGCTGACCGTGCTACCCATCGACTCTGTTTTTAACAGGCCAAACTTCATTTAAGCGTAACTGAAGTTCTTCAGTGGAATCAGTTTGTGGCTGACTTCAGCTGAGTAACACTGTGTTATGTTCTGTGTTAGGAAAAGAGCACCTGCTTTTTCACATAGTAACACTTTAAAATGAACGAGGTCAGGTGTGCATATTCTAACACAAAGAAGCAGCACTCAGCAGGATCAACGGCAGGTCTGGTTGTTTATCCTTGTGATGGACCGAGCAGTGAAGGAAACTTAGGCACAGGTTAAAGTCCAAAAAAATGATTTGTTATTTAACCCAAAAACATAATTGGTTAAATCCTGCAAAAAGAATCAAAATCTTGGGCCCATAAAAGAGGTCAAAATAACAGAACTCTACTCAAAGTTGACAACACTGCTGATAACTCAAACAAACTGACCTCACTTAACGAGACGAAGGGGAAACTTAAATAGTGGCTGATCAGCCCACAAAAACAGGAGAAGGGGTAAAACACACAAAACCAAACTAAACCAAACATAATGAACTCCAATTCCCCCCCATGTTATGGCATGAACCAATTTGCAGTCTTCCTTTAAAGCTGGCTCCGCCCCTTTTCCACCTCTTGGCTCCTTAATCAAGGGACTGGAACAGCTGCAACTAAGGTAACTCAGAAAACAAAGATTAATCACACATAACAGTGTAAACTAAAATGTGCGCACTTATTTTAGAATACAGTGTTATGTGGATATGTGAATGAACTCTAAACCAAAACCAGTTATTTATTGTCCTGTAAACTAATTCCTATATTTAAAGACAAATGTGAATGTGATGTTACTTATAAGCCTCTACACTAACATGCTGGGTATTACCACTGTGTGGCTGTAAGTGCAGCCATCACAATCCTTCACTGTAGTTTGTGTCCTTGCTGTGTCAGTGCAGCCTCCTGTCTCCACTTACTTGAAACATCCTGTTAATCAAAGCGATGCCTCTGTCACTGCCCTGCATCTCACTTCTCTCTCGCTGCCTCATTTTGAGTCTCTTATGGTTTCTTCCTTGACATGAAGATCTTCTTTCCTTACATATTTCATCTTTGTGTTCCCCGTTTGTCTTTGCAGTCTCTCTTCTTTTCTCTGCATGCATGTTTTGTCATCACAGGGTTAGTAACAGTTTTTCATTTCTTTAAAATAGTCTTGCGTCTTACTAGGAATTTGATTGACCTTGGCTTTTACAATAAAACCATCTGAAATGCACATAAAATCAATCTGTTTGAAATATTTTAGCTGAGCCTAGAGCTGCGGTTAGACATGCAAACCTGGCATCTACACCACATGTACCTACATGTACGTGCTGTCACAGACTGAGAAGAAAAGACATTTCAGAGCTTTTCCTCCAATTTGCAGTTCAAAGCTGCTTTTTGTCCATCTCACAGCCTGGGACGAAGATTCAATAAATAAAGTCATAGCAAACAAAATCTAAGAAATCAAAAAATAGAAAAATAAAATGTGTTGTAATGTGGAAGCTTGCAGTCCTGGCTGTAACCAACCAGTTTACCACATGAGTATTACAGCTCACAGTGCTCCTTTTGTGAGATATGTCTGCATCCACACTGATAATTGATAAAACATTGCATTGCTCTTGGTAACTACGGGACTGAAGAACTTATTGCTAATAAGATCACGTAAACATAGTGTAGCTTTTAACAGGTAATAAACATCAAAGCATATCATTTTAGATCAGAGTACTTTCTAACCATCATCCAGGCAACTCTTGGTTAAATATTTGCTCGTTTTAAGCAGATGCAAACAATATAAACAGGGACTGTTTTGATGTTCCTGTCACTGCTATCAGGATGGTGCACACATGCAGTAAACATGCATTTAAGTTGAAAACACTGTAGCATGAAAATGTAGCATCATTGACCTGAAATGAAAGCAGAATAATTGCTTCACTGTATTATGTTTAACTCAGAGTGCCCCAGAGAAACCCAACCACTGTCCAGATTAAAGGGTCCGACGCAGTGGTTGTGTTTTTTGCAAGTGTAACAAACTCGACTAAATATGAGTTGATATTGTTGTATATTGTGTGTTTGTTGGTCATCAGCATGCAGGGTTGTGAATGTTTTGGATCCTGGGGGAGCACTGCAGATCTCAGCTGGACGTTTGCTTTTGAGATGATGTTTTCTGCATCTGCACCAACTTGCCTCCTGTCTTCCCTCTGACCTTTGTTTCTTCTCTGTCTGCACTAACATCCTTGTGTCTTCAGGGCTTCGGTGGTTCAGCAGGCTGCTCTGGGAGGTAAAACCAGTCAGTGTAAGCAGCATGGACAGATGTTCTGTTTCGTACAGCTCAGCATCCACCCTTTGATTGTCGTCTGTGTCCAGACCTGCTGCTTGAGAACATCCGTTTTCATTTGATTCTGGTTTTGGTTTTGACATGGACTTGGTGCTGTTGCAAATACATGTCACTCATTGTTTACGACACTGTTTGTTTTTCATTGTATGTGTTTGACATTAATTTCATTGTTACAGCAGCATACGGGGCTTTGTGTTTACAAACAACAAACAAAAAGAAGTAAGAATTATATATCAAAACCTTCTAAATCACAAAGCTCTGAGAACAACAGTAAACACATATGTGAGCTGACGTTGGTGCTACAGGGTGAAAATGTCCCTGTGAATGTCCGACTTTATCAGTTTGAGAATCTTCAGGTTTCTAATATACCTGTAAAGGCCCAAATATACTGCTGTACATTACAACAATCCCCCCCCCCCGCTGTTCATGTTCTTTGTGAAGTGTTTCCGTGGTAACATCTTCATCATCATTCAGTAACATCCCTGATCTATTCTGTACCTCGTTATTCACAGTTAGCGTATTCTTGTCATCATCTATTCGTCGTTATATGTTTAATTGATTGAAGCTTTAATTCCCAGATCTGAAGCAGACGGTGTCATTTAATCAATTCCATTAGGGATCATTTACACTAGTGGGTCTGGTTACAGTGGAAATGCAGCTTCAGAGTGCTGTTGAAGCTGTGGTGCTGTGACTGTGGCTTTGGCCCTTATTAATGACACTGCACCCTCTCTGAGAGTCCAGTGTGGATGAGGCATCACGAAGGCAGACGAAGCTGTTTCAGTCTTTATTTGTTCCTGATTGTCTTAGAGGCTTGAAAAACAAGTGAACTAATCCTTTAATGCAGAAGAGTTCATGATGTCTCCCAGTATTTCATGTTTCCAAAAGTACAGTAATGATGAAGGAAAAACACAGATCAGCAGCACAACAAGAAATGAGTGCTGTGGAAAAAAATGTAACGCTTCTTAAACTTTTTAATGTAAAACTGTATCACAGCAAACATGTTTGCATTTCTGTGCTCCACCGTCGGTTTGTCTCACAGGTCTTTAAATCTGCATGAAGCCCTTTACAGTTGTGTAACAGCGCAGCAGTGCAGACTGAAGTTTAGTTTCTCTGATGTAAATATTTTATTCTTCATGTAAGATACTGAAAGTCCAACATGAACAATCTCCACGTCCATACTTCAGTAAGTTGTTGGATCTATTTCCAGAAGTGAAGGGTTGCTCAACAGCAGCTCACAGTACTGTAGTTTACAGTGTGTCTGTTTTCACTGTCACATTTCTGCCGTTCCAATAATATCTGACTGTATTAATATATCACAGTGTTCCCAGTAAACTAGTAAAATCTGAACAGCTCAGATTTTCACATGTGAAAATTAAAGTGTTGATATTAATCAGAGTCACAGCTACACAATGATGCATAAATATGTGGAATTGCATCACATTTGAATTGTAGCTGTTTAGATGTGACATGTATCTAAAGTACAGATAAGCAAAGAAATGTTTCCAATTATACAAAGTAGAGTTATTATGAGGAGTCTGACTGGTGAGTGATGAACTGTAGATATCTGACACTACTTACAAGCACACAAATACGTCTGCTTTTAATGTAGACAAAGTAAAGTCTACAGTGTTATAACAGCTGATGGGATCAGGAACAGTACACCTGTATGACTGTAGCCATGAACGTGATCATGTAATAGAAAACAGCCTCACCTGGAAACAAAAGCATGATTCAGATTATTGATCAACTACAGACTCTTTCTGTGATTGTAACACATCAGCACTGCTGATCTCTGAGATGTTTTTGTGGTGTAATGTGAGTGTTGTGTGTGTGCTGCAGGGTCAGGGGGCCATTACTGAGAAGCTGCGCAGCCTGAGCATGCACGACCTCACACAGATAGACCAGCAGGACGACAGAGGAAACCAGCTGTACCAGTACAGCTCCCATTCTTCCAACCCTGCTGTCAGGAGGTCTCGCAGCAGTGACGCTCCGGATGGAGATGGTACGCACACACACACACACACACACACACACACGTGCACTTCTCTCATCAACGTAACACAACTTCTCAATCACAACAACTCGTGGAAAAGGAAACAAAAAGAGAAAACAGTTTGTAAACAAACCTAAAAGAATCAAATCTGTCATTAGAGGTTTGACTCGAATCCTGACAGCTGATTGATAACATGTTTTTCTAAACAATGCTAAGTCAAAGGTCAGTCCTTCGTGGTGGATGAAGGTGGCGTCGTTCTGTTCGTCACTGGTTCTCGCCACCGTCTCCATGACAACTACAAAACGTCTCGTATCTGAGGAAGCCTGTTGGGGTTTGGAGCTTTGCAGTGAGCCAGTGACTGAACCTTTAGTTATGTGTCCCCTGAAAAGTGTCTCCCTGCTGCACACAGTTCAAAACCAACCAGAACCTGAAGAGCCTGAGCTCAGACTGTTGTATGAGCAACAGTGTAAACACATGTGCTCAACACGCAGTCATGTAAGCACATGCAAACCTCACATGTAACGTGTAAAATGTGGAGATGTCAGTGAAACTCTTACGTTTTTATTTTATTATGAGTTTGGCCAAAAATGTCAAAGCAGTAATTCATGAAGACTGATGCTGGTGATAAATAAGATTATTTTATTACAATGTTGACTAATAATAATTAAGAATAATGACAAACATCATAAATAATAATGATGATGATGATGGTCAGAAGAGAACAATAAGGCGCAGATGAGCAGGACTTTGTTAAACAGCTACATCGTTACCTTCACACTTCTCCTCAGCTTGATGAGAACTGCAGGCTGGTTGGCATTTCAATGAAAACACTCTGAGTGTGTGAGATGACTTCCCAGCAGACACAGGGGATGAGATAAGGCTGTGTGGGATGCCAGTGGAATGTCAAACACACTCTCCTGCTCCCACTCTCTCTCTCTCTCTCACACACACACACACACACACACACACACACACACACACACACACACACACACACACACACACAGCAAGTAGGTGAGGTGTGGAAAGAGACACAACGGGGGGTGAGATGGAGGAGAGGACAAAGATGAATGGAGATGAAGAGCTGGATGGGTGGATGTGAGGGAGAAAGGCTGCTCCACAGCATCAGGATACTGAGAGAGACTATTATGTATTCAGCTCAGACGAAGAGGAGGAGCTACAGAGAGATGAAGACGGAGACGTTTATGCCTGACAACTTCTCCTTTGTGTGCTCCTCGCTGCCTCCGAGGCTTCGTGTTATGTCTGTCGTCCTTTTAACAGACTTAAATATAACTGATGATGATGATGATGCACATTAGGGCTGTTCGATATAACGGTATATATCTGATGATGATGTGAAAACGTCTATCGTTTGTTTTGTGGTGTCGCAAAATAAATTGTTTACGGTTTATTTTCTCCTGGTTTTGATGGTCGCTATAGTGACTATATTAATTTCTTAACGTTCTCTCTTTAGCTTATATTTAAAATAACCACACTACGGACAGATAAGCGACTGTTTTTACGCGTTGTCGTTAGCAACAGCGACGGTAAACCCTGCATTTGGCTCCGCTTGTTTATTTTCCACATAAACCTTTCACAATAAAGCTGAAGATCCTGTTGAGATTTTTCAAAATAAACTGAAGTGATGACAAACGGGGACCAGTCAAAACGAGGAGCTGCCTCTGTAGCATGGACATGGTTTGGTTATGAAAAGTCTGACATGTCAGAAAACTGTACTGAGGTCCCCACCTCAGACTCAAACACCACAAACCTCTTTAACCACCGACCACCACCGTGACACAGTGTGGAGAGTTTACAGATGAGAAGCAACAAAGAGCCGTCAGGTGCTCAAAATAGACCTTAGACTAAACGTTAGAACAGGCGTTTCCCCGCAGCACGCTGTCTTATACATACTCACTAAGAAAATGACGACTGTTATAAGTTATGTGTAAAAATATATAGTTTCATGCATCGGTCAAAACATTCAGCTGCAGGTACTCGACGCCCAGCTGGAAATACTTCAGCTGCCCGAGATTCCCAGAATTTACAGAAAAATGTTTTTGTGATTTATATCGTTGTCGGGACGATAAAGGTCTAATATCAGGATATGAGATTCTGGTCAAATGGCACAGCCCGACTGCACATTCATTTTACTATTAACAGATCTGATGCTTCATAAATCCTGCATAGAAATGTAGAAGCTTTGTATTGTTACGACCACGTGTGGATGAGACGCACGGAGTCGGGGATGTGAAGGGGAATGAGCTTAAATACCTTGAGCCATAGTTTTCACGTGATTCGAGAGCTGCGGTACTGCGGCCCTTTGCCTCCCAGCCATCCTTTGAATATCTTTGAGTTTACCTTAAGCAAAATACCAGACAGTTGCTGTGTGAGATGTACTAATCAGCCTTTACTTGAAGCTGCCATGAGAGCGTCGAGTACACACGTCTCCTAACCCTGCATTATAGCCTCGCACCAATCCCTGCTTCTCCACAGCGACCCGGCTGTCAGTGGCAGCTCATGTAAACTATAGGAACAGTTTACCCGACATCGGGTGACAAATGAGAACACTACCAGAGCTGGTCCTGCACTGTCCAAGTCCAAGTCTTTGTGTAACCATCGTCTTTCAGGAAGAATGCAGTTTTTTCCAAGCCAGAAGTTACAGCCTTGGTTTATACTGTCTGTGGTTCTTTGCCACAAAAATACATATAGAAACAACAACAAGGTCAACAAGAAGAATTGAGAATGACATCATTGCTGTGAAAACTGCTGTCAGTTAATTGAAGAGCAGGAAACATGTTCCACTGGACAATCTACAGATCAGAGCACTGATGAGGCATGGTGCTCTGATCTGGATCTGTACTGACCACAGAACTGGTCAGTGAACTGACCAAAGAAGAAGAAACACCCAGTGCATCATGGGAATCCCCAGCAGCCTACATCTATTGCAGCATAACTAAGGGAGGATTCAGGGTCACCTGGTCCAGCCCTAACTATATGCTTTAGCAAACAGGAAAGTTTGAAGCTTTAAAAGTAGAGATAGTGTCTGTCTCCTGAATCCAAACTGGAAGCTGGTTCCTGAAACCTGAAGGCTCTGCAGGATGTTTCTGTGCGAGCGCCGGAGCCGTGCTGTACAGTCGTGAGTGTCGTTCTCCGTCACAACACATAGTGTGGTTTCTTCTTTCTGTTAGTAACTGATTTTGAGTGTGTTTGGTAACGATTCATTCATCAAGTCCAAATCAACTTTGTCTTCATACTAATATTCAAGTATAGTGCAGACAGTTGATGCAAGTAGGAGTGTGTATCGGCAAGAATCTGGCGATACAATATGTGTCACAATACAATATATCGCGATACTAAAAATCAGACGATATTTGTGTTTGTGTTGATTGTATGAAAACTCACAGTAAACAGTCCAAACTGACATGAGCTATGTTAACTAAAATAGAGGGATACGTTTCACTCTAAGTTCAAAATGAATGGAGAAATGTTCCTTATCAGAAGATAAACAAACAAAAACCACTTTACTGATAGAAGTAAACAATGTAACACTGAGGTCTTACTTAGTGAGTACTATGATTTTAAAATACTAATCCAAAAAATGCTCATAAAAGAAGCACTTTTATGTGACCTTAACATAAACAAACATACATGAAAAATGAAATTGCTTGAAGAATTCATCCAAGTAAACATTGACAATATAAAGTGCTAATAAAAGAAGGTCCAGCCCTGCAGTGTCACAGTGAAACACTTTTTATGCAACCTGTTCATCTGTGTGACTGAAGGCTCCACTGATCAGTTATGTGAGGAGCTGTGATCTCCAAGTCCAAGCGTGTGAAAGCAGCCGTCTCTGCTGAGCTGAGAGTCCAGGACTGTCGCTGTGACTTCTTGGTACAACTTTGGAGAGCAATGTCTGATATGTTGTCCGGAGAAACGGTGTAACGGGCTCCAACGTTTTAATCACATTACCAAATCCTTTATTCTCTGCTGCACTCAGACCATAAAAACAAGTACTGACTGCGCTGGTTGTGTTGCACGAGTCAAAGTTGCTGGTAGTTTTAAGGTTAGCATTTGATGCTACGTTGCTATGGTGTCTAGACACATGTACATTAAATTTGTGTTACCTGAGTATTTGACTGTGGCGGTGCAGATGTTACAGACTTCAGAGCTCTTGTCAAAGTCTTTACTGCCTTGTTTTGTCCTAAATCCAAAAGAAGTCCACACATCTGCTTTGAAAGCTGCTGAGGCCGGCTGCATCCTCTCCTCTTCTGTCATCAGTGAGCACAGTTTGCCACACGTCCGCCGTTCTTCTTCTTTGGTTTGGTAAAATCGACACTTCCACGGCACATCCAGTGTTATCACGAGACCTTGTTTTTCCATCATAGTGAAAGCGGTAAAAACTGCTAACAACTAGCAGCCGGAGTTTGAATTGCTACACATAAAAGAAATATTCAATTCAATGTTATTTATATAGCGCCAAATCACAACAAAAGTCGCCTCAAGGCGCTTCATAGATACAGAGAAAAGCCCAACAATCATATGACCCCCTATGAGCAGCACTTTGGCGACAGTGGGAAGGAAAAACTCCCTTTTAACAGGAAGAAACCTCCAGCAGAAGCAGGCTCAGGGAGGGGCGGGGCCATCTGCTGTGATTGGTTGGGGTGAGAGAAGGAAGACAGGATAAAGACATGCTGTGGAAGAGAGACAGAGATTAATAACAGATATGATTCAATGCAGAGAGGTCTGTTAATACATAGTGAGTGAGAAAGGTGACTTAGGTGAAATACACAGTATTTAAGTAAATTCTCAATAAAAAAAATCAATAACACTGCTTTTGAATATCGATTCAGTATCGTAACACGAAATATCGCGATATTCCAATGTATCGATATTTATCCCTGGATACAAGAGAGCAATACAAGTGTGAGGCAGTCCTGTCCATGATGGTTATGATGCCTAAAGCTTGTCATGATGAGCTCAGTGCAGTGAAGAGCTGCAGATGTTATTAATAATGAGGTTATGCTGTTGTGTGTTTATGACAGTGGAGCCAAAGAGAGGTGGCACTTCTGGTGTGTGCTGCCCTCTGCTGGGACAGATGCGCCTCACAGTCATCGCTCTTCAGTATTACAGTTTTCCTGTTGTTGGTCCTCACAGGACCGGTTTGTGATAGTTTTGTGTCTCGTTGTTGTTTTAGTATCGTTGTGTATTTGATTTGTGCTTCTGTTTCCTGTTTATTTATTACTGTACTGAATATTTCAGTTTGAGTGCTTATTGACTGTGGGCCCTTTTTAATAGTAAAAACAGTGTAAAAAGTCTCATGTTGAATTTGGTGTGGTCAGCACTGACGCCTCACAGCAGGAAGGTCCTGGGTTCAAATCCGGGTACTCCAGCTCCTCCCAGAGGCCAAACCATGCAGTGAGGCTGGCAACTCTGAGTCTGTCATAGCTGTGAATGTGAGCGTCTCTCTGTGTTAGCACTGAGCACCTGTGCAGGGTGAGCAGATGGAGAATAGATGGATGCAAACATTGTGTGTTTTGGTGATTCCTGACGTCTGTATGTGTTTGTTCTCCAGAGTACTATTACGATCAGGAGGAAAGGACGGACGAAGAGGCCGAGCCAACCTTCTCTGAGGACGAGGCTGTCAGTCAGAAAGGACTGAGGCGATCGCAGAGCGTCAAACTGTCTCGATCCAGAGTTCGCAAAGACGTGAGTGTTCTTAGTGTGTTGATAAATGCTTCTGCCACAGTCAGCAGTGCTGCATCTCTGGACTCTATGAACCCTGATGAGTGTTTTTCTTAAATGTCGTCACCAGGCTCGTTACGGATCACTGAAGATTAAAGGCAAGAAGAGACCAGCGCTGAGCTCCGTCAACTATGGAGTCTGAAGAGATTACTGCTGTCACATACACGCAGCCGAGCAGGCTGCTGATTGGTGGATGGTACTGTCAGCTTGTTTTTAGCTCTGACTTTTCCCTCTGCTGAGCTCTTTGACGATCACCTGTCTGCTGACATATTTATTACACGCAGTGGCTCAAAGAGCTCGCTCTCAGCGAACACGGGCTGACTTTGTTGTGGGACGTGTGATTTGTTTCTTTCTTCGTTAGCATCGTAGACATGTTTCTATGTGTGTCTAGATTTTAGATCAGCTGTTGATTTGTTTGTAATTTTACAGAACACATGCCGCCTGAGGCGTCCTCTGTGAGGAGTTCATAAAGTCATGTAGCATCACAGCATGATAGTAACGCCTCAACAGGCACAAGTTTGGTTTGTTAGATTCGTCTTTGGTTCTCCACTGTTGTCAACTTTTTGCATCAATGATTTTTCTTGTGCAAAAGACCAAAATCAAAGTTTGAGTGAACCTTCAACTATTATGTGCTTGGCTGGAGTCACGTGACACTAATGCTAACACTCACACGTTGCTTTTAAAAATCTTAATTAAAGCTTTATCCAGGCAGTTGTTGTAAGAGCAGCAATGTCTAATAACACATCTGTCTTATTAGCAAACATGAGCGAGCTGCACATTCAGCTACACAACAACACAGTTGTGTTACTAAGTGCATTCGGGAGTAAATCATCCTGATTTGGATTGAACTTCATTTCAACTTTGAGCTCAGAGTGAAAAATCACTGTTCTCGTGGTGGAATATAAAATGTTGAACTTACATTTAGAATAACCAAAGTTGTTTTTATTATATATAAATATGTTTTTATCATTTATTTAGCAGTTCAGCTTCAAACTCTATTTGAAAAGTTTGGCATTAGTTCTGCTTTTGCTGCCTTTTAGCTGTTTTACCTGCTCGTACCAGGTTGGAGTCTTGACTTGTGGCCTAATTGGTGCCCACTTACAGTACCAGTGGAGACCAATGTGCAAGCATGAACGTTTGAGGAGAGCAGGACTGACAGAGCTGATGTTCAGACTCTTCTGTCGGGGGGGGGAAACCAGGTGAATAAGAGAGGGTGTGAGCACTTGTGCAGGTCTGCAGCTCCCACTCTTGATGATTATTTTCTGTTTTTCTTGGTGTAAATTTCAAGTCTGTTTTGTGCTATTACTCAAGTTTTGCTTTCTGAATGGTGTTTTTTTGTGAGGTGATCAAAAGGTGTTTTGTATTGCAACATGTTTTGCACATATACCTCCTCTTATACTTTTTTTTATCTTTATGCTGTCCTTGCTTGTCATCTCAGTTTTAATGTAACTAGCTGTGAGAGGATGCAGGAGGTGGCTGATGGATGCTGATCTCAACAGCTGCTCGTAGCATTCGTTTCCTCGCACACTGCTGGTTGATTTCTGCGTTTCTCTGGCAGAAACGATGTCGACGTGTCATCGTGCTTCTGGTTCAGCAGGTTCTCCTAAAGCAGAGGAATTTTCAGCCTTTTTTTTATTTGCTTTGATGCAACAACAAGCCAAACGTTTTCACATCAGCGGGTCCATTTAACGATTGTAACTGACTAATGATACCAAAGCTTTATGTATCCACACAAAGCTGTGGCTGTATGAACTTTGTGGGGAAGATACCTGGTGTGTGGAGGTGTAATAAAATCAAGTTTGTCTGACTGCAGTCAGGCCAACAGATCCTGTGGTCTGTCCATTATTATTCAGCTCTGACAGTTTGCAGCACTTTATTCTGTGAAACTGGCAGTCGATCTATGTAGCGCCCATATTTCCTGTTAAAATCTTTGTGTGAGACTATGAAACATTACTGTACAGTGTTAATGTTACAGAAGAACCGGACGTGAAACAGACAAAATTCCTTTTATTACAAAAATTATCCATAAATAAACTGTACTCCTGTGGTGTTGGGCGCTGTAACAGTACTCTAGCCCAGCGGTCTCCAACCTTTTTTGCGCCACGGACCGGTTTATGCCCTACAATATTTTCATGGACCGGCCTTTAAGGTGTCGCGGATAAATACAACAAAATAAAACTAGTACTGGTACCGAAAAAAAGATTTATTCATAACACACGTGAAAAGACCCAGGAAAAACGAGTAAACGATAAAAACGATAACAAAATAACGCTGAAAACTGATAAAAACCCTGAAAACTATACATTTCACACCTGAGCCTCAACTCTCGCGGCCCGGTACCAAACGACTCACGGACCATGGTCATAATTCATATTTCAGTGTATGGTGCCACTCGGTCTTTTTCAGAAGTAAAGTGTGGACAGATATCATTTTTCATTTGCTACTATTAATGAACTACGTTGAAGCTGATGTTCTCACAGTTAAGAACCGCCCACAGAGCAGCTTTTGGACTTCTCCCTTTGCTCGTTCACACCTACCAACACCTGTGAAGCTGTACAGATGAAGCTGTGTCTGCTGGGTTGGTGTGATGTACATGCTGCTGCTTCCTGTTTGTCAGTTGACCTGTAGTGTCTAGACTTCAGCGTCATACACAAACAGATGTTTCCAACAACATTAGAAGTGTGTGCAAATCACACAGTACAGAGTTTGTACAGGGCTAAGATGAATCTGACAACAGCACATGAATGTGGTTCTGTCAATATAAGAACACTGACAGCAGTGAAGCCAAGAGTCTGATCCCAAAGGCTGATTCTGTTCATCTGGACGTTTTCAGGAGGAGAAACGTTTCATCATCATCAGGTCACGTCTTCAGTCTCAGCTGACTGCAGGTTTCAATCTTATAAACAGGATATTTGCATAATGACTGAAACCAGCCCAGTGAAGGAACAATGGGCTGGGAGGTCAGTTCCTTAATCTTAATTATGCAAATTCTCATGACCATTGATCAACAACCACTGATCAATGTCCATGAGTACCATTCACAGAGAGTTGGGGAATGGCTGCAATCACAGCATGTAAGATGGTGACAGATGGACCCTCAGGCCCCCTCCTCCATTCAGAGATGGTCTTTCCCTCCTTGACTCCACCCTCAAACCAGCGTTCCTCCCTGTCCAGGATGTTACACCCTCATCACTGAACGAGTGTCCACTGGCCTGTAGGTGTAAATAGGCTGCAGAGTCCTGGCCTGACGAGGAGGCTCTGTTGTGTTGTGCCGTCCTCTTAGTCAGAGGTTGTTTGGTTTCCCCGATGTATAAACCCTGGCACTTAACAGCTACACTATGTTACTCTGAGTCAGGTGACCCGATCCTTGGGGTGGACCAGTTTTTGGTGCAGCGTGTTTTGGGGTTGAAAAGCCACAGAGAAGTCACCTGGATAAGTGACGAAACATTTCTGTCATTGAAAACGTCCAGATGAACAGAATCAGTCTTTTAGGACTTACTTACCTGGATGCAGCGAGCATGCAGCGAGCATGCAGCGAGGCCGCAGCACCTGCACGATACTCCAGAACTGCCTCCTTATGACTTAGTTTACTTCCTAAAAATGGAGGCCCAGCATGTTACAAAGCTGCAAGAACAATGGAACCAAATGAGCTCTAGAAGATGTGCTTCTGTTTACTGATCTTGAAAAGGAGATCAGCCAGATTTAAAATAAGATTTTTATTTCTGGCTTTAAGCCTTTGTAGATGGGCTTAATGACTTGCAGGAAAATGGCCCAGTGTGGTCCCAGGCCTCTGTAGTAGCAGCATATAAGCCACCTACTCAACTAACTTCTCAGAACCTCGTGTGCAGCATCTTGACCCCGTGCTTACTGAACTGCTCAAATACTACTTGACGTTTCCCTGTAGTTGCTTTGAGATCAACAGCTCTAGGTGGTTTGCAAGTGAAACCCTTAAAGTGAAGCATCAGCAGTAAGAATGTCTTCAGTGGTGTTTTAACAAATCTCTGATCCAACCGGCCACACGTGGCGAGCTGGGACACGGATGTGTGGGCTTTAGTTAAGCGCTTGGGCGTTTGGAAGAACTGAGGCGGTTTTAGAGCTGCTGCTTTCAGTCAATGAGTCAAAAACAAGTTGTTTTAAACTTTAAAACTTGTTTTGTTTTAAACAAGAATGCTCAAAGTCGACTAAGACCCCACTTTGGTTTGTTGAGTGTATCAGAAGCCTGCTGATTTCTGATAGCTGACCATCTGTTTGTCATGCTGCATTCATGCCCTGTGAGGACGATAAAGCAGCTTCTGTAAAGCTCATTTCAAAAATACATGAAGTCCAAACGACACAGTGAGACTGACAGTCAGTTAGCTTTATTCAAAAACAGAACATCATTTTGTACAATTGTTCACATCACCATCGATTTAAAGGCCAGCTGAGCCAAACACGTGGCTTACAATGAGTGAGTTTTGCATAGCTGGGAAATGCAGCAAAGTGTCCTGTGTGTAGCCACGTCTTCATCTTCATCATAGTAGATCCAGGAAGGAAATGCACTCTGTTAAGTGAATACACGAGTTTGTACAAGCGCCTCAATATATGTGATCGTATGCATGCACATGCCACATGCATTAGACTGCAAGCAACACAGTAAACAAGTTGCCTCGAGTCCTCTTTATTCTGCTGTGCCGACATAAACTATCAGCTCGTAGACATGCTGGACTACACGCCTGCTCAGCTCGGTTAAAGCTGCAGCACAGCTTCATTTCAGAAGCCGGTAAAAGTGTCGGGACCTGAATGAGCCGTCAAGAAGAATCTTTTAAAGGGATGTGATTAAGATGGACTAGCTAGACGGCCTATGATAATATAAACGTGCCCTGCCTGCAGTTTATGCTGCATTCTGCTCCTTCTGTTATCATGGATGTTTGTTATCACATTTTATGATGTGGATCAAAATATCTTCAGTTATTTGAGGCATCCAAACAAAAATAAATTCACAAAGTGACATCCTGGGATGACTGTGATCCAAACATTTGAGAGCTTCAGATTACCGAAGGTGCTTCTTTTGGCTTTCCAGGTAATGTACAAACTGCCACATTTGGGACTAAAAACGTGTAACTGACATAAATTGTAGATCCTCCAACGGCCACTTGAAGCTCGCTCCAAGAGTGACTCTTTCCCCTTAGACTGCCATGTTACAATGCCCAGCTAACCACATTAGAAAGCATGTTCACTGGCCTCGAAGAATAGTTTCACCCTGCCACGACTATAAGGAGGGTGAGCAGCCTTTCATACCTCTGCTATCTGGACACTGGTGAGGCTTAACTTTGGGGCTTGACAGAGTCAGCCCGTCACCGTCTGCTCACCCCAGTCAATATGAGTTCATTTGTGTTGGACACCAGGCCTGCTGAGATGCATCCATCCAAGAAGTTTCAGTGAGTGAAATTCAAGTATTCTGACAGTAAACACAGCTGATGTTACCATTAGATCACAGTGCAGTTTAATGTGTGACCACCAGATGATATGGTACTGCAGACGCGCAGGACTAAACATTTCCATTAATGAATAATTACTTGGTTTCAAAACAGGAAATAAAAAGCAGACTACAGTTTGTTAACAGAGTCAACGAGACAATGAATGACTTCAACATCATAAACAGTACAGACATGAAAATCCTGAGACACAACAACCCACAACTACACTGAAACATCTGATGGACTCTGCCCTTTGATCTTTGAAGAACGCCGTCATTATTCACATGGTTTCATGTATCAACTCTTCAGAATATATCAGCCCATCAACACTGTGTGCGCGTCAGCCTTTATTCCTATTGATCCCCACTGACAACCTGTGTCTCTACATTTCTGCTGGGGAATAAGAACATCAGAAGGCTTGTTTGTTTTTAGCCTTCAAGTATCTGCTCAGAAAAACATCAACGAGTCTATTACAAGCTTTTCCTTAACACCAATATGCTTTCTTATAATTAAGTTACACATGATCACGATCTGAATGCATCTGTGTGTGTGTGTGGATGCAAAAGAAGGAGCAGTTCATCCAGACAATCGACACTCAGTCTTTACCTCTCATGTCACTTAAAATCCAGCTGAGGCCTGCGGTGCCGAACACCTGCAACAAAACGTCCAGGACGGAGTTCATCCGCAGGACTAGTTATTCTGAGCCACAAAGTACACATACACAGGATTATGTCATAACTCTTGTAGGAAAGCTAAGAGTGTGTGTGTGTGTGTGTGTGTGTCCTTTCATAATAATGCACACACTTGCACAACACCTTAAATAAAGTCTAAATCTGTGGGAAACACCATCAGCTGATCCGCTGTAGACAGAGCTGAGCTGTCATTGGATGCTGTATGAGATCTGGGTCATGTGATGATACAGTAGAAGAGACATAAGTGAAAGTTTTGGGAAAATCTCGACCGTATTCCTGCTCTCAGTGTAAGTCATGCTGACTCACTGCTGTTCTCACAGGTTAGTGAACGTTTCCTGTGACTTGGACTGCCTTGCATCAGTGATAGTAGCGTTATCACTTCCTCTCTGATGTTCTCGTTTGTTGCTCCTGTTGCATAAAGACTGACGGGTGTCTGACGTTCTGTCGTCTGATTCCACCTGAGCAGAGGCCTCGTGGGCTTTCACTGTATAACCTTTTGGCATCTGAACTCAAAGTCGTATTGGTTGAACCACGTGTGTGTGTGTGTGTTTGTGTGTGTGATGTGTTTTATTACAGCTTATCCCTGTCTAGTAGCTCCTGCAGTTCATTCTGGATGTCCTCTGGCAGCTCCAGAGGAGGCAGGTCATCCAGACACAGGTCTTCCTGAGCTGGCATTTCCAACGGTGGCAGCTGAGGGATTGCGATCTCCTTTCCCTTCCTTTTGCTCTCCCCTCCCTGTCCGACTCCGCTTCCCATAGGACCACCTGCTTGTGGGAGCACCCAGAGCTCGGAGCGCTCCACGAAGTCGGCCGCCTCCGAGTGCAGCCTCATGTTTTCCAGTCGTAGCCGCTCGTTCTCGGCTCTCAGCTGCTGGTTTTCGTTCGTCAGGCCGTCGACCAGGAGTCGCAAGTTCTCGATGGTCGTCTGTTGTTCTTCCAGGCGCGTTTTGTCATCTTTGGTGGTCTTAGACCCCGAACACACTGGAGTTAGAATCTGTGTTCCTCCAGTCTGCCGAGTCTGAAGCTGGTACAGTAAGGTGTCATACTCCCTCTGCCCAACGCCTCCAAGCTCTGCAGCCGAGGCGCCTGGAGAGGCACAGGGCCGGCTGCTGCCCGTGGACGGAGACTTCAAGAACCCTGGCCCGGTGGCCTGCACTAGACCAAGTCGTGTCTTAACCGCCTCTCGCCGAGCTTCTCTCTTCCAGCGCTCTTGGATTAACCGTTGCTGTTTAATGTGACTGTCCCTCTGCAGCTCCATGGACAAACGAGCCTACAGCCATGGAACAAACAATCACTCTGTGATACAAGACACACACAAACAATCAGCTCTGAAACTGACGATCAGGCAGGTGGGCGAGGGACTTCTGACTTTTTGTCTGTTTTAAAGACTACTACAGATGACTACTTATTGAGATTTGCACAGCACAAAACAGGTAGCAGAGACCGATTAACAGTAGTAGTGCTGATAAAAAAATCCTCAGCATATCCAACCAAGAAGAGGCCACGGAGACCATATGTCAGTGTGCAGGTCATCTCTGTCACTACACCCCTGAATCTGCTCTGTGGTCCTGCTCCGCCCCTCTGACACCCTCATGTCTAATCCTGTCCGTCCTGGTCAGGCCTAATGAAAAGTCTTAGCATCTTCAACTCTTTTTGTTTGTGCTGCTGTCTCTAAACCACACATCACAGCAGTGTGATGTACAGTGTCTGCTGTTACACCCGTCTCATTCACACACATGCATTCTGTCTCACGTCTACTGATTTTCATTGCTCAACATGACCACTGACCATCAGAGTTACTGATGTACTCCTACCTGAAACTCTAAACCGTCTGTCATTCCTGCTTTTACACCTCACCCACTGTCTCGCTGTCGTCCTGATGTTACATGCTCAACATTACATTAAGTTTATTTTCCCCTTAAATTTTTCTTTGATGATAAACACAAAAAATGTCCATCTTATTTATTTTAAGATTAGAGGAAGTGACTCTTAACTTCAGCTGCTGCTTTAAAACAAACAAACTTGAGTTGTCATGGCTTCAGTTTTCCTCTGGGGTCTACATCAGCGCTCCCCAACCTTTTTTGGGCCACAGACGGTTTAATGTCAGACAATATTTTCACTCATCGGCCTTTAAGGTGTCGCGGATAAATAGAACAAAATAAAAAGACACGACCGAGACAAAAACGGTGGTATTTTGTAAATATGATAATAAACATGAATTCACTGTGTAATTGTGTAACTTTTTTAGCAGCGTCCTCCTGAAATGCGCCAACAACATTGAGAGTAACGTCCTCCTTTCTGCCCCTTAATGCTCTCTGGTCGCTATGGTAACATGTAAATATTTCTTTCAAAATAAGACTACAACACAGGAAAGACCCGGGGAAACAGAGTTAACGATAAAAACCTTGAAACCATAAATTTCACAGCGGAGCCTCAACTCTCGCTGCCCGGTACCAAACGACTCACGGACGGGTCCGCGGCCCAGAGGTTGGGGACCGCTGGTCTACAGCATGCTACAGGTGGTGTTAGAACTGTGTGTGAATCTTAATCAGCATGTTTACATGACAGAAAACATGTTTCACTCAATCACTGATCAAACACACAGAGATAAAAAGATAAAACTGAGTGTCTCACCTGCTCACACGCGGGCGCTTTCATCGCCTCAGTCAGAAAATCTGGTAGTGAGACAGAGAGAGAGATGAGACAGAATACACACCTAACACACACACAGTATATTGGATTAAACATACAGTTTAATATCTGGTCATCACAATAAGACAGGGACACAGTATTTGTTACGCTGGATTTCTATTTCAGCACTGGATCTGAGTGAAGTGGATGTAGTAAAAAACCCCAAACCCAACAACACCACCCTTCCTCAGACGCTTTCTTATAAGATGTTACCATGGCTACAACGTAAAAGTATATAGAAAGTAGGGCTGCCACAAACGATTATTTTGATAGTCGACTAATCAGATCATCATCCATTGGACGTAAAACGTACAGCTTATTGCACCAGCAGCATCTGCTCTTATATAACTATCATTAGCTTACACCTTTAAGTGTTTAAGGTATGTGCTAACTAAAAATAAAGACAAGATGATAGTTTATTAAATTTTAATGAAATTTGCAGATTGTTTTGGTGAAGTTTAATAAACCCCTTGCTATCTAAAATATAACAGGACACCGGAGTAAATTCTTGAGCATCTCACACTTCTGATAATCAGCTGTCTGCTTGACGTTTATTCAGCTGTGTAAAAACTATAACTTTAATCTCAGCCAAACCGATTTACTCAGGAACAAATAAATACTGAAAAAAGCCAAACAATAACATTTTGAAGTTATCTAAGTGACTTATATATCATGTTTAACCTGAGTAGCGAAAGACGGCGGTGGGTTTGAAAACGATTTGCCGGTGTTGTGCCAAAAAGTGATTGTCTGCCAAAAAGTGATTTCTGGTATTTGCCAAAAACTGATTGCTCATATTTAAATTGCTATAAGTAACTTGTTGGGCTATAATATGTGAAACATATGTCAAATGCATCCCTCATGGATGACATAAAGTCATATTGAGCTACAAACAACATTAGTGTAACAAGGTAGAAGCCGCAATCAGTCTTTGGCAGTGACTTTTATATAACCTTTATTTATGCCGTTAAAAATATCGAATTAACATTAAAAATGTCTTTTGTAAGAAGTAGTTGGACAGCAGAAATGGCTCAAATATTACAATAGTTCTGTAAAAATATTTAAAGTGGGGATAAAGGACCGGATTGGTTATGTAAGTACAATAACACAGAGTTGTAAAGAAACTTGAAAAAAACAGCTAATTTTTTAATTCCATATATAGCCCCTTTGTAAACGCTGTTCACCGAAGTCTATTTACCAACATATGTAAAGATATTACACATAAAAAATAGACGCAAACATTGGAAATCACTTTTTGGCACAACACCGGGAGTCCGGTGTTCTCACGGCTCTAGTTAGCCTAGCCCCCGGCTAGCTATCGAGCTAGTGGGTAACAGACGTCTCCGAAAACGTCGGAGCGCTTTTGAAAATATGTGGTGTCTTGATAAACTGAGCAGATATTTGAGGTTTACACAGCTACATTCTCGCCTGAAAATATGTTAAACGTTTATTTTGTGACCCAGAAAGAATAATAAGAGTAATATTAAAACTAACTAGCTGCCGCCATTGTTGGAAACTGAGCTGGGCTGCGCTATGAATTCTGGGACACAGCTTCTTCTTCTTCGGGGTTTAACGGCAGCTGGCATCCTTGTACATGCAGTGCTGCCATCTTCTGTTTCAGTCCGTTATTACACTCTTAAATCCTACTACTTATTCCTGCGTCTTTTGTGATCTTACAAAGCTTCAAACGAGCTTCGACTATTAAATCAGTCGTCGACGATTCTGATAGTCGACGTAATCGTGACTAGTCGACTAATCGTGGCAGCCCTAGTAGAAAGTGAAATGCAGTTTTCTTATGTGAGAAGAGTCAGCACTGTAACGTTATACTTGTTGTTTGGTTACTTTCTGATTCTGCGTAAAAGCAGATCAAGTCCAGAAAGAGTCCAAAACACATTCAGTGAACGACCTACGCTCTGCAGAGCACCTACAGAGGAGCAATGCACTACATGGCAGGACTGTAAAGAGAAAGACTGTGGTAGAAGAAGACTGTAAGGAGTGTGTGTGTGAAACTGAGACTACCTGCTGCTTTTCCATGGCAGGAGATGGCCTCTTCATACTTCCCAGCAGCTACCAAACGGTCGGCCTGTCTGCACTGCTGGTGAGCCTGAAGAACGTAAGACAGGAAATGCAATGTGTTATGAGAATGTTAAAGAAGTGGTGGAAGGAAACCAGGGATAATATATGAAGCAAAAATACTAAACAGAGACTAGCTTCCCCTCTTTACTGTAAGAAAACTTCTTCTCATACGTGACAATGAACATTAATGCTATGAAAATGAGACTAATGATCCGATACAATCTGTTTGAAGACTTTAAGTCTTTAGATCCTATAAATTGGATTTTATGTGATTTACTGTGATTTTTGTTTTTTGTTCCTGACATGTTACACTAGCTGGTAGTTTGACTGTAACCCTGGATGATCGAGTTTCAGAGCTGTAGCTAAGTTAGGAGGAGGAAATATTAAGATCAAATGGAGAAGGGTTTCATGTGTCGCAGACATGCTCCTGATCAATCATCTAAAACCCTGACTGTGCATTGCTGACATGGATGTGTCTGCTAAATGCTGACAAGTGGGCCAGAATCAGCATCCAGCTGACTTCAGAAGGTGCCGTTTTCATCTGGAATGCCTCCTCAACTTGGAATTTATACTTGGAAAGTCGGAGAAGCCACAACAACCTTAAGTAAACAAACCAAGATTGTGACAATGAAGGTAAAAGGTAAACATTTCAATCTGTAATCCCACTATTGTATTTGTGACTCACTACATAAACCATACGAAGAAAAGTGACCAGGCTCTATCCATTGCTTCAGTATCCTGATATATTTCCTTTATGTACATACAGCACCTACATCTCCTGATGATTTGTGCCCCACGAGCAAATTTGACCTGGGTGCACTTTATTTTATTTTTTAAACATCTTCTCTTTCAAGTTGGTCAGAAGGTTTCTTTGTAAGTGCGCATGCGCCATTAGCGTGCTGCTTGCTGTAACCCTAATTTCCTTCGGGATTAATAAAATATTCTGATTCTGATTTCACTTCTGCATCTCTATGGTGCGGTTAGCGTATATTGCTAGCTATTGCATGATCCGCCATTGCTGTAAAAAAGGAAATGGTCCGTTGGAGTGAATGGGGATGACGCGGCTCTGGTTCTGATTTCCGACGTAACTGGAATGTTAAATTGGATTTCCAACTCAGAAAGTCGAAGTAGCTCCATCAATGAGTGTAAACAGTAATCCGACCGTATCATCTGTTCGGCCACTGTTGTGTATTTGTCACGGACTAAATAAACCATGCGCAGAGCGCTGGTTAGGCTCTGTTCGTGAACGTACTGCAGCGGTGTTTTATGAGGCATAAAAGCATTGCGCTATGTTGCTAGTGATGCCTGAATGGCTCTGCTAACGAGTAAAGCAGATCCATATATTCTTGTTTTTCCCGACTATACACCTTGAGAGTAACGCCAGTCTCTGCTCCAACGAAGCAAATGGGTCGCAGCATAACAGCAGCAAAGCTAACAACAAAGCGGCTAGCCGCTAGCTCCTAGCTGCTGTAAAGATAGCCTCTTATTGCAACATCAAACTTACAAGGTTGAGCGGGCTGTCCACGACCTCCATGGAGTCGATCCTTCGACGGCTTACACTACAGGAAACGCGCCTCTGTCCCTCACTGACTGTCATTCGCACTGAGATTCAAAAGCTCGAATAAAATAATTACAAGAAAATTACTGTAAAGGAAGCAAGAGTCGCCTCTCGCTGCACAGCCGCAGCAGCGTCGTGACATCACAGCTAGCTTGCATTTTGATTGGTCAACTGTGGTGCTGGGTCGGCTTTCTTCTTCTTCTGTTCATTATTTTAAAGGCGTCGGTAAAACATGCAGCAGCATCACCGCCTGCACGGACGTGTGGACAGATTAGCAGAGGAAACGAGCTGTATTCTCACTCCTGTAGTTCAAAGATGCTCCTGTAATAATAAAATAATCTGTGGTGCTGCCTCTAACATTTCAATCACGCTACTAAATCTCTCCCCACTCGCACTTATTGCATTTTTAACAGTTTCTGTCATAATAGAGTAAAGACGGGGTGTTACTGGGTGTAGTGTATGGGTCAGTCCTATATGTCCTATTCTTACCTGAGAAATGATCTCCTGCTTTGGGTTCCTGCCCTGCATGCTGTTCAAGACTACTTACTACTTATTGGATCCTCTGTAGATGTATTTGTGTGTCCACTATCTCAATATTCATATCAAATCTTCTGCATATGATTATGAATTATATTTTTTCCTTTGTTGCTAATTTCCTATAAACTGAATTAATTTTTGCCAACAAGTCCACCTTTATATTCCCTGAACACATACACGTACAGGCAGATAAGCTCTTCTTTCCTCCCGTCTACTTCGACTTGAGAGACACATAAAGCAGAAACTAGACTCGTGTCTAACTTTTTTTTAACACCAGTTTAGCTTCTCATCAAACAAGCATGTAGAAATCTCACTACGTGCACCTGTAACCATGTAATCAAAAAAACTGTGGAGCAACGAGGCTGTGGAGGAGCTTCGCACGTGTTTGGAGTCTACAGACTGGGACACAATGAAGGCTGCTTCTAACAGCTTGGACGAGTTTACGGACACTGTCACCTCCTATATCCACTTCTGTGAGGACAGCATTGTGCCATCACGCACCAGGGTGAGTTATAACAATGACAAACCCTGGTTTACTCCTGAACTCAAAAAGCTGTGGCTGGCAAAGAGAAAGGCGTTCAGAAGCGGAGACAGGGACAGAGAGGCCAAGTACAGGTTCAGTAAAGAAGTGGACATTGCTAAACATCAGCACTCTGAGAAGATGCAGCAGCAGATCTCAGAGAATGACTCGGCCTCTGTGTGGAAACGTTTTAGGAATATCACCAACTACAAGCCTAAAACCCCCCACTCCACTGATGACTTGCTCTTGGCCAACACCATCAGGCCAGCCTTCACACCTCCAACAGCCCCAACAATAGAGACACTTTGGACACTCATTCCCCCACCTCTCCCCCCTCCATAGAGCCATCACCCCCATCAAACACTTCACCTACAACCCCTCCCTCCACACCCCACACCAAGGAGGATTTCACACCACGTCCTCCCACCACAACTCTTCATATTCATGAAGCAGATGTGAGGAAGCAGTTTAAGAAAAGCTCCTGGCCCAGACGGTGTGTCTCCTGCCACCCTCAGACACTGTGCAAACGAGCCCCAGTGTTTTCTGGCATTTTCAACTCCTCACTGCAGGCATGTCATGTGCCTGCCTGCTTCAAGTCCTCCACCATAATCCCTGTCCCCAAGAAACCAAGGATCACTGGACTAAATGACTACAGACTTGTGGCTCTGACATCTGTGGTCATGAAGTCATTTGAGCGCCTGGTTCTCTCCTACCTCAAGACCCTCACAGCCCCCCTCCTGGACACCTGCAGTTTGCATACAGAGCCAACAGGTCTGCAGACGATGCTATCAACATGGCTCTGCACTTCATCCTGCAGCATCTGGACTCCCCAGGAACCTACGCCAGGATCCCGTTTGTGGACTTCAGCTCTGCCTTCAACACCATCCTTCCAGACCATCTCCAAGGCAAGCTTTCCCAGATGAATGTGCCTGATCCCATCTGCCGGTGGATCACTGACTTCCTGACGGACAGGAAGCAGCACGTGAGGCTGGGAAAGAACGTCTGGGACTCCCGGACCATCAGCAGCGGCTCCCCTCAGGGCTGTGTTCCTTCTCCTCTGCTCTTCTCCCTGTACACCAACTGCTGCACCCCCACCCACCAGTCTGTCAAGCTAATCAAGTTTGCAGATGACACCACCGTTATCGGACTCATCTCGGACGGGGATGAGTCTGCCTACAGGAGGGAGGTTGAACGTCTGGTGTCCTGGTGCAGCCACAACAACCTGGTGCTGAACGCCGAGAAGACAGTGGAGATTATTGTGGACGTCAGGAAGCACACAGCCCCACTCCCCCCCCCATCATCCTGACTGACACCCTCATCACCTCCTGGGTACCACCATCACCCAGGACCTGAAGTGGGAGCCCACCATCACCTCCGTCATTAAGAAAGCCCAGCAGAGGATGTACTTCCTGAGGCAGCTGAAGAAATTCAACCTGCCAACATGGACGATGATGCAATTCTACACCGCAATCATCGAGTCCATCCTCACCTCCTCCATCACCGTGTGGTACGCTGGACCCACCATCAGGGACAAACAGAGACTGCAGCGTGTTGTGTGCTCTGCTGAGAAGGTGATTGGCTGCAGACTCCCATCTCTGCAGGACCTGTACACCTCCAGGACTCTGGGGCGTGCAGCTCAGTCACAGCTGACCCTTCTCACCCTGGACTCAGTCTGTTTGACCTGCTCCCCTCAGGCAGGAGGCTCCGGTCCATTTGCACCAGAACCTCTCGCCATAAGAAGTTTCTTCCCCTCTGCTGTTGGACTCATGAACAATAACCGTATGACTGTTCCCACCACTAACACATGACCCTACGCTGTGTTCACTGCATCATTCCATGTTTGGCACTGATCACCACCTGCACTCATGTATATATCTATCTACTTAGCACTTTTAATTCTTATTTTTATTTTTATGTCTATTTAAGCGTTTATGACAGTATGTTTGCACTAAGTACCGCAGCAATTTCCTAATGTTGTAAACCTGCTCAACATTTGGCAATAAAAGCCTTTCTGATTCTGATTCTGATTCTGAATGTCCGTTCATGTACTGATTTTTAGTATTTTTAAAAAAAAAAAAGACATGATTTTTTTTAACTGATAAAATAAATAAATATAGGATAAATCCCGACTTATTTGCACAGTCTTCTACTTCCTTTCCTGCAGGCTGCATTTTATTTCGGAGATATTCAATTCTTCTACCCTTACCCAGTGCGCCCCATCTTTAGCATAACACAATTTTCCTACATTTGTTCAGTCTTTTCAAAAACGTCATTATTCCTTATGTTAAATAATAGACGACATATCATACGACAATCGGCACCTATTTTTACTTCTGTCGTCCTACCAAACAGGAATTCTAATATCGACTTTTACAATTTGCTGTTTACTGCTTGTTTTCTGAGTTGCAGAAGTCTCCACATTTGATGAGGAGCCTCTGTTATCATCAACTCTATGGTCCCTGATCTTAATGCCACGGATCTATAACTTGACAGATTTGTTGGGTCTTTACCTGAAGTGACTATTTACACTATAACTGCTTGGTTTGATTGAGGCGATTGGGATAGCTTGTGCCCTTTCCATTACTAATATACACAAAATCATTTATGAACTTTTTCAATCTCTTCATTCACATGAACGAGTTCTGCTACGACTCCCTCACATTTCCTCTGATGGGGACACCAACGTCATTCAGTATATCAGTTCTCGGTGTGTTGCTAGGATTATGATAATAGACCACACAGTGACATGATATTGTCACACTATGTTTATCTGTCAATACCTTGATTACATTCATAATATTATACCATATCCTATTCTGGGATAAGACATACCACATGTATGTCCTATTCTTCACACGTTTCCACAGCCCCACCTTTCTAGTCTGTCTATGACTCCTGATGGTTGTATCTGTATCTGACATAATCAACCTGTCATTTCAACCATATTTCTTGAATACATATTAAATTAGGCGTTTCTAACAATTCTGAAACAATTTTGTAAAATTCTTGTCCATTGGCTTCAAGACTCATTGAATTCCACAGTAAAATACATGAAGAGCCATCAGACCTTGACAGAAAGTTAGTAGGGGAGACCGGGGATAGTTGTAACGTGGGTCAGTTGTAACACTTCCAATTTCTCCAATCAGGGCTAAGTTTCAAATGATGTGACTCATCCTGTGCATGCCCAACTCATTTCTGCTATCGCATGTGAAAAATCAACACATTTTGTCAAACACAGACAATTTAACACAAAAAAAAAGTAATTTGTATGCCAAAAAGTAAGTTTTTCTACTTTATTTCAATTTCTAATAGCATTATCTGCTTTGCAGTTAAACTCATCAAACTTAAATGATGTTATTTGTATGTCTATGGGGATATATTCTGTGTGGGTCTTTAGTGCTAATGTTTTAGCCGTTGGCTGTAATGTTAGCTAGTTCATGGCTATAGGAGTCTGGGTCAGTTGTAACAGTAATGTATGTTACAACTTACCAAACTATTACTTTAACAAGTTGGGGCAACGACATCAGCAGAGAGAGGTTCACTGGTCGCTTTTGTATATGCGGTTAATGCCATTGGCAACACAATTCCTCCACTGTTTGTGTTCCCACACATACATGATGCAGACCAGTGTGTCAGAGATGGACCAGTAGGAAGTACTGGTAGTGGAAATAAATCAGGATGGGTGCAAGAAACAGATTTCCTCATCTTTCTGAAGCACTTTGCAAACCACACCAAGGTCAGCCATGATAAAAAGTAATGGAATTGCGATGCTGGCGAACAACTACATTGTTTCAGCTTCATTGTTATGTTCAAAATTGGTGCAAGAGTTGTAGGTTATAATGGCCACTGAGCCAATGAGGCCAAACTCAAGGAAGACCAACCAAAATTAATGAAATATTCATTTGCAGAAAATTCCATAATTTGTCTTTTTTGGGGGGTTGGAATATGTTCAAAAGCTAGACACACACACACACACACACACACACACACACACGGAGTGAGTGGGTCAGCGCTCGGAGAACAGAAGCTAAGCCAGCTTTAAACACACCATTTATTTTTAGGGTAAAACACAGTCAGAACCCCCAAATACAAGCTAAAATCCCCGCTACACAATAAAAATAATGTTCGCAACCCGCTAAAAGCCCTGCCGGCAGGAATAACTATACACTAAAAACCAAAACTAAATGAATGTTGGTTTTTTTTTGTATGATAAAAACTTCCCCCCCAGAGTCCTATATTCCCTCTTGTCCAGCCACACACATGCGGCAAATGTTCCTTAGCAGGAGAAGAGACAGGAGAGGAACTCCTCTTCCGGGATGGTAAGACTCGCCAGCAGCAGACCAGGGAGGAGGCTCCTATCTCCGCCTGACGGTACGCGGCCGCGCAGTCCAGCCACTCTCCGCACCTGCACACGGCCTCCCTCGCAGCCCCGCCCTGAAACAACAGACACGGGCCAGCAACGTTGTCGGCGCAGCCGCTGTTATCCTCCCCCGGCAAAGCTACGCCTAGCGCCCAACAGTGGGAAAGCGATACTCACAAATGCAGGCAGAGGCGTCCCCCTGCCCTACTGTGGATTTCACGCGTTGCCTCCCACTGTTGCTATTTTGTCCGTCTGGACTGGATCGCCGGGTTATGTTGGCCGATCGTCGAATATCTCGTGACGTCCCACAGGCAGGCCGGTCTTTCTTTACAGGTGCTGGGCTGCACACGTTTTGTTTCCTGCTCCTCGCTTCTCGTGTGTCTCTTAGTGATGGGTCGTTCGCGAACGAAATGGCTCTTAGAGCCGGCTCTTTGACGTGAACGACGCGAGCCGGCTCCTTATCGCGAGCCGTCACGTGGGTTTTTTTTTTTTTTCTTTCTCTCAGCCTCTCTCTCCCACTTTTTTTCTGCTTCACTCAGCACGTGAGCCTTGTGCTTTACGCTGGGCAGAGGGGGGAGGGGCGGTAGTTACACTCAGTAGCACAGGAACAGAGCAGGAGGGAGAGAGAGAGAGAGCCAGGGACAACAACGTCACTTTAGAAAGGTATAGTAATCATCCACAACTATTTTCAGTTGCAGATGATAAAGGATTCAGAAAGTTTAGTCATGCAGGCCCATATGACAGAGAATATGCATCTTATTTTTTTTCATGTTTTAATTTATATTTAATTGTGTTGTGGTTTGCAGTGTTTTGTGTTGTTTCACTTTAAATTTGTAAAAGGAAATAAATAAAAGTATATTTACGGTGGCCCCTAGAGACAAAGCACATAAAAACTTCAAATCACGTACAAACCCCGAAGCACGTACAAACTCCAAAACACGTACAAACTCCGAAGCACGTAAAAACTCCGAAGCATGTAAAAACTCAAAACACGTACAAAAGACAACAGAAGTGCTCCAGGATGCTAGGGGGCAGTGTTGAGCTTTTGTTACCTAGTGGCTACACAAGCCAGCAAGTACCAACGACTGGATTTGGTGTGTGGTAGTAACAGGTAAATGAACATTTTTTTTTAAAAATTATTTGAATATATATGAGTGCCTGTGTATAAATACCCAAACAATACACACATGCTTTCAATTGTGTAATTTAAGTGATCTAGGTAGCTCTGCTTTGGAAGTTCAGTTCATGCTAGAAATGTGTTTTGGAGTTTGTACGTGTTTTGTCTCTAGGGGCCACCGCATATATTTATATATAAACATATATAAATAAAACCACTTTTTTACGTTAGTAATTCCTTTTGTGCATAATTTTATATTATTGTTAATAATAAATTAATTAAAGCAACAAAACAACCTGAAGAGCCGGTTCGGAGCCGAAAGAGCCGGCTCTTTTTAGTGAGCCGAACCGAAAGAGCCGGATCTCTAAAAAGAGCCGGAAATCCCATCACTAGTGTCTCTCCTCTGCGTCTTTGTGCTCACCATCTCCCTTAAGTCCGTTTGGCGGCTGATAGGCCACCTCGGGAAACGCCCCCACCTCACAGGTGCCTACAATTGTCCGCTTAATACACAGTGGAATAAAAATACTACACAACAACACCAAACACACACTATAAATATGGGGATAAAATCATGCAATAGAAATATCAATAAAAACATGCAAATAAAATCGACACTAAACAAAATATAAAGACAATTTTCCACTGTGTGACACACACAGCTACATAAATGTCTCTAAGTGCATTCATGTGTTGAATAAACAAAGATTACATGTTAATGTTTTGTCAGTACCCTTATTTCATTGTGTTACATTTCACCCCAGGATATGTTACAACTAACCCAGACTATGGGGTTAATTGTAACATTTCACTCTTTGTGTTTGAGACCATACCATGCAACGGGTAATTGTGCTGCAGAGAAAATAGCTGCACTATTTAATAGCAGAGACATGCAAATACTTTGCATTACATTTTGAATCCACTACCTTAAAAGAGCTCCAATTTACAGACAGAAATGTCAAAAATGTTACAACTATCCCCGGTCTCCCCTATTTCTGGAATTTAACATTCTTCTACTGTTTCACGGTGTAGTCCTTAGATAATAATTGTATTGTTTTTTCCTGTCTTAAACAGTAACAGCAAATACAGTAACACACTGTTTCCTTGCAACAAACAGAGTCACAGTTTTGTGTGAGCACATCCCACGGATCTGTTTACTGTGGAGGCCTTTTGAGTGTTTTTCAATCTTCTGTTTCTTTTTGGTGAGTCCGAAGTGTGGCCTCAGTTTCCTTTTCTTAGCTGACAGTTGTGCCACCCACAGTGGGGCCCCCCACAGTGGTCTTCTGTTGCTGTAACACAGATGTGTAAATAACGCATAAAGATACATGCATAAGAGGTCATTTCTTTAACGCCGTCTGTAAATCCCGTTGACTACAGCTCATTCATCAATATAGGGAATGCCATTACACATAAAACCAGACAGGGAAACACACACCGAGCCATCCTCCTCCTGCTGCTGCTGATTCAAGCGACCGGAAATAGAAATGTTACTGTAAAAATAAAACCTCAACAATATTCATATTTTAGCTTGTTTATGATATGTTATATATTAATTATTATTATTATTAATTAATCTTTATTCAGGGGTTATTTCTGAACTCGAATGAATCTAGTTTTTTCTTTTTCTTAACGTGGTTTTATTGCGACATAAACAGAAATGCTTTGCGTGGTTCTGTCTCACGTGACAGCCTGTTTTGTTTTCGTTTAGTGCTGAAGAGGAAGTGTCTTTCTGTTTGGTCAGTGGGATTAAAAAATATAAGACAATCACGAGGTTTTCACCGTATAATATCGTAGCAGGTATCGTACAGAGGTTTTACTTGTTCCGTAGCCGGTGTCGCTAAGCCGACTTCCGCCTGTGCGTCCTGTACGGACACGTCCGCAGCATCCTGGCAGCTTTAAAACGAGAGCGTTAAATGAAGTACATGCCAACAGCAAAACCACTGATGCTGATGACAAAGACGAGTCATACGTGTTTGATCGTTTCCAGCATGGCCTCTTTGGTCCTGCTCATGATGGTGCTCTACGGGACCATGAGCAGCCAGCAGCCGGGCGGCTCGAGCCTCAGACACGACTACCAGCTGCTGGGCAGGCCCCTGTACAAGCTGGATCTGAGCTGGCCCAAGAACCCGGAGCTCTACACCGGAGACGTGTTTGGAGTGGCGGTCAACCAGTATGCTGGGGTGGTGTATGTAGCTCAGAGAGGTAATCACACTGTTGGTAAACTTCAGAGTCAAACATCATACTGGATCATAATGGAGACTGCGTCATTAGTGTCAGTGCACATGATCTTAATTGTTATCTGTTACGATAAGGTCGACATTTAGAAATTGCTTCATTACAGAAGTTAATTTAATAATAATAATAAATAATAATAATAATAAATGTAGTAAAAACAGTTCTGCTGATGTCAGATGAAGTAGCTCACTGTGTCAGAGTGTAAGGGCACCAGGTGGCAGCAATGGTTTTATAGATGTTGCCAACGCAACCGAGTGTGGAGCAGGGCTGGACTGGGACACAAAATGGGCCCAGGCATTTTGAGTAGAGGCCCCCAGCTATTATAGGAAAAGCCACAAAGCCTTTGAACCTTTGAATGAAACACTGCAGTGACAGTGATGTACTGTCTTGTTGGTATATGTATGATTTCTATACAGTTTACATCAGATGACCACTTTAGTTTAAAGATTCAGATAAATATTTATTAAAAGCGAGACATTTTAAATGAGAATAAGAAAGAAAAGTATTTCTTTGTGCCCCCCTCTCCCTGTTAATGCCCCGCCTGGGCTCCTGGCAAATGTTTGCTAGACCCGCCCCTGCACAGTTACCAGCTGTCAGCTACTTAGAAAAGGATCCTGGTGTTATTTGTCTCTCAGAAACAGTTCATAACTTCAATTCATTCATGTCACCTAAAAGGTAAACCTGTTTCTGCATCACCTGCTCAGCTCTGATGATTCAGTAAGGACATCTCCTGGTTTCATCTTCATGTTTCCTCTCACCACATATCCAAACCATCATGACCAGCAGCTTTACAGCTGTGGCTCCAGCAAACATCAGCTGATACTAGAAACTAATATTAAATAAATTCTAACAACAGCTGATCAAGCTTAAACGTGCTGCTGTTGTTTAGCGCGACATCCGCTGGTTTCCTGTTTCTGGCGCAAAGTGGGCGATAAACAAACAAGAGAGCCGATCAGCTGATCATTGATCAGTTTCATGATTGAAGGAGAAACAGGAGAGAAGAAGCAGCTGTGCAGCAAAGACAGAATAACTGCAGCTTTGTGTCTTTTTCATTGTAGCTGAAGTCCGGGACGAATCAAAACTATTTTCTTCTGTGTGTCTGTGATAAGACAAGGGGGCGGGTGCATCTGACCTCCTCGGCTGTAATTGGTCCATTTCAGAATTGATCATGGAACATTGGCCAATCAACCACCTTTCATTGTTTATGCCATTACAAAATAAACATTGGCCCATAAAAACGAAAAATCACCATCGGCCGCTGGCTGGTCAGCTGTGGTGTGGAGGGACATCTGTGTGTGGTATTTAGTACATGATACAGCGCAGTTTGAATGTATTATCAAGGTATCTGTAATCTGAGTAGATACACTGGACGAGCTGCCAGGCCGGAGGAAAAGAGGAAGACGTCAGAGGAGGTTCATTGGGTGAACGCGCGAGTGCCAGCATGACAGAGGAAGATGCTGGGAAGAGGGTGAAAGGGAGGCAATGTGGTAACCTGCCCCTGAAAGAAGAGGATTTTAAAAAAGAAAAAAATCACTCAGAAAATTACAGAACGTCAGTACACATGAGGGCTTTGACATTGTGCTGCAGTTCTCTGTTTAACCAGTGCATCAGTTTGTGGACAAACAGTTTTGTGGTCAGGAGTCAGTCGTGCAATAACCAGCAGCTCTCCCTCCGCCTGCTGCCAGTTATTTCTCCTCTGCTCCTTTAAATGAAACACATGTCAGCTCTTAGTTCATGTAACCCAGCATGTCAGCACATCTCTCAGCTTCTTCAACACTGCTGCGACCTCTCCCTCTCTCACACATGCACAGCATCGCATTCAGTTTACATGTTAGTAAGAGAGTCGCTGCATCAAACTCAACCTCATGGACAAACACCAGCTCACATCATTGACCTTTTACAGCCATACGTCCTCAGCAGGGACTAAAACTAAAGGAGCTTTGTTAAATGCTGGCTGCATGTGGAGTCTGATGCAGTGCAGCATGTATATCACTGTGCTTGCATTTACTCTCCTTCAGGTGACAACGTTCCCAAGGTGCTGGTGTTCACTACAGATGGAGATTACCTCATGTCCTGGAATACAACCACCCTGGAGAAGCCTCATGGAATATTTCTAGCCGATGCAGCTTCATCAAACCCCACCGTGTGGGTCACAGATGTGGGCAACGGCCCGTATGGTCACTGCATCAAACGCTACACGCCATCAGGAAAGTTGCTACAGGTGATTTGCTGCTAAGTAAAGCTGTTTCTGAAGTATCTAGTGTGATTATAGGAATAGAAAACATCCTGTTGATTCTTGATGTTTTCGTTTCAGGTGCTTGGAACGCCGGGAAAAGCAGGTTCTGGACTGGACCCGCTGCAGTTTGATCAGCCCGCCGAGATATTTGTCCACGACTCTGGGGAAATTTATATCGTGGACGGTGATGGAGGGATGAACAACCGCCTCATTAAGCTGTCCAAAGAGCAGAAGGTGATGTGGATGCATGGAGAGAAAGGACAAGGCCTAGCTCAGTTCTACATCCCACACAGCGTGACCGTGGACACGGCCCAGAGGGTGTGGGTGGCTGACAGAGGAAACAAGAGGATCCAGGTCTTTAATTCTGTCACCGGGGAGTGGCTGGGGACGTGGGGCAGCTGCTTTACCGAAGACGCACCCTATTCTGTCCGCCTCACCCCAGACAAAAAATACTTTGTTGTTGTCCAGCTCAACACCAATCAGATTTCACTGCTGGACGCGCCGCCTGTGGGCATGATTGGCCAGTGCAGAGTGGTCAGTGTGATCCAGTTGGCTGATGATGTGAAGCCCCACTTGGTAGACCTGGACCTGAAAACTGGGGCTCTGTATGTGGCTGAGATCGGAGCGCAACAAGCACAGAAGTTCACCCCCTTTAGTCTGGGTGAAAGTTTCCTGTGACACAAGCTGAAACAGCCTGATGATCATAAACGCTTTATGATCCAGTGTCAACAAACAGGATGTGTTTAATCCTTTTAATTAGCTGGCTTGATCAAAAATCAAAAGGGGGTCTATCGTGTACTTTACAACTCTTCTTCTTTCTGGGACTCCACTACAGCAGCTTTGCATGATCACAGTAAGCCCACTGAGGCCCAAGTTTAATCCTGAGTATCAGGAAACAAATCACACATCGTGGTGTAACACACCAAAAACAAACTAACAAGTTCTCTAGAACATAGGGCTAGACTTAGGCTCCAATCACTAATAGAGGGTTAAAGAAACTGCCCTTTATTTTAAAGTGAACTTTAAAACTGAAAAGTAATACAAAGCTCAGTGGAGTTAATTTGACCTCCTGTCCTCATTAAATGTGAATAAACAGTTTAGTCTTGCATGAAGAGGGGAGATGACATTAGGTCTCCTTTAAGCAAAGACTCTCAGATTCACTCCAGTTGAATTCAGTTGTATTTACATAGTGCCAATCTACAACAGCAGTTGCCTCAGAGTGTTTTATATTGTGATGTAAAAACGATATGACAATAATAGACAGAAACCCCCTCTGAGCTGGCAGAACCAGACCCCTCCGGCCGAAGGAGAGCAAAGAGACAAACTAGAGCCAGAGTTAATCACTAATGATTCAATCCTGCATCACAAAAACGTCTTGTTCTACTGCTGCTGCAAATGAACACATGCAGTCTCATTTAAATGGTGGTCCTGACATACTTTTTATTTTTTCTTCTTTTAAATATTCAGTGGAATTCAACAACACTGGCACATCTGTAAATATTTCCCAAAATGTCATTAACTAGTTTCAGCTACTTTTCTGATTTTGGCTTTTGTCAAAATAATATAAAGGTGAAACAGTATCATGGTGATTTTGTTGTGAGTCCTCGCTGCAGTCGTGTGCCATTTGTAACGTTCTGATTTTGCACTGTTTCAGCAGATCAGAGCCTCTCTGAGATGTTTCCTTCTTTGCTGCAGACACTTTAAGTTTGTGTGTTGGAGCTGTTCTGATAATATTATCTGATAATGTTTTCATGTATGATTGATTTGTGTTTTTCGACACAGCAGATGTAAATATTTTGCAGCTTTTTCCTGAATCTGTACAGAGTACACACATTAAAATCCATCCTAATGCTGTCAGCACTCATCATTGAACACTAACATGGTGCCATGAAGCTGTCTCCATCATGTGGTCAGTGTTGTGTTAAAGTCTAATTTGGCCTTTGTTTGAGTACAACGAGGGGTTTCCATGTTGTTGGAAACAGGATTGTGCGTCTAGAATCAAGGTGTTTCTAACTGTAGTTTCTGACTTGGCTAAATGTTGTGAAGGACTTTTCTCCACAGTCATCCACTTTGAGTTCTTCTGTGCTTTGCACGGTAATAGTCACGCGCCACCATCATCACCGTGCAGTGTGAGAATCTGTGCTTTGCTCAGATGAGACATGCTGTAGTGTTTAGAGTCATGGGATCGTTGTAAATATTCTCTCCTCATTCATCGACCACAGCTGTTTGTGCAGGCTTGTATACATCAGTGCAGTGGAATACGATTTATGTGCAGTTTAACATTTAGACTTTATTTGGCTTCTTCCAGTAACAATTCAATGATACATTAAAGCGTGACAGAGTCGGGATGTTATCAGGAAAATCAGCCTAAAGCATGAAGCTTGATAATGCAGATCCATAACAAGGGTCTGGTTATGGGAGGAGCCTCATAAAATACACTGCTGAGCAACGAGGAACAGGTGACTGCATACGTCAGGTAACTACAGTCACATGGCTGACAAACAGGCAGAGCACGTTTACTGAGCAGGCTCAGAATATCTCAGCCTCTACTGCTTTGGTTACTCGTATGTTTCTCCCATAATTTCATTATAAATGTCAATCATTGTTTATATTCATTGTGTTTCCAAATGAACCGTTTGCCACTCACTGGTTTACCACATTCATCTGTGATCCCATTCTCAGACTTATTGGAGACTGCTGTGATATGTAACGGTGTAAACAGTTGGTCTGTGTAGTTCAAACGATCATTTTCCAAACGTGTGTTAGTGTCTGCTCTAAATGCAACTACAATTTAAATCCTTTACATTCAATAATAGTCTGTATTTGGGGAAATTGATTTGCAGAATATCAACACATCAAACAACACACAAAGGTGTCAGGTAGCATCCAGTAAGTCTGTCTGTCTGAAGCGCTTTTATTTTGGTGGATTGTGTTTAGGTGCTACCAGTAGGTGGAGCTGTATCCACATAGTTTGTAGTCTCTCCTGCTTCTACAGCTGAACGCCAATAAAGAAATACAGCATGATGAATCTCTTTGTCCTTCATTAATGTTATTGATTAACTTTGAAAGGAAGTAACTAACTAACACATTCATGTCCACACTCTGGCCTGTAAACAACATTTTTCCTCTGACTGTGAATAACACACGAGAGTCTCGCAGTAACAGGAAGCTGTCCTGGGTCAGTTTAAGCACATTTACAAGGTTTTTTTTGTTGTTCTGTTAGAAACAGGAATGTGTGTGTGTGAGGTGTTGAATGAACAGACACTGTTCAGCTGCGACAGCACGTGTGATATTAAAGGAGAGGTAGAAGCATCTGTAGGTCAAACTGAACAATGTTGATTTTATTAAAATGTGCTAACCTCAGCCTTAATGCTCATTTGGGCTTATTTCCCAACTGATTTCATCCTCAGTCAATTATTCAAATTATTTGTAAGAGAAACTTTCAATGAAAATAACTGTTGGTTTCACCAACGTGATGTCAACGTTGTTTAAAAGTTTCAAAATATGATTGGGGACATAAAACACAGGGACATAAAGGTGCTGGGAATATTAGTAATTACATTCTGCAAACAGCAGCAAACCTGCTGTTGGAGCCTCTGTGCTCAGTGTGCTCAACTAAAATACTGTCAAACAAACAAACAGTAAAAGTCCAAGTTCAGGCTGTTTCCTGGTTCTTTCTTTTTTAAGTCTTTAAAAAGGTTAATTGAGGTTAGTGTTCAGAATAACAGCCTGACCTATAAGGAACAGTGTCCTCTGTACTGTTCGCCCTCGCCAGTGTCTTAGAGGAACTCTGTAGGCGTCCATGCAAACAACAGAAAAATGTGAATTGACTAATGCCTCATTGAATAAAAAGAGAGAAGCGAGAGAGATTCAGGAAAAGAGCAGAGAAAGATGGGAGGACTCGGGGAAGAAAGGGGAACTATACCAAGATGTGTGTGAGAGGGAACGGGGTCATATGGACAGGAAGATGAAGGGGTACAGATGAATAAAATGCCACACAAAGCTCTGTAACACAGTGGGGTCATTGTTGCGCGGTTGTAGTAGCCTCTCAACACAGGAGCACCAATGAAAGAAGAGAAGACGGGCGAGGAGAGCGCAGAGACGTAGCAGCCCCTGTGATGGTACCGCAGAGAAGAGCCAGAGCGTCTCAGTGAGGCTCAGTGTTCAGAAATTATGAGTCTCAATTCCTTTGATTCACTTTGATCATTTTATCTTAATTTATTTAGATATTACATTTTCTATACGTATAGACGAGCTGCAGGCTGCAGACCCGGCCATCTGACCTATCCACTCTGGAACAAACACAGCTCTTTGAAGGCAACTACAAAGCTCATCCTTCTGACCTCATTTCCAGTCAAGCATCTCAGCTCAGTAAATGCTCAAAATTCGTATAATTACCCTGCCAGGTAATTATACGAGCTATTACATTCATTTCTTAATCTTTATGTAATTCAGCTGGCTTTCTTCAGGGTAATATTAGTATTTCATCCTGCTATGATCTGTCTGTAGTTCAGTCGTTTGGACAATCGTCTCACAGTATTACTAGTAATCCTACTGCTAGTAATGCTGTTGGTTTATCAACTTAAACAACGGCTAGTTTGTTAGAATACATACAATTCTACAGTGTCATCAAGCTGCACTAATTAATGTTGTGTTCAGTGGAACAATGAGTACAAACACAGGACACATAGGGAGGATTTTTATGGTTTATTATTGTTGTCTTTGTTGTTTTTCTTTTGAAAACAAAACAAAACAAAACAAAACAAAACAAAACAAAACAAAACAAAACAAAACAAAACAAAACAAAACAAAACAAAACAAAACAAAACAAAACGTTCAACCCTGAAACTCTGAAATCTAGTAAAGTAAATAGAAACATGAAGTATAATATATAATTTTACATTACTGGCAGTATTTGAAATATGCATTTAATAAAATGAAAGAGTGTGTGGGAGTTCTTCTATCCTATGTGCCGTGGACGAGTCTCTGCTGTTGCCCTGTGACCGCCTCGGCCTGGCGAGTGAACACAACGCTCGCTGCTGCTGCTGCTCCTCAGGTTTCTCGCTGCATTCTCACTCGGGGGAAGCTTCACGCCCCCTGCGAGTGTCTTCCTGCGACAGGTACTTCTGCTTTTCCCGACCAGCGTGCAGCTGTCGGGGATGTGTGTGTCCATACCGTCGTTCCCGTTGACTTCCATACAATATAAAGGAATGTGAGCGTAGGAGTTGTCCTATTCTGCACACCAGGATGGTCCCACCGACACACACTTTCTGCTTCTGCATCACACTTTCCTTATCATGCACGTTTCTTTTTGCTTCACATTCTCTCTCATACAGCTTTTGTTCTCCTTGTTCTCCTCTTCTTTTATGGTTTCTGCCTCGTTGGCTGTTTTGCTGACAGGCTCCAGCTGGATGTCATGGCTCGGAGAGAGGCGGGACCCTGAGTGTGTAGGCTGGTCTTTAGAGGCCTTCTCTATGGGGAAAGCCCACACACTTCACCCACACACCTTCCACACACACCCAGGAGGGATTCCACTCACCACAAAGGGCACTTCCCTGTTAGAGCTATTCATTTGTTAAACGTGTCATATTAAGGACTGAGCAGTCCCCCCTCCACCCTCAGTTAAAAAACTGGTCAGGTTAAAATCAAAGTGTTTAGTTTGATGTTTCAGTGACAGCAGTGACGCTCAGCTCTGCATCTTGTAACCAGGATCAAACACAACTTCATCAGAATCCTGCCAAACGCTTGTGTCTGAGTGTTAAATGACTATTATTAACTTAAAAACATCCAGATAATGATCATAAATGGTTCACATCTGTTAGTAAACATTATTCTCATCATTTCCTCGTCTAACAGTAAAAACTAGTAACTAAACTTTTATATAATTTGCATTAATTATTATAAAGTTTTATAATTGATACAATATGAAGTTGCTCATGTCTTAATCTTGCAGAGGGTAGAAAGAACATTCATTTTCACTTTTTTAAAAATCTATTTTTTATGTTGCATAATCATTTCTGATGGTGTGACAAATTATTTTCAGTTGCTGAAACGTTGGATGCATCGGGGCAGCTGTATGTGGGTTTTCCAGTTATGAATTTCTTTGTTTGTTTTTATCGTCTTGATTTGACATGAATTTAAAATGTAATTTACTTAAATGCCACGTCTGCCTCACTCTTTGCCTAATGAAGACTTTGAGGAATTCAAACATCACCTGTTTTCACTCAGTTAAATATCAGACAGCTGATTTCTATCTGCCCATTGTGCAGATAGAAAGGGAAGAAAATGTGTGCAAACCGTGTGCAGGACAGGAACAGCTGTATCACTAACACAGCTGCAGCTCTTTGCAAGCATCTCACAGACAGCATACTAATGCAGCCTGCTAACAAAAGCAGAGATGAGTTTCTAGCAGTGTGAGCTCCGTTTCTACCTGTACATGTATCTGCAGTAGGATGTGGAGATTGCATTGACACTGCATTGAATTCAGCACACTGTGTGATGCAGTGGGACATTATTAATGTTATTACATACAGAAGTTGTCTGTGGTAAGCACTTTTCTGCTCTGCACGAGCACTCAAAGCGCTTTCATTCCCCCATCCACACATGCAGTTTATTAAACCTTCACACACGTTTTGTAGACGTCTCCAGTGACCAACTTGTTCAGCATCTTGTTCTTGGACATGTAGAACTGGAGCAGCAAAGGATGGAGCCACCTGCTCCACCTCCTGACACACAGCACGACGAGCTCTGATAAAGTCATCTTGAAAATGCAGATTATTTCTCCCATCACTTCACACCCACTCACTGACTTCTCGCTGCAGCAGAAAGCTAAAGGCATGCACGGACATTACTGCTGCTGTGTCGTCAGTCCTGTCATGTCCTGTCACATACACAAAGACACGGGAAGATGGACGAGTTGTGGCATTGTACATGTGATGGCACACTGATGGCACTCTTTCTGCACTTAAGGAGGTAAACAAATATCAGATAGCTGCAGGCAGACATGATGCTGGTTCTTTAATCAGTCTTACACATTATTTTGATCAACTGGGCAAAAACGTCATAGCACACGTCAGCTGAGCTCAGGAAGATCGTTTAAATGATTAAAAGCAGAACAAAAGTTAAACTGACAGAGTTTCTTTAACACAGAGAAATGAGATGTCTGAATTTACTTATGTAAAGCCTGGGAGTAGCAGTCCTGAGGGGCCGGGGACAAAAGAAACAGCAGGGGGTAAAAGAGTACACTGGTGACTGTCTGGACACACACACACACACACACACACACACACACACACACACACACACACACACACACACACACATTCATCTCCAGAGCCACAAAGAAACTAAAAACTAAACAGAGCGATGAAATCCAGCTCCTGCTCAAGCCGACAGTAATAATACGACAGTCTACGTAACTGTAGACGTGAACTGTTCTCCGTAAATCATCGATATCTAACTATCATCAGAAATGGTATCTGGTTCTAGACGATGGACAAATCACCTCCGAGAGAAGAAAGAAAGAGCAGTCGGGCTAACAGATCGAGGCTGGGTGTACCGACTCACCTTGGAGATGGATACCTGCAGTTTTATAGCGTAGTACCGCCACATTAAAAGAGTGCACGGCATGCGCTGTGTCGGTTTAGTTTATGAGACACATTTTTTTCAGTATGTATGTAAACCTCGTAATCATTCTTTCATCTGCAGAGAGCTTCCCGACCTTCATCACAGACAGCACGCTTCATGGCTTCTGTTTCACAGGTTTAGTCCTTTCAGACTGAAATGTGAGACCAAAGGATTATCTTTGTGTTACAGTATGATGCTGACTGCTGGCAGCGAGGGGCTGTTTTCAGAAAAGCTTTAATATTTAGGTGAGGAGACAGAGGGTTTTTCACTTGTGCCTGAAAACTCAAAACAATGAACTGCTCGTGATTACAGCCGATTTGATTTATTATCTCCTGGTTCATAAAATTCTATTGATGCATAATGATATCTAAAGATATAGCTTTGGTCCGGTATAAAGTTATCATTTTATTAGTAATCATAATGGTCTCAATAGTTTTTGTAAAAATTCATATTAAACATGAAAATAAATGATGACTTTAGTCAACAGATCAGACTTCAGTTAATTAAATAAACTACCAGGACTCTGTGAGGAGACAGAAGCCTGTTCGACCTGCTCTGGATACTCTATAATACCAGTATGTATGAGAGTGTCACGCTTTGGTTTTTGGCCAAAAGTGATGGATTTGTGAACACAGAAAGACCAGATTTTGATTTGTGTTTGTCATATAGAATAAAACACTGATCCTGCTCAGATCTCCTGTTCAGACCCAATGATGAGCACACAAATGAAACAGGGGTACAGTATCGTTCCCCGGCAGAAACACTGCATCAGTTCCTGTCTGTGGTTGAACATTAACAGGCTGTGAATAGGACTGAATGTAGCTCCTGCTCTTCTGCTGCATCCTGAGGCCCTGCTGAGAGACACAGGACACTGCTCGTGTCTCGACACCACCGAGCCCTTCAGCCTCATCCGTCTTTGTTTGTCCGGACAGGACAAGACAGTGATGACAACATGTCAGCCATAATAGCCTGGTTTGTAGTTTTCTGCTATAGCAGGAACTCAGTCAGCGGCTGGCTGTGACAGAGGAAGTCGGGAGGCAGATGAGAAGCATTATGCTGAGCTTTTAAACTCGTTCCATCAAGATGCTTGTTGTCACAATTTGTTTTTCCACTGCTCTGCTGACGATCCACCACCACATTTCAACTGGGCTGACTGGGCCATTGCACCTTGTTGCTTTTCTTTTCTTTAGACATTCTCCTGTAGATTTGTGTGCCTGGGATTTACATCCTATTACAGGATGCAGCTTCAGCCATGCTGCAGCTGTCAGAGCCATGTCTTTATATTTTCTTCTTAAGTGCTTTGCAGAGGAGTTCATGATTGACTCAGCGACTGCATGGTGCCCAGGTCCTGCAAAACGAGTCCAAATCATCATCTGTGTGCACGGTATTGGTTTAAGGTGTTTCTGCTGACATGCTGTTTGGTTTGCTCCAAACATCCAGCCGTGCATCACGGACAAACTTTGGTGTGAGCTGTCCAAACAACATCGTTGCAGACGTTTTGTCCTTTGTTCAAATGCAGCTTTGTGCTTTGTAGAGAGGCATGCCTTCCAAACACATCATACCTGTTCAGTCAGAACGTAAACATGTGGCATGCTAACTGAAGTCTGTTGTGATTTTGCCGTTTCTCTGATCATTGCCGTCTGACCTTTGGATAAATTTACTGGAACGTCCACTCCTGGGAATTCTGAATGTTTTCCTTTACTACTCATTGGAGAATAATGGACGTTAAAATGTTTAGAGTCAGCCTCGTTTTGCTTTATTTTCTATTTTATGTGAAAAAAGTGTAATAATAATGTAATAATCTGATTCATTAAACCAAAGTCAGAACACTCACTATTATAATTACAATATAATGACAAACACAGAGCTTATCAAGTGCATCCTGATGGAGGGGCTTTATTTTGTGTGATGATGCTATAACACTGCTGCAGCTGAGAGACTTTATCTTTAATGACATAATTTAGAGAACGATGAGATTTAATTTGCAATGACAAATCTTAAACGGTAAAGACGCACTTACTTTCTGTGCCTCAACTTTTAATTCTGTTAACAAATAGACAGAAACAGAAAACTTTAACCAGTTTGTTGTGAAAACAAACATGCTCTGATTTTAATGAGCCATAAATAACACAGAGTTAAATTCAAAACTGCCAGTGATTAAATGTTCCCTCACACAGAGCATGTTTCCCTGGTGCTTCAGACCTAAAGATGTTTGGATACGTTTAAACAGCCGAGTTACGTTTCAGTCTTGGTGCGCTTGACAACAGTTTAGGTTCACTGTGAAACAGTTCACAGGTCTATCAGGATGGCATGTTCAGAGGTTTGCAAGAAGGTTTTCTGTGTCTCCAAGCACAGTTTCAACAGTGTGGTGGATACATGAGGAAGGCAGGACAGGACTGTAGGAGGAACAGAGCACACACTGCATATCTATTAGTGGACTGCTCACAATCCAGCACCATGCAAACTGTCTAACATCTCCCAGAAAACACCGGATCGGCCTGGTCTGCCACTGGCAGACGGAAACACGTTCACACAATTTCAGCAAAGATGGCCGCCAGCCTGCTCAAAGTGTTCTTCTTCCTTTTCTCATCTTTTGCCGTTGAATTAAATAAAAACAAACAAAAACAACCACAAACCATTTTTAATCAGTGACTAAACACGGACTTTACATTAGTATGTATTTTTTCAATATCACTAATAAAGGCAAAGACCATGTTTATGGTGGGAATCTGCATGTTATTCCTGTTATTCCTGCACCAGTAGTAGTAAGTGTGCATGTCCGAAGGGGTTAGGTTAGTGGTAACTCTGATTTGTTACCTTTTTAATCATTAAAAATGAATCAACAATGGATTTTATTTGCATACTTGCATATGCATTTTTAATCTGTGTGAAGTGTGGAGATATTACGATACAGCACTTAAAAAACAGCAGGTTAAACTGAAAACTAACCTTTAATAAGGATGTGAACAGAATACCCACAGAAAAAATAAAACACCAAAATCAAACTTCTTAGGAGAACAGCAGAGGACGCTAATGAATGACGTGGAAAGAAAAGCATGAAGTGAGAATCATTTGAAACAGGAATATGCAGAGATGATGTAATAACATAGTAATAACATAGTAATAACATAATAATAACATAATAATAACAATTAACACTGCGGACTAGTCTGTTATGAAGGCTACATTAACTACAGTCCTTTTCATGTCTGTCTACAAAGAGTCCTGCAGAGTGTTACATTATGACAGAAAATGAAAGCTGATGGTGACAGTAAACAAGACAATTGAAAGCACTGTATATATACATACACATATACATATAATTTCATATAAAGGGCCTTTTAGGGGTTTCAGTGAAACATCACACCCTGACAAGTGTAATTTCTGAATATCCTAAAATGCTCTTGGTTCAAACTCACCTTTTAATAACCGTTGACACCAACAAGTCATATAATGAATCTGCTTAGAGAATAAAAACAAACCTGTGTGAGTTCAGAGGACGTGGCGCTGACGCAGGCTTGGCACTCTGGGAGGATTTTACCTAACACTGAACCAACTGTGATGTTTTCTACCTGCTTAGTATTTGTAAGAAACTGTGTAAAATTTAAATAAAAAACAAGCAAATCAAACAATTTAATCGTCCATTTGAATGTAATTCAATTCATATATTTACATACGTGGCCTTAATTTACTTAATAGACTAATGTTTAAATTCTAAGCTTACTAAATGGTTAATGCGTGGTTTGTATCTTGAGGGTTGTTGTAAAGTTTCCACTGATATTTACAGCAAACACGTTAAAACAAGTAAAACTATAAACCAGCTGTGAACCTGCTGTTAGCCTGTGATGGTATTAATGGTTTGGGCTAAAATACACCTTTGACAACATGAACCCTGCACACTGAAACATCATGTTTAAGAGCACCGAGGGTTGCTGACAGACAGCCATATTCACTGCTGCCTGCACTGGTGCATCACGTAACCAAAGGACACATCGTGTGCGCTGTTTTCCATGGACACGAACTGAAATCAGACTGTTATAGTGCAAGTGTGCAGGACGAGAAAAAGCCTGTTCCCTTCTTTCTATTCACCCAGTGCACCGATAGCTGAAGAACTGAACACAAGTCGCAGCACAATGGCAGCTTTAATGTAATTAGAATCAGAATACTTTATTACCCACTGAGGAAATTATGTACTATTACTATTACAGCTTAGTACATGTAACATGTAACATCACCACGTTACTGAAAATGTGCTGTGATTACAGAGCACCCACACACTGCATTTTTCATCTGCAGCTTGATCTTCATGAGCGAAGCTCCTGCAAAAATGACACTGTTGTCTCCGTCCTGGGTGCTCGCCGGTGTGTTCTTGTGTTCTTATGTTCTTATAGCAGGTAAACATTTCCATCTTTATCTCTGCTCCTTACTGAGTAACTCACCTTCATCAGTGGGATTTTTTGGTGCTCCTCAACTTGAATTTAAACCCGACAAAGTTATTTTCTTATCACTCTGCATGATGTGGATTATAAATGGTTAAAATGACTCAGGCAAACCTTTCAGGATCAGTGCTGTCAACAGCTGATCACTTAAAGCCTCTTTGTGATTTATCAGTGCAGTAATATCTGCCTCTGCATGCATAATATAGTTTGTAACACATTCGTTGGTGGCTTTCTGTGAAGAAGGTAACTCTGTGTAAAGTCTGATCACTCAGGTTTCTGTGTGATACCTGCCATCGTCTGCTGCTTCTCTCTTAACAAGCGAAACAACTCTCTCAGTTCATGTGTCAAAGGTCATGATGGCAGTGAGCACACCTCAACAGCTTGTGTACAGTTTCCAAAAAGCTTCCTCATACTTGTGTGTGAAATGTGACGCTTTGCAAAATGAAACATGGAGCTCAAAATCATCTTCTCTGTTTTCAAAACTGAACAAACACACACAGCTATAAAGTGTCATGTCTGTTTTTGTCTGAAATAACATTTACTGTATGATATGTATATGCTGTATATACCTGTTTTATGAAGTATGTAGAAAGACTCCAGTCATGCAATGTTAGAATAATAGGAAACAACTCACTGCACACAGAAAAAGTTGGAAAAGAAATATTTGTTTGTGTAATACAAAGTGTTCGTCTGTCAGGCGCCGCCCAGGCCGCCTCTTAGCGTCGCTCTTCCTTTTCTTCAGTGTTCCTGCCGATCTCCATCTGAGGAACGCAGAAAATGAGCGCAGAGCTCTAGGGCACGCGACACACGATCGGATTATTGAGTTTGAACAGGTGCAACAAGACTAAGTGGTCATGGATGGGTTGCATTTTGAAGGCAAGTGAACAAAATGTGCCAAATGATGCAATTTGTGTCCAGAGATTTGCAAAACTGTGATTTAGAATATTTGACCAATGGTACAGTGCTTAGAGCTCAGCAATGGGAAGTGATGTTGTTGGTAAGTCATGAAAAGGTTATGTGTAATAATGAGAAATCACATGGGGGGAAAATACTGAACACGTTTATTTAAATGTATTTAATACTTGTCAGTTTGAAGAGGCCTCCTGTACGGTGAAACTGTGAGACTGGCAGGTAGAATCCAAACACAGCACTCCAAAAACACAAGGTGAAACAGTTTTATTGCTGATCTCTCACAAGGAAAACCGGCAAGGAAAAAAAAAACAAACGATCATTCTTCACAGGAAACACTCACAAGGAAGGACTGAGACCACATATAGAGAATAATGAGGGAACCGACCACAGATGCAAACACAGCCGACACTAACTGAAGACTAAAGAGGCAGATGAAGCAAAAGTGACCAACATGCACAGCTTGACACACAGAAGCTGAAACACAGACTGAGGGAACAGGATGGGATATAAACAAACTTAATACACAGATTACTGCAACATAACACTAACACTGAAACAAAGAGCCTGAACAACAATAATACAGAATAAAGAACAAACCCTGGGTCAGAGACAGGGACCGTGCTCCACACAAACAGTCTTCTGCGTGCTCCGTGGGACCCTTCTGTGAGCTTTAGGTCTTTCCACAGATTTTCAGATGGATTCAGGTGACTGGCGTTTTTATTTGCGTTTGGGATCACTGCCTTGCTGAAACGTCCACTTTGTTGGGGCGAGGCCTTTGGGGCTCACATGGTGTGTGTTATATGGCATCCAAACTAGATTCTCCCACAGACTTGTTTAAATGTTGTGCAGCAACAACATGTTTTTCCTTAAGCACTGGAGTCTTGCATGGTGATGGTGGCTGAATGCATTACTTGTTTTCTTTGAAGCTATTGTACCTGCTGGTTCCTGGTCTCTCTGTAGCGCTCCACGAGTTGTCCTTGGCTCTTGGACAATATCTTGGATAATTCTTTTCAATGTAATTAATGAACTTCTCATGGCGTCCGACAGTAGACTCGCCTCTGCCCTGCTAGACTGTTTATATGAACTAAAGGCCCGTCTGAAAGAGAACCCATCGTACAGTCATTTTGATCAGGATATACTGTATAATAAACACATTAAACATTCATCATGATGTTGCTAAAATGTAAAACTAGCCAATACATTTGTTTCTCATTCCTGTGAAGCTCGTCTGAGAGTTTCCTGGAACGTATGAATTTAAAATCCTTCTTCTTAAGCAGTGATGTCGACGATTTAAAGAGAAGACTGAGTCTTGAAATATGGCACAACTTTCTGTAACTGTCTACCATGGATCACCCAAAGCCATTGGCTGTGTTATGTGGTCATTTTAGCATACAGGTACTGCACAAAGTCAAAGCATGAACTGGAGGACCATCTGTTTGGTGATTAATACGGGAAAAACCTAAAGTCTCCTCCTTTATGTGGCAGCAGACTAACAAGGCCAAACTCTGACTCAAACCGTTACCCATGTCTGTCTTTGCACTAACTCACATACACAGAGTACTTGTTCTTCTCTTGGCTACTTGCTCTCGGGTTTGGCGCAGCAATGATCGGCCTCTAACTCGCCCTAATCTTGGCATCCTCTTCTGTCACAACACGCCTTCTCATGACCTCATCTGTGTTCTTCCTTCTTTCCTCCTTACTTTGTCTTCAAACTACTCAGCCTGTCGCTCTAACGTGCTTAATGCTGCCTAACCCGGTCACTCCCAGTGAAAATGTTAACATCCTCAGTCTTTTTAATACAACCACTACAAAAACAATATTTATGTCACTACCATCTTCTAGATCTTTCTGTCACATATCACTCGTCTCTCTTCTTCACCTCTCTGTCCACAGGTTTGTTAACTCTTTAAATCTACTAGTTTATAATCACTGACGTACCTGCTTTGCACTGTGAGACTCTTCGTAGCAGGAAATCTAAACCCACGATCTGTTTGGTGTGAGGTGACAGCACTGCACCACATACTACTCTCATCTACAGCGTGAGTCATCCACCAGCGTGCATTAAAGCAGTTAAAGGTGTTGACTTGCGTGCTGTTTTAATGGCACAGAAACAAACTAACGATGGTCCCGTCGTCCTGCTCCAAACGAATTCACTGAGCAAACAAGACGACGCTGAGCAGAAAATGTGCAAAGTGACTCCGAGTGCAAGATTGTTGAAATTTCACTTTCACACAGCAGAACTAAAAGTTTCTCTCCTATTACTCCCTGAGTGAATTTACATCCTAAATGTTTCTTTGGATGCAGATTAAAGGGTATTATTCACAAGAAAGGGGAATGGAGATTGAATAACTACAAAACTAATAAGGGAAATGGTTTGAGGAGTTTCTTTACATTCCCTTCTTATGAAGAGAGGGAGAGATTTTGCTATATTTGGCTTCCATCAACCTCAGATCACATCATTTGCACCATTCAATAAAACAGTAAATACATCAGCACGGCTCCGAGGCCTCTCTACAGCAGAAACACAACACACACAAAGATGATCAGCAGAGACAGAGGGATTCTTGATGATTTTCTAATCAGGTTTATTCCTCTTTCCTGTCATTAGTCAAACGATGACAAATCCATTTGATCTCCACTGTGTGATGTTATATGAACTTCACTGGGGAAACTCTCTGCTCTGCTGCCCAGATGAGCCTGAAACCTGAACCCTCACATTCCCTTTTTTGTTTAATTGAAGCATTGAGAGGCAAATTAAACAATAGCCTCGTGTAATTAAATCTCAGCAATACCCTGTTGTGGTACTTTCAGCTGTAATGATGTTTTTGCCTCACTCCTCTCTCGTGTTCCCCACCAATTAAAACTTGCTAAAGAGCATAAAGACAGCTGGATCGAGTTCTGCTTAATGCCACTGTTGTGGTTTTTGATTCGTCCTCCAGTGGCGCTGAAATCCAATAAATGCTATAATTGTGCTTCCTTAATGACAAGACACAGGTGCAGGGTGATTTGTTTTTCTTGATTTGGTGAGCGTGATAAAATTTATGCGAGATGAAAAAAAAAGTTGCTTAATTGCAACAGAAAAGACACTGACTTGAAGATTATGTGTGGAGGTTTGTATATAAGGAATGACCCAGAAATCAGCGCTACAACAAAAAAACGACATTTAAAGACTGAATATTTACAATTTTAATATTTGGAGGTTCTGATTGAAAAAATGGAGATGTATGCAAAACGGGCTTTTAGACGGTGAAGATATATTTTAATTCCCTTTTGTGTTCTTTATGCTGAACACAAACATCCCTGTGCCCTTTCCTGACCGATGCTAACCCGTTAGATGTCTGCCTCGTGTCCTCTGGCAAAATGGACTTTTTCCTCCCCGGCATCATCAGGAATCATATTATTCACACTATTCTCTGTAATCTTATAGGCCACTAACAGGAGTGCACTGAACTAGTAACAGTGTTTCAGGCTGGGAATGTTACTTCCTTGCAGACCACTCTGTTCATGTTTTGTTTTTCTTGTGCACGTACACAGCTGTGTGTGTCTTGGTGGTGCCTAACTGCACCTAACTGTTGCATAATGAGGGTGACAAAGTTACAACTGAAGCAAGGAAGAGACACAAATCATGTCAAGTGAAAACAATGTAGCACTTTAAATATTTTACACTTTGTATCACATCACAGTTCATATGTTCGTGTGTTTGAGAAATCCCTTTGTTGACTTGACGTGCAAAGTTCAATGAGCTGTAAAAATAGTGTGAAATGTTTAAAATAAGCGGAGCCTTGCAACCTGCAACTTAGGACCTATACTCCAGGAAAAGATGGAAAACCCAAAGAACAACTGTACTGCATGAACCAGGTGACCACAGGAAAACTCAGACCACTGGCGCACAAAGCAAGCGGGTCTTTTTCCTCTGCAAAAACTACAACAAACTAAGAATCAGACAGAAGCATTAAAGCATTAAATAACAGAAAAAGAACGTAAAATGAGAAAACTCCAGAATGCTAGCTCACACACCCAGGATCATGACGAGCATTAAACATCTTCAGCAGAAATGTTCATTAGTATATGTCAGGGTGTATTTTCCCCTGCAGGTGGATTGGTGGGCGGTTCTTGCTTCACCTGCACCCACCGTCGTCTGCTCATCAGGAGGCTGTGGATTTAAGCTCAGCTGTGACTCTGGGTCTCTGCCAGGTTCTTCTCATCATATTACCTCTCAGCGTTCCTGCCAAGTAGTTATTCCTGTGTTTCCTGCTTTGATTAACGATTTTGTTTGCTGATTTGTAAAAACTCACCTGGCACAGACACTCTGTCTGCTTGTCTCTGTAAAAGTCAACACATGGCTCTGATTTTTAACAAAAATAAAATAGACAGGCGCCTTCGTAAACTATTATCTACGAATGGGTATTACATCTAATTCTCTCAATATTTGATTATTAAATAGAAATAATCAATACAATGAATAACTGACACTTGATGACGTTTATTTATTGCAGTAATTTACTAAGCAAAAGGTGTAATTAGTAATTAGTTGAAACACTATAACTTCCAGGAAGTGTCTGGATGGTTAAGTTTAATTGGTTAGTTTAATTAATTTAATCAGTTTATAAATTGTTTGAGTCCTACCAGCTTTAATGTTAACATCTAAATGCATTTTAAATGGTTTACTTTTAATAATAACATAAAAAGAGAGATTCACAAAAACAATTTACACATTTTTTAACAGCTTTACTTCACCGCTGAAAATAAAGCCTCATCTACTAAAGCCAAACTGAGGACTGACTGTGGAGGGGACAACAGCAGAATCAACACACGACGCAAGTTTATATATTATATTCTAAATGTGGTTTGTAAAATGAAAGCAAAATTTAAAAAGTAAAAAAAGAAATGCTTGTGATTACTATCACAGTAACTCCTTATATCCTTTTCTCTCCTCTTCTCTTCTCTTCTCTCCTCTTCTCTCCTCTCCTCTCCTCTTCTCGTCTCTTCTCTCCTCTCCTCTCCTCTCCTCTTCTCGTCTCTTCTCTCCTCTCCTCTCCTCTCCTCTCCTCGTCTCTTCTCTCCTCTCCTCTCCTCTCCTCTCCTCTCCTCTCCTCTCCTCTCCTCTCCTCTTATCTTCTCTCCTCTCCTCTCCTCTCCTCTCCTCTCCTCTCCTCTTCTCTTCTCTCCTCTCCTCTCCTCTTCTCTTCTCTCCTCTCCTCTCCTCTCCTCATCTCCTCTCCTCTCCTCTCCTCTTCTCTCCTCTCCTCTCCTCTTCTCTCCTCTCCTCTCCTCATCTCCTCTCCTCTCCTCTCCTCTCCTCTCCTCTCCTCTTCTCTTCTGTCCTCTCCTCTCCTCTCCTCTTCTCTTCTCTTCTCTCCTCTTCTCTCCTCTCCTTTCCTCTCCTCTCCTCTTCTCTTCTCTTCTCTCCTCTCCTCTTCTCTCCTCTCCTCTCCTCTCCTCATCTCCTCTCCTCTCCTCTCCTCATCTCCTCTCCTCTCCTCTCCTCTCCTCTTCTCTTCTGTCCTCTCCTCTCCTCTCCTCTTCTCTCCTTTCCTCTCCTCTCCTCTTCTCTTCTCTTCTCTCCTCTCCTCTCCTCTCCTCTTCTCTTCTCTTCTCTCCTCTCTTCTTCTCTTCTCTTCTCTTCTCTCCTCTCCTCTCCTCTCCTCTCCTCTCCTCTTCTCTTCTCTTCTCTTCTCTCTTCTTCTCTTCTCTCCTCTCCTCTCCTCCTCTCCTCTCCACTCCTCTCCTCTCCTCTCCTCTCCTCCTCTCCTCTCCTCTCCTCTCCTCTCCTCCTCTTCTCTCCTCTCCTCTCCTCTTCTCGTCTCTTCTCTCCTCTCCTCTCCTCTCCTCTCCTCTTCTCGTCTCTTCTCTCCTCTCCTCTCCTCTCCTCTCCTCTCCTCTCCTCTCCTCTCCTCTTCTCTTCTCTTCTCTCCTCTCTTCTTCTCTTCTCTTCTCTTCTCTTCTCTTCTCTCCTCTCCTCTCCTCTCCTCTCCTCTCCTCCTCTTCTCTTCTCTTCTCTCCTCTCCTCTCCTCTCCTCTTCTCGTCTCTTCTCTCCTCTCCTCTCCTCTCCTCTTATCTCCTCTCCTCTCCTCTTCTCTTCTCTTCTCTTCTCTTCTCTTCTCTTCTCTCCTCTTCTCTCCTCTCCTCTTCTCTCCTCTCCTCTCTCTCTCTCTTCTCTCCTCTCCTCTCCTCTCCTCTCCTCTTCTCTTCTCTTCTCTCCTCTCTTCTTCTCTTCTCTTCTCTTCTCTTCTCTTCTCTTCTCTCCTCTCCTCTCCTCTCCTCTCCTCTCCTCCTCTCCTCTCCTCTCCTCTCCTCTCCTCCTCTCCTCTCCTCTCCTCTGACAGGGCTGGTTGTTTAACTAGTGTCTGTACAGCTGAGTGGCATTCAATTATAAGCGCTATTATCAGCCTGGAGGTTAGAGCCCTGTCTAATTCACTCCTACTCTGTTGTCACAACATTAAGACCCCCCCTGCCCCCCCGCAGCCCACTGTTTTCTCCTCTTTTATCTAAACTACACACATTGGCAATCTGATAATAACACCTGATAATGATGTCTACCCCACCTCCTCTGCTCCCCACCCCCCACTAACTCATCACCAGCTAAATGAAAGCAGGGAGCGAACGAGCTGCTCCTACGCTGCTTTAACAGCATTAAAGTGTTGGGGCAGGTACGATTTCCTATCAGTTTTATTCAGCAGGAAACACGAGACTCACCGGCATCATTAGTGAGCAGACATAATGTAATCACTCATGACCAGGAAGATGTGTGCCTGTGTGTGCTTGGCAAGGGGGTTGATAGGCCTATATTACATATTACACAGCAGCGATTATTAAAAGTGAACTTTTTGGACTTTTCCCATTATGATCTCTGTGTGTTTTAGCATCAGCCCTGTTAATCTGAGGTCGACGTTTCTGTTTTAAGACCTGGACATCAAGGGGATTGAAGGTCAGAGGTCACACATTTATCACAGCAAGGTGGCAGTTAGCTGAGTGACAAACAAAGGATAAATAAAAGTAAACTAAAAAGAGTAGTAGGACTATAAATGAGCTGAAGACAGAGAATAAAGGCTGGGAAAATGTCAATGATGAAAGGAGAAAAGCAACAGGACAATATTGGAAGAAGGAAGACAAGCTTTCAGTTTTTCTTGTCCCAAAGATGTGCCACACAGGCAGCAGCGTGCAGTTGATCTACCAGAGCTTCACATCAGATGCCCTTCCTGATAGAGTTGTGTCAACAGCTGAAATTGAAATAACAACGCACTAAACTGTGGAGCCTGAAACAAAGATGGAAACTGGGAGAAAAAGGAAAAGAGGCAAATGCTTTGAAAGGGACAGATTCAAGAAAGAGCAAAGGAGGAAGTAAAACGATGACTTAAGTGACAAAGGCAGCGGAAAATGAGAAAATGAGTTTGGACACATTCAGTGGTTTTTCTTTATTTTTTACCGCATTGTAGATACTTACTGAAGACATCAAATCTATGAAGCAAGATTGAAAGATTTGGTAAATAACTCAAAATATGTTTTATATTTTAGATTCCTCAAAGTAGCCACCCTTTGCTTTGTTGACAGCAAACCCCTGATGTTCTCTCGATGAGCTTCATGATGTCGTCACCTGAAATGGTTTGTGTGCCTGTCAGGGTTCATTTGTGGAGTTTCTTTCTTCTTAATGGGGTTGGGACCATCAGCTGTGCTGTGCAGAAGTCAGGTTGGTGCACAGCTGACAGCCCTGTTTGACAACTGTTAGAATTCATATTATGGCAAGAACCAATGAGGTAAGTAAAGAGAAATGACAGCCCATCACTACTTTAAGAACTGAAGGTCAGTCAGTCTGGAAAACTGCTAAACTCTGAAACCATCGAGCGCTACGATGAAACTGGCTCACATGAGGACCTCCCCAGGAAAGGAAGACCAAGAGTCGCCTCTGCTGCTGAGCATAACTTAGCTGCTGTTAACTAAAAGTTAACAGCAGCTCAGATAGATGCCACTCAGAGCTCCAGTAGCAGACACATCTCTACATGTTCAGAGGAGACTGTGTGAATCAGGCCTTTATGGTCAATGAACTGCTAAGAAACCACGACTGAGGAAAAGCAACAAGAAGAGATTTGTTTGATCCAAGAAACACAAGGATGGACATTAGACCAGTGGAAATCTGTGCTGTGGTCTGATGAGTCCAAATCGGAGATCTTTGGTTCCACCCACCGTGTCTTTGTATGACGCTCATGAAGGTGAACGATGGTCTGTACATGCATGGTTCCCACTGTGAAGCATGGAGGAGGTGTGATGGTGTGGGAGTGCTTTGGTGGTGACACCATTGCTGGGATTTTTTTCAAAATTGAAGGCACACTGAACCAGCATGGCTGCCACAGCATCCTGCAGCGACATGCCACCTCATCATTTATTCTTCAACAGCACAATGAGCCCAAACACGCCTCCAGGCTGTGTGAGGGCTGTTTGACCAAGAAGGAGAGTGATGGAGTGCTGCACCAGACAGCCTGGCTTCCACAGTCACAGTGACCTAAACCCAATGGAGACGGTTTGGGATGAGATGGAGCGCAGAGTGAAGGCAAAAGGACCAACAGGTGCTCAGCATCTCTGGGAACTCCAAGACTTTTGGAAAACCATTTCAGCAATCAAAGCTAAGGGTGGATATTTTAAAGTATCTGAAATGTAAAACATGTTTTGAGTTATTTCGTCAAAAAGGGTGACAAATGTAAAAAAAAGTGAATACATGAAATTAGAAGAAAAACAAGAGTGGAACTAGTCACTTCTAACTGAAAACAAAGAGAAAGAAAACAAAGACGACAGGACAAGAATCATAGATGTCAGAAACAAAGAGGAACGGGGCGAGCTATGATGAAGCTGAAAGACTAAGCAGGAAATTAGAAGAGGAAAGGAAGCAAAAATGAAAACAGGATGAATGAAAGAGAGATGAATAAAACATGAGTAAGAAAAAGAGATGAACAGATGAACAGTGGCTGAACACAGGTAAACAGGACAAAGGGCCAGTTAGAAAAGAAGACAAAAAGAGGAGGAGAACAGCAAAATAGGAGTAAAAAAAAGCAGAAGGGGGAAGTGTTGAGGGGGACAGGAAATGGGAGAACTGAAAATGTACAAGAAATGGAGAGGAGTGGAAATGAGGAAAAATTATGACATGAAAGACGAGAAAAAAAGGTGTGAAGAGGAAAGAAAAGAGGGTAAGCGTGACCAAAAGTGGAGAGCCTCTTTATGTGTGATGCATTAGGTCATAATACATAAAAATCCTTCCAATGCACCATTATGCTCCCCATTCTGTGTGTGTGTGTGTCTGCAGAAGAGGGCTGTTTGTAGTTCACATGTTCATACTGCAATTTTGTACTCTGGCTCTTTTGTCCCTGTGGTTGTGCGTCGCTGATAAGCTCCATTAACTCACTCATATCACTGTTTATTTGCATTAAATATGACATGAGTCAGATGGTCCGTGTTCACAGGGCAACATGAAGCTGCTACATGTGTGGAGGTGATAGAGTTGTCTATGACTCAGATGTTGAACACAGACATTGTTTCAGATCCCACGACTGCTGGTGTTGAGCCCATACCTGACTTAAAAAGGACACCTGATCAGTGACACGATTCGATGTGAAGCCAGACTGACCCCACTTCCTGTAAATGGCCTGCTTCTAATATCTAAAGTAAAAACTGAAATTCCCCATTATCTTACACTTATCCTTATCCAAAATGATTCAAATGATTAACAAATATACACTCTGTGCAATCTGAGTAAACTAAGAGATGATTAGACCTTTATCTTATACAAATATTCATACATACAGAACAGATATCAGTTGATTTCAAGCTATGGCCAGGAGACGATGTTGACTTTCAATCTAGTGTCTGCAATATCACCAGCACACAGCACAACCATCATGGTGGAAGTAGTCACCGTGACAGTCACCATTTGTTTGAGACTCTGCATTATGAAGCTTCAACATTAGCCTTTGGCTGCTGCCATGTACATTTTTTTGAGCCAGACATTTTATTTACTACTTTTCTTTTCTTTTCTTTTCTTTTCTTTTCTTTTACACCAACACGATGCTTGCCATGTTTGACTTCTTGCAACATTTGTCCACTTACTAAAAATTACATTCAAATTGCTGGTTTCAAGTTGCAACTCTAGCACCTATCACACAGTTTCAGGAGCTGCTAGAGCCTGCTGCCCCTGATGGGGGGGGGGTACTATAGTACTATATACTATATACTATATATATACTATATATATATATATAGTATATATATACTATATAGTACTAAATAGTACTATAGAGTACTATATAGGACTATATAGTAGTACTATATAGGACTATATAGTACTCTATAGTACTATTTAGTACTATTTAGTACTATAGTACTATTTAGTACTATAGTACTAAATAGTACTATAGTACTATAGTACTATATACTATATAAATATATACTATATATATACTATATATATATATAGTATATATATACTATATTGTACTAAATAGTACTATAGTACTAAATAGTACTATATAGTAGTACTATATAGGACTATATAGTACTCTATAGTACTATTTAGTACTATAGTACTATTTAGTACTATAGTACTATATAGTACTATATAGTATAGTATATATATATAGTATATATATATACTATATATATATATAGTATATATATAGTATATATATAGTATATATATATATACTATATATATATACTATATATATACTATATATATACTATATATATATATACTATACTATATAGTACTATATAGTACTATAGTACTATTTAGTACTATAGTACTATAGTACTAAATAGTACTATAGAGTACTATAGAGTACTATATAGTAGTACTATATAGTAGTACTATAGAGGACTATATAGTACTCTATAGTACTATTTAGTACTATTTAGTACTATAGTACTATTTAGTACAATATAGTATATATATACTATATATATATATATATATAGTATATATATATACTATATATATATACTATATATATAGTATATATATATAGTATATATATACTATATATATACTATATATATATACTATATAGTACTAAATAGTACTATAGTACTAAATAGTACTAAATAGTACTAAATAGTACTATATAGTCCTATATAGTACTACTATATAGTACTATATAGTATAGTATATATATATATATATAGTATATATATAGTATATATATAGTATATATATATACTATATATATAGTATATATATATATACTATATATATACTATATATATATATAGTATATATATAGTATATATATAGTACTATATATATACTATATATATATATATATACTATATATATATATAGTATATATATATATATATATATATACAGTATATATATAGTTTAGTATATACAGTGGGCCAAAAAAGTATTTAGTCAGCCACCGATTGTGCAAGTTCCCCCACTTAAAATGATGACAGAGGTCAGTAATTTGCACCAGAGGTACACTTCAACTGTGAGAGACAGAATGTGAAAAAAAAATCCATGAATTCACATGGTAGGATTTGTAAAGAATTTATTCGTAAATCAGGGTGGAAAATAAGTATTTGGTCAATAACAAAAATACAACTCAATACTTTGTAACATAACCTTTGTTGGCAATAACAGAGGTCAAACGTTTACTATAGGTCTTTCCAGGTTTGCACACACAGTAGCTGGTATTTTGGCCCATTCCTCCATGCAGATCTTCTCAAGAGCAGTGATGTTTTGGGGCTGTCGCCGAGCAACACGGACTTTCAACTCCCGCCACAGATTTTCTATGGGGTTGAGGTCTGGAGACTGGCTAGGCCACTCCAGGACTTTCAAATGCTTCTTACGGAGCCACTCCTTTGTTGCCCGGGCGGTGTGTTTTGGATCATTGTCATGTTGGAAGACCCAGCCTCGTTTCATCTTCAAAGTTCTCACTGATGGAAGGAGGTTTTGGCTCAAAATCTCACGATACTTGGCCCCATTCATTCTGTCCTTAACACGGATCAGTCGTCCTGTCCCCTTGGCAGAAAAACAGCCCCATAGCATGATGTTTCCACCCCCATGCTTCACAGTAGGTATGGTGTTCTTGGGATGCAACTCAATATTCTTCTTCCTCCAAACACGACGAGTTGAGTTTATACCAAAAAGTTCTACTTTGGTTTCATCTGACCACATGACATTCTCCCAATCCTCTGCTGTATCATCCATGTGCTCTCTGGCAAACTTCAGACGGGCCTGGACATGCACTGGCTTCAGCAGCGGAACACGTCTGGCACTGCGGGATTTGATTCCCTGCCGTTGTAGTGTGTTACTGATGGTGACCTTTGTTACTTTGGTCCCAGCTCTCTGCAGGTCATTCACCAGGTCCCCCCGTGTGGTTCTGGGATCTTTGCTCACCGTTCTCATGATCATTTTGACCCCACGGGATGAGATCTTGCGTGGAGCCCCAGATCGAGGGAGATTATCAGTGGTCTTGTATGTCTTCCATTTTCTGATGATTGTTCCCACAGTTGATTTTTTCACACCAAGCTGCTTGCCTATTGTAGATTCACTCTTCCCAGTCTGGTACAGGTCTACAATTCTTTTCCTGGTGTCCTTCGAAAGCTCTTTGGTCTTGGCCATGGCGGAGTTTGGAGTCTGACTGGTTGAGGCTGTGGACAGGTGTCTTTTATACAGATGATGAGGTCAAACAGGTGCCATTCATACAGGTAACGAGTGGGGGACAGAAAAGCTTCTTACAGAAGACGTTACAGGTCTGTGAGAGCCAGGGATTTTCCTTGTTTGAGGTGACCAAATACTTATTTTCCACCCTGATTTACGAATAAATTCTTTACAAATCCTACCATGTGAATTCATGGATTTTTTTTTCACATTCTGTCTCTCACAGTTGAAGTGTACCTCTGGTGCAAATTACTGACCTCTGTCATCATTTTAAGTGGGGGAACTTGCACAATCGGTGGCTGACTAAATACTTTTTTGGCCCACTGTATATATATATATATATATATATATATATATAGTATATATATAGTATATATATATACTATATATATATAGTATATATATATAGTATATATATATATACTATATATATATATATATATATATATATACTATATATATATACTATATATATATAGTATATATATACTATATATATTTACTATATATATAGTATATATATACTATATATACTATATATATACTATACTACATAGTACTATATAGTACTATATAGTACTATAGTACTATTTAGTACTATAGTGCTATAGTACTAAATAGTACTAAATAGTACTATAGAGTACTATATAGTCCTATATAGTAGTACTATATAGTAGTACTATATAGTACTACTATATAGTACTACCCCCCCCCCCCTCCATTAGCACCTGGTAACATTAGGATGGAAAAACTGCCTTTTAACCCGAGGAAGCCTCCAGCTGCACCACACTCTTGGACACAGCGAAGGGGAACATGACAAAAGAAACCAGCCAGAGTTTAAAATGAATAACTAGTGATTCAACCCAGCAGTGGTGTTTAAATACATGTAGAGTGAAAAGAGGTCAGTGGAGCCCACGCCTACTGCAACATAACTAAGGAAGAGTACGCAGGTCACCTGGTTGGCAGTCAGCAGTTTACAGACTGCGTGCTGTCCTTTTATGCCCTCTGTTTGCTTTTGTGTGTTTAAGATAAATGTCAAAATATGTCTGCTCGTTAGCTCATTAAATAATTAATGGCAAATCATTAAAATATGAAGTTCATCTTCTTCATGAAGAGACATTTTCACTTTTATAGCACCTTTTAACAACAAGACGATGACAATAAATGCGGCACATGAGGCGTGAAAATGCATTAAAATAACGTCTAAATGAACACAATGAAATATATAGAACATACATAAATAGTATGTACGTAAAAATAAAAAGTGCAGCTGTGAAGGTTTCTCTCCTGGTAAACAAGAGAGGCCGAGGCAGAGAAGAAAGCAAAAGCATTTTAATGTCAGGACAGAATCAATATGAGTAAACTAATGGATCACAAGTAACACGAGTTGGTCTAAATGTTCCTGTGTGTCAGGACTTTATTGATGGAGGATCAATACAGCAGAAGTGACCCCAGATCTGTTTTTAGTCTTTATTTATGCACGGGGCAGCCCTATATACAGGGACACGCACACACACACACAAGATCAGGGGCGACACCAAGACGGGTTGGGAGGGGGCCCCCAAGACTGTCCCATTCTGGGAGAGCTGGTTCTGCTGAGAATCATTAAAGTGATGGTTGGGACTCAATCAATCAATCGATCAATCAATCAATCAGTTATTATGGATTTCAAACTCTTATTTGTTTGTCATGTGTTCAACTGAAATTACCAGGCATATAATTCTTTCCTTATTCTCTAATTTGCCATATTTTTTAAGTAACCCATATTCACCCGTGCGTGTATACGACAGCATAATGAAACTGGAAATTCTGGTTTTCTGTGCCACCCAATATTTTTAGTACGCCGTGTATGTCCACCCCCATGAAAACATTCTGGAGGCCCACGATTAAACGTTAGAAGTTAACGAATCATTTTCAATTTTGCTCACTTCATTTGAAGGCCTGCCTCAGTTTCATAAAGCTCATATGAGATAACATTTCAAAGCCTCCAGGTACAGATTAGGATTACATTTAAAGCACAGCTTATTTTAATGGGCTCTTCAGTTGTCAGTATAATTCTACATTTGCTTATTTCACCAAATGACATGTTAATAAATGATAAGTCCGGTAATGTTGGTGAACAGAAAGGAAAATCCCGAGCTTGGACCAGACGCTGCTGAACCGATGGCTTTAATGTCAGACGCACACTCATAGCTGAAGCTAACAAATACGCAGAGGGGATTTCCTTTCCCACCCACAACTTTACGTGTGTGTGCGTGCGCGTGTGCAGTTGTTTGTGTGGTTGCACCGGAGCATCCACACATTTCTGTGTCTTGAAATTGACATTTAGTTTGGTGTAGGCCTCCAGTAATACGAAGCAGTGAATTAAAGGTAAACTGGGGGTGGAGAATGCATATGCATGCTTTCACATCTATACTTAGCTTACAAGCTAAATAAGTCTTTACTCATGCAAACGGTGCTTTAACGCAGCACATGACAGACCTGTGAGCAAAGAACAAAACAAATAAATCTTAAAGAAAACAAAATGTGCCCTGAAACCAAAAAAATCTGCCAAATACTGAATATTACACTAAATGAGTAGGTGAAGGAAGCTTCCAGAGTCCTATCAAAATAAAACTATTACTCATACTAAGTGTCTTTATTTTAAAAGGCCATTGTTAGACTTTTTAAACCTAGACGTAGCACTGGTCCATCTGTCCCGTCTGTTTACTTCCAATAAAGCTGATTCTGGTAGATCAGAAAGTTTTAGCAGTTCCAGTACTTCAAACAGTTGCAGCAAAGATGCTAAAAATATGCTTGTGCATGTCAATATGTTACTATCACACTATCGTGCTTCATAATGGCCAGAAAAGTGGTTTTACAGGTCATCATCTCACAAAGTGTCATCATTTCGTCCTGTTAGACACTTGATTGACAGAATTATATTGGCTTCGTTTTTGAGAACTGAAGCTGGGTTTGTCAAGGCTCAGGTAGTTCAAATTTGATAAAAGATTAACGTAACCCTGTGGTTGTGATCCCACATCGGCACTGAAGGTGATAATTTAATGTTTCAGATTAAAACAGACAAACACTGAGCGCACAGAACCCTTTCACCTCATGTTAACGCATTTCTGTAAGATACTTTTTTGCTGTTGGTAAAATGTGGATGGTTTTCTGTATGCTGAGCTGAAATTTGTTCATAAATTTTTCCACACATGCAGTTTCAGGCTGCATTTGTTCTCGGAGCCTTTTTCTTGGAGGGGAATGTAAATGAAGCCACATTTACAGACAGAAAGAAGTTTTCATGACAAATGTCATATTATTTAGTTTAGTAGAATAATATCTTTATATTAATATTTCTGAACATTCATCCTGATAAAGATGAACCGCAGAATTGGGATGGATTATTTTCTTTGCACAGAAACACCCCTTCCACCACCTCTGTCAGCTCGTCATCGTGGTCTCTCAGCTTTGTTCACAAATATGATTTATGCCAGAAATCGGCACACAATCAGAGTTCATAATATTATCTTTATTTCTCTCATTCATATCATTTAACTGCACAATGAGGCCTGTGAATTTGATTTGTCATTTTATCAACTGAGACTAATTGATTTATGCTGAACCGCCCGGCCTCCCCGAAGATGGAAATAAAAAAAGCAGCCCTGTTGTAATGTTGATGGATGGTCAATGATGGGGGCCTGACAGGGTGAAGCTCTGACGTATGGTTCGGGCAGCAGTCTAGGCCGCTTTTGACAAACAAGGGTCAAAGAAGATCAGAGTTAACCTTTGACCTTAAAGTTCAATTGTCCCTGCTAACATATTCAAACAGAGCGTGTCGTCTTTATTAAATAAAAGGTCTCAGACGACAATATGAACTGCATCCATGACCCAGTAGACGTATCTTATGAGATGCAAACTTCACATTTGACATTAACCGTCTCCTGTATCATCGTTTTGATAAAGGTAATCATTGATAGGGTGGAATAACTCATTTCTGTTATTCACCAATCAGTGTTGGTCAACTGTGCAGCTCATGACACCGTAGCTTGGTCAAGGTGTACAGCCCTGCATTAAACGGCTAATGTCAGATAACTTGTCTGAGACTCCCAGTACTCACAATGTTCCCGACATTGTTCACATCCTGTGAAGGAGTGCTGGCAAGAAAACGGTGGAGGTCTAAGCCATAAGCAAACACTAAGAGGCTTGTTTTCAGGCTTGGGGCAGACTTTGTTTCTGTCTCTCTTTAAAATAATTGTCTTTGGACTTTAATTTGAAATGCTAACATCATTTCTAACTGCATTTTAAAAGTAAGTACTATTAGCATCATTTTGGTGACATTTAAGCACATTGTGCTCAAGGTTTGGTTGGATTAAAAAAGGAAAGGCTGATGAGGCTTTGAAATAGTCTTTAGAGACATTTGTTATCATGTTACGATCATAAAAAAACGTCAGCTCTCAGCAGGTCTGACCGTTTGAAGCTTTTGTTTAAAGACTAAACATTATTATTAACTATATGCAACACAATAAAAATACGAGGTGGTAATTGTGATCCTCAGTTTGCTGCGAGCATTGATTCAAATCTAGCCTCCCCCTCTTTTTGCCTCCCTGCAGATGAGTCTAATCCAATCAGTGTGTTATTGCTGTGACTCACTCTGCTCAACAAGTCCATTAACAGAGCTAATAAGTAGACTTAATTGGTTGATTGGCCCATTTGGCCTGGGACCTGCTGGATCATGTTGTTCTTTGATTCAGTCTCAGGTTGCAGCGCTACTGTTGATGTAAACAAAGTAAATATCTTACATCCCTTCTTTAAACACTGACAGTGTTGTATAATAGAAGAAATGCTCATAAATGTTAAGTGTATCTGTGGTAGTGCAGGGTTTGTTCTACAGAACCAAACAGTGAAAATTGTCTGGGAAAGGATGCTATCTATCATGCCTCTGTGAACAGTTCGAATCATGATTTTGGTGTGGAAGCTTTGACTGTGTGACATGACAGCCTTTTGGTGTCTGCCAGCTCTCATTCCTGATTCGACTCACGTAGCTGGATTCATTCATATCTACACTGTACCATGTTCTGCACTGCTCTTTAACTTGCCCTGTGTTAATTCTGTGTTAGTACAACATATTCAGATGTACCCAAAGTGTTACCCTGAGACGAGAGGAAGGGTTGTGATGTTCAGTCTCCACAGTGAAGTGAATATTTTGTGACTAAAATTGAAATCTTGCTGCAACTGTGTGCACGAACAAGCCCAGTTTATGGTTAGATGAGACAAAGACTGAACAGGAGGTATATTTGAAGGAGTAAAGGTGAGGCTTTGAAACCTAAGAAAACTATCAAGCATGGTGGTGGTAGCACCGTGCGCTGAGGCTGAGACTGCACAAAGGGTTGGTGTAATAGTGAAGAAGGAAAAGTACCTAAAAATTCACCTAAAATCAACAGCTAGACAGTTAAAACCTGGAGATTAGCAGAACAATGCTACATATCAAAGCTGGTTTGGGACTTGATAAAGCAGGTCTGTCCTCACCCTTATGGAAAACCAACCAGTTTAAATGAACCAATTCAGCAGATTGGCCAAATATCCACCAACAATTCTGCCAGAAGCTCGTGGCTGAGCTGTAACTTGCTCGGAGACATATGACCAAACTAGTGGGGAGGTTTCTGTAAATGTGTGTACAGATCTGAGCCTGTGTACATGAAAGAAAATCATTAAAGATGACTTTGAAAAACAATATTCATTCAGCCCTGGTTTTTATTTGTATTTTTATTGAACCTTCTGACAAAATAAAAAAAACTAAATTAAATATTAATTTGAATATATTCTGATGAATATATATATATATATATATATATATATATATATATATATATATATATATATATATATATATATATATATATATAAGGTAAAACAAACACACTTAATTCTCTCACCCTCTGCTTTGTTTGCTAATGACAGGACTCCTGCATGACAGCGGGGTCATTCATCTTTTTGACACCCTCCTACATGAACACACACACACACACACACACACACACACACACACACACACACACACACACACACACACACACACACACGATCAGGATGTCATATTTCAAATTAAAAAGCAAATCTTACATTTTAACACAGCATGAAATTGTGAAAGTAAAAGTTAATGAAGATGATCAGTTTTCATAAAAACAATGAAGTCATCAAATGGAGATACATGTTTAATAATGCCTGAATGCCAGTCTGCCATTATCAGGGCTGTAAAATTTTATGATTCGAGTTCACTGGACGAGGATCTCCACGTACAGTCGATGTGTGCGTCTGTGCTCGTACAGATCAGGCAGGTCAAATCATCAGACGTGTTCTTCAATCCTGTCTTCAATCAGTCCCAGTGTCAAGTTCACTAGTCTGGGTCTCAGTGTTGTGCGTTGCTGTCTGTTTATTTCGATAGTTTCCCATCTCACGCATTGAGTTTTACAATTGTAGTATTTTCTTTGAATTTGTAACAACAGCCTATTTTAGCGCTGCTGGTCCGGCTCTGCCTGCAGGCAGCGTGCTGTGACAGTGATGAGCAGTCGGGCCGGTAACCTTCATTTCTGTGCCTACATATTTTTACAGTAGAATCTACATAGATTGCATGTGTGCCCTCATTACAACATGCCTATGAGCTGGCCGTGTGGGACTGTAGCTACAAGTTTATATTATTAACTGATAATTATGCAATCCAGCATTTCAGTTTACGTTACAGGGTAATGTGAAAGTAATACGAGTAGAATAACAAATTACTTTACCTGAGCAATGAGTAATATCGCCTTTATTGTAGTAATGACCCTAATGCTGCTGATTGTGATGGATAATTTACTGTGGAATAGAACAAAAGACCACAAATTAGCTTCATGTATCAGTCTGAAGCCAGTGGATGTCATTAAATGCAGCACGCGCTGGTTTTTCGCATTAATGTTAATGAACTGGCAGATATTGACCCGTATGATGTGCGGGGGTCTTTAAAAACCTGATTTTGATTGAACCCTTGTGTTGCCGGTGGTCATTAGTTTCCAAACAACAGCAGCAACAGCAGGAATGCAGAAGACAAGTGAAGACATAAAGCTGATGTCCAACATTAAGTAAGGCTACTATAGTGGTAAATAATTTCAACAGACAACAAGCTATTGCTGCGAAACCTGATACTATGATTAATGCTCGCACTGACTAATGGAGAAAGTTCACCTTGTTTAGAGTGTACACAAATCAACACACAAACACCCCGATGGTTAGCTGGACTCGATCGAGCCCTTACGTCTCTATGTGACTACAGGTAGTAAATTAAATAGCGATTAGTTGAAGTCATTTGTTTGCCTGTCTGACACCTGACCGGCTCTCGGGAGGTCCTGGAAGACGAATGGAGCGCTCCACGAGTACGAAGTCAACAGGTGAAGATTAACTGGCTTTAATGATGCCATTTGCTTAATGTATTTGCTGTTTTCTTTCTGTCTACTTCGCTGTCTGTGTTTTCACCACGAAGAAAGTAAAGCGTGGGGAGAATTGGGAAAAATTAGGAAAATTCAGAGTATAGTCGAGAACAGCATCGATTCAAATGTTTTATTGTTTTTATTCTTTATTTTGATTATTTTATCAGTTGATTTGTCTTAATCATTGTGATTTATCCAATGACGTACGCTTGGATCGTTTACTAACTACAGACAGATCACTGACTGACTGTAAACCCTCTTTGTTTGATCATTTTCTAAATAACATTTCAGTTTACAGTAATCGATTACACAGAGTTGGGGAATACTTTTCTTCCCAGTAGATGTGAAAGTGCTGTAACTAAGTTTATGGATATAATTCCTCCACTGTTCTCTTCTTCACTGCCCTGTGCCGATACAGAGCAGCTACCTGAACTCTAACAGACGTTGAATATCTTGTTAATAATTTTACATCTTCACTGCATACGACTCTGGTCACTCTTTCGAGGATGCCAATGTTCACATTTTGGACAGAGAGGACAGATGGTTTGAAAGAGGAGTGAAAGAAGCATCTATGTCCACTGTGAGCGACCATCTTTGAACAGAGGCGGTGGTTTACGACACCAACTCTCTGCCATCTATAATCCAGTTTTGAGTTCCCTTCCCAGACGCCTTAACGCCCACTCACACCCTGGGCCATCTGACCTCAGGAATTCGCATGATAAGGTGGGGCCAGGTTTCACAATGAGCTCACCCGAAACTCTGGCTGATTGGGACCCACACCCAGTTTCACACCTTGGCTCAGGCGATTAGAGGATCATCAGGGGGTCCTCTTGTCCCTCTGTGGGGACACTCCCACTAGGTTTATATCTGGGACTCTCCACCATTTGACCTTAGAACTGAAGAAGCCTCTCGGATGAAGGTGAAACGTCTTCAAGTAACTTAAAGAAGTCCAGACGCTTTTCTTTGCAAGCTCCTTTGACGACTAATTCTTATATAGCGCCTTTCTCTCCCGGAGTACTCAAAGTGCTGTATACAACATGCCACATTCACACAAGCACTTCTCAACGCAAGTGCAAACTTAATCTACATTCACACTCTGATGAACGCATCGGAGGGCAATTTGGGGATAGTATCTTGCCCAAGGACACTTGACATGCAGACTGGGGAAGCCGAGGATCGAACCACCAACCTTCCAGTCAGTAGCTGATCTGCTCGACCACCTGAGCCACAGCCACCCCATAAAAGTAGCTGTACATATCAATAATATTTACAGCTACTTTTAATACAAGGATATTTATTTAGACTCTCTTCAACTAATCTTTCTGAGTTAACTTCAGTAATTACTTCCTCTAAACCAGGGGTGTCAAACTCAAATACACAGTGGGCCAAAATTCAAAACTGGAACAAGGTCGCGGGCTAATGTTAATATTTATTGAAAAAAAAATCTTCCACCAGATATAAGAATGAATCTCTTCTTATGGACTCAAACAGGTTTTGCTGAAAAACTGAATATGGAACAAGCAAAGCTTAATACTAAATGATATATATATTAGCTGTATAATACCAGTAGGCCAGCTCTGATAGTAATTTGGTATGGCTTCACGGGCCAAATGTAATTAGGCTGCGGGCCAAATTTGGCCTGCGGGCCAGAGTTTGACACCTATGATCTAAACCATCAACATTTTAGACCCCATTCCTACAAAACTGCTCAGAGTGGTCCTACCATTAATTAATACTTCAACCTTAAATCTTAAATATGATTAGCGTCTAATAATCAGCTATGTACCACAGGCCTTCAAGGTGGCTGCAGTTAAACCTTTACTCAAAAAGCCATCTCTAGACCCAGCAGTCTTAGCTAATTATAGGCCAATCTCCAACCTTCCTTTCATATCAAAAATCCTTGAAAGAGTAGTTGTCAAACAGCTAACAGATCATCTGCAGAGGAATGGTTTATTTGAAGAGTTTCAGTCAGGTTTCAGAGTTCATCACAGCACAGAAACAGCTTTAGTGAAGGTTACAAATGATCTTCTTATGGCCTCTGACAGTGGACTCATCTCTGTGCTTGTCCTTCTTGACCTCAGTGCAGCGTTCGATACTGTTGACCATAATATCCTATTAGAGCGATTAGAACATGCTGTAGGTATTACAGGTATTGCACTGCAGTGGTTTGTATCATATCTATCTAATAGACTCCAATTTGTGCATGTAAATGGAGAGTCCTCTTCACACACTGAGGTTAATTATGGAGTTCCACAGGGTTCAGTGCTAGGACCAATTCTGTTTACATTGTACATGCTTCCCCTAGGCAGCATCATTAGAAGACATAGCATACATTTTCACTGCTATGCAGATGACACCCAGCTCTATCTGTCCATGAAGCCAGATAACACACACCAATTAGTTAAACTGCAGGAATGTCTTAAAGACATAAAGACTTGGATGGCCGCTAACTTTCTGCTTCTTTTTTTTTTTTTTTTTTTTTTTTTTTTTTGCCTGTCCCGTTTGGCTCTTTTGCCATCAGAATTATTGTCTAAAGGCGAAGAAAGATGCCCAACGGATTTTCTTTACCAAATTGACCATCCCAGCTTTGCCGTAATGGTCCATTTGATTCACCTTTTATTCTTTATTTTATTTTCACTTGCTGAATATGGGACAGACTTGACTGGGGGAAAGAAAAGGGAGAAAGAAAGAGGGAAAGAAAAACAGTTGAGAAGAGGGACGGGGGAGAAGGGCAAAAAACAAAAACCAACAGAATAAGCAGAAAAAAAAAAAATACATATATCGATCACCTGGATCACCTGTTGAGAAAGAAAAAAGAAAACAAGCAGAAGAAAACGAGAGTAATACAATAAACCACATCACAATGATATATGGGAATATGACAGTAACTACTAAATATTAAACATTATTGTGCAGCACGTAAGATCGACAGCACAGTGTGCATTGAGGTAGGAGCCAAAAAGGGTGTAGTTTGTGTGTGTGATCACCCGTGTGTACACCTGTGAGCATGGACGCGCTTGTTTTCTTAAAAGGTTCCCTCATGTAATGATCTGCTAGAGGGTGTGGGGGGCCACTGCCCCGTCCTCCAGGGCATGAAGCAGGTATGGAACTTTCTGCTTCTTAATTCAGATAAAACTGAGGTCATTGTACTCGGCGCTGAAAAGCTTAGAAATATGGTATCTAAGCAGATTCTTACTCTGGATGGCATTACCTTGGCCTCCAGTAACACTGTGAGGAACCTTGGAGTCATTTTTGACCAGGATATGTCCTTCAACGCACATATTAAACAAATATGTAAGACTGCGTTCTTCCATTTGCGCAACATCTCTAAAATTAGAAATATCCTGTCTCAGAGTGACGCTGAAAAACTAGTTCATGCATTTATTACTTCCAGGCTGGACAACTGTAATTCATTATTATCAGGATGTCCAAAAAACTCACTGAAAAGCCTTCAGCTAATCCAAAATGCTGCAGCAAGAGTCCTGACAGGGACTAGAAAGAGAGAGCAGATTTCTCCTGTTTTGGCTTCTCTTAAATCCAGAAATGAATTTGAAATCCTTCTAATCATATGAAAGTCATGAATAGTCAGGCCCATCTTATCTTAAAGACCTCACATGCTCTCAGACGGCTGATTTGCTTGTGGTTCCTGGAATGGGAGGCAGAGGGTTCAGTTTTCAGGCTATCAGGTCCCAGCTTGGATGCAGACACCATCTCCACTTCTAAGATTAGGTTTAAATCTTTCCTTTTTCACATAGTTAGCTCCTGATCAGGTTACCCTAAACCCCCCTGATTGTTTCTTCTTCACTCTCTGTGTTTAATTATGAGTTATTATTTCTCTCTGGCGCTCTTCCACATCCCTCGTCTCACCCCCAACTGGTCGGGGCAGATGCCCCTCTTGTATCTTCCCACTATCACCAAAGTGCTTGGTCATAGTGGGTCATATGGTTGTTGGGGTTTTCTCTGTAAACCTCACAATAAAAAGCAACTTGAGGCGTCTGTTTGATGTGAAGCTATATAACTGAAATTGAATTGAACTGAATATGAGGTGTTTCCTAATAACATAAGCACAACAAGCAAAGGAGCTCTTGCTTTGTCTCTCTCTACACACACACACACACACACACACACACACACACACACACACACACACACACACACACACGCAAATGCCCGTACCTACATTCATATATGCTTACAACAGACAGACATTAGTGCTGTCTCCATAGCTGTCTAATGACTTCTTTTTAAACGCTTTATTGCTGTTACAGAACATTATCATTAATGTTTTCTGATGATGGACCAGAAGTCAAATGTCAATGGTGGAGCCCAGCTTGGTCTAATGAGCGAGGCAGGGGATCGCTTTAATGAGTGGAAGCCGATAAAGTCTGACCTGCTGATCTTTGGCTGCTCCCTGGTGATCCTCCACACATGCAGCGGATGACAAATGGGAACCAGTGGATTCATTTCAAAATTGTAAAGCCATCACTTAAAAAAATGGGATCCTCATATGTGAGAAATCTGACCCGGAGCTTTGAAAAGGAAATATCCTAAAAGTATAAACAGACTTTTTGTTTCTTATATCACATCTGCTATTATTTAAATGGCTTTAGGTATGAATGAAAAATGTATTCTCATGTCATGCACACAGCTCATCACATGTTACTAATATAATTTATATATTGTTTCTTAGTATTTTATTTAAATTTATACTTTTCATTGAGTTACATACCACTCTATTTATTTAAACTGTTTATTATCCATTTATTTTTTAGTTAAAAAAAGGAATTTCTCAACTTTGGTATGAATAAATATATTTTACCTTTTATTTAAAAATAGGAGTGAGGCTAGAACTTAAATATCCTCATATTCACCAGCCCCTCATAAAGATAAACAGCCATAAGATTCGTCAGGGATGCGGATGCTCTTTTTCTCAAAAATAAGACCGGCCCATTCCAGCCCCTGCTGCCTCCTGCAGCTGGCCCACAGTGCTGCTTCTCTGGGCTGAGCCCGACCAGGCACCGTCCCCCAAACCTCCTCCCCAGGCCGTGCTCCAGGGTGGGGGATAGGGTGAGCCGGTATCTTGTCTAGATTTTCCTCACAGGAATTTTCTGAATCCCTCCTTGTCTGGCCCCTCACCAGTTTGTCTGACCCAACCAGAGGTAAATAGTCCTGACAACATAGTTGTTGGGATCACTGGTACACACAGATCCCTACAATGGCTTAAGATGGCAATTAACAGAGGGGACAGTGGTAATTAAATCCTTGACAGACAGCCAAAGTGAAAGCACTGGTTTCTTTATGTGGACTGTACAGTTCTGTAAAATCATATCTCCTGTGATCTAAAACATACATTTATATTTTTATATAGATTTCTTCATTAATAAATAATATTAATAGAGTCAGATGATTAGTTTCTTTCTCTCTCGCTCACTTTTTCTCCTTTATCAGTGCAGATTTCAAGATTTTGTTAGGATTAACATTCTGTATGTTATCGGTGTGCAGAGAGCAGAACAAATGGAAATTTTCTCTTTCGGAGCAGTGAGAGGCTCATTTTAATGGAGTGGATCACAGAATGGGCAGAAAGGGAGATTTTTTATCTTGTACCTCAATAATATTCACACAGCAGTGGTGTGAAAAAGTGTTTGGCCCTTTACTGATTATGTTTGTCACACTTAAATGTTTAAGATCAACAAGCAAATTAAAATATTAGACAGAGATAACACAAGTAAACACAAAATGCAGTTTTTAAATGAAGGTATTTATTATTAAGGGGAAAATCCAAACCTACATGTCCTGTGTGAAAAGGTGATTGCCCCGGGAACAAATGAGAAACAAAGTAACTGGGATCTCTCAGTCTGGAAAAGGTTAGACATTTCTAAAGCTGTGGGACTCCAGCGAACCACAGTGAGAGCCGTTATCCACAAATGGCAAAAACCTGGAACAGCGGTGAACCCTCCCAGGACTGACCGGCCGACCGAAATGACCCCAAGAACATAAAGGCTCGTCTCAGTTTTACCAGGAAACATCTTGATGATCCCGAGATGCTTGGAAAACACTTTGTGGACTGACGAGACAAAGGCTGAACTGAAGGTGTGTGTCCGTTACATCTGGGTAAAAGTAACTCAGCGTTTCAGGAAAGGAACATCGTACCAGCAGTAAAATATGGTGGTGACGGCTGTGGAAATGGAACCAGGAATTCTGCTGTTTACCAAAACATCCTGAAGGAGAATGTCCGGATAAGCAAAAAGGCAAAATGAAGACTTTGGAGTGGCCCAGTCGAAGTCCTGAGCTGAATCTATTGAGCTGCTGTAGCTTTAAAAGGTGGTTCGTGATTGAAAAGCTCCCAGTGTGGCTGAATTACAACACTTTTGCAAAGATGAGATTATTCTTTTCTTTTAAATTCTTATGTGGGTTTAAAGCTTTTGGGTTGTTGTCTTTTAGCATTTTGTTTAGGGAACCTTTTTTCAAATTCAGGGTGATAAGATTAATTAAATATGTCATCAGGAGCAGAAAAAAATTCTATTGTTCTTGTTTTTCAACGATCAAAATCAAAAAGTGTGTTAAGTGCGTAAGTGTGTTACGGAGTTTGGGTTGAAATTTGATGACCACCTGTAAAACAGAAACAAAGCTTCACTTTCACCAAAAATACTTTGATCATCTGGATTTCACCATTAATTTAATTAATTTCACCATCAGAGGAATAATTTCAGTAAAGCAATATTCTAAAATAGCCACAATAAAATTAGCGCACTCCTCTCCACTGTCACATCATGTCAGTGCCCTCCTCCTTAGATTCCTTTGATGGTCAGTCTCAATGAGGAAAAAGCCACCTACACCAATTTACAAAGAAAAATAGAAACCTCCCACAGAAAGGGTGGAAGAAAGAGCCAAACAGGCAGCCGTCTCCCACATGGTCACCCTCACCGCTTTCTTTGCAAGTGTGTGTGTGTGTGTGTGACTTAGGGGTGCTCTAACAGTGCGGGGTGACAGGGGGAATTTGAGGATGTGGGTGGACAGTGACGGGTTGCATTAAGGTAAACAGACAATGAGGAGAAGTGGCAAGCAATGATTTCAACACTGTACTTACTGTCAGCACTTTCCTTATTTAACTTTTAAAAATTCCAGTTTATTTGATTCTTTACTGTGGTGACACTTATATACAGCTCTTTTTAACTTCATAGAGTCACTGAAACTCTACTATGTTTCTGGGAAATGGTGACATCATTTGGTATTAATTATAAACGTAAGCTCTGGCCGTTTTCCTGTTTTGTCTGTGGTTTGGACTAAATTTAACGCTTCATTCTAGGAAACTTCTTTAGAAATTTTTAGTTAATATTTTAGCGTGCACATGTCAGCCTCATTTTTAAGATGGAAAGGAACTGTGAACCTTAACTAGAGTTAGAGAATTTGTTGTGTTTGTTATCTGAAATAGCATAACCTTAAAAAGCTGAATTCTCCTGGTGTGTGGAGCGCTCTCGGTGAATTGAATGGTTCCCTCCTGAGTGTCTTGTTTTAATGCATCTTCAGCGTCTGACTTGGAAATGAAACAAATGACTGGCTCATAATAAATGGTCATAATTATGATGAAAAACAGAAAGTGTTATTTCTACTTTTAACGTTGGACTTTTCAAGATGAACTTTACTGTTTGTGTTTTAAAACTGCGACGTTAGTAAAGAAAAAACATTTCCCACTGCTAAGCCTGTAGAAGTGTGACTGATAACTGTGTTTAGTATTTTCATGGAAAGAATGGAAATGTCCATGAAAGCAGAGGTCGATTAAAAATGATCACAATTCTCTGTATTTTGAAGAGATTTTAAAGCAGTTTGTTGCAAACGTTCTATGATGGTCGTCCTGTGTTGATACGTAAAATAGTAGATAACAGATAAGAAGCAGATACTAATCATTTACGTCAGTATTTTTCTTCACTGCTATGGAGTAAAAAAACTATCCGCTTGGTCTGTGGAGTGTTTGTCCACTAACTATTACTAAATGAAAACATAGTAACAATGTAACAATTTGACACAAAGTTCGGTTTAACTTCATTTCTCTGTTGTGTCAGAACAACAGTTCGTTCTGATCCCCAAGTTCCCCATTAAACATAAAGCACAATTTGCCTTGTTACTGTAATTTATAACTTTATCACCCATAGTGGGTTTTAGAAGAAAGATGAAACAGCACAAAGATAAAATAACATCAGTTCGTGCAGATATGGGGCCAGATTTCCAAGTGGGCTTTGGAACTGCATTTGATGTTAAAAAGAGTTGAACACAGAGGGATTATGTAAGCTGGTGCAGACAAATGTTGATTGATGTGGTGATGAGGGAGAGCGAGGCACTTGTTCTGCGTTCTCCTCTGACTCAGTCTGGACCTGATGTTGAAACAAAAGTGGTAATGAAGGCCCTGCGAGGTGTGGGTGTGTTCAGCCATGACACCCCCCCCTCTCCCGTCCTGCCCTCTGGTTGTCTTACTGTCCTTTGTGTCATTCTTTCTTTGCCTTCTCCATTTCCTTCATTTCTTGTTTCCTTCTTCCTTTGCTCCTGCCATACTTTCCCTCCTTGTCAGATCATTCCTTCTCTTTACGGCACATCTGCATCAGTATTTTCTTTTACTACCTCTCGCTCCCTGTTTTTCCTTGGCTTCCTGCACCCTACCAAGAGAAACTGGAATTTTCTCTTCTCTTTCTTTTACCCCAATTTTGCTCAGTTCACTTTTTTCCTTCCCCTTTTTTGTCTCTGCTAATGAATGTCTTTGTGATTCTAACCTCTTCTTCCTTTTCTACTGTTTTTCTGTATTTACTCCTCCATCCTCACAATGCTCCATCTTCTTCCTCTCCTTCTCCCTTATCTGGCATAGCTTTTAGTGCTTTCTTGCTTCTCTGCCACAGTGTGCAAACATTTTTGCGTCTGTGGGCGAGACAAGAGAAAAACAGGCAGCATTATCTGAGGACGTCCCCACAGCCAAACGGTTTCCTCGTCTGAGTTCGTGGGGGCGGATGAGAAACATTCCTGAAAATGTGAAACATTCAGATGAGGCTTAATAGCGCTGGGGCTTTTCAAATGCTTTCAGTGTTTTCAGAATCTTAGGAGCTTTTGTGGTGGCTGAGCTGTTGTCAGCATACTGCTCACACAATCACAATCTTATATGTTTGTCCTGATGTATGCTGCTGTCCCTGACCTCACATATACACTGCTCGTGATATGATGTTTGTTATTGTGGGCTCATACATGTGGTTTCATTGTTGAAAGGTTGAGCTTTAATGGGAATTAGACAGGGGCTCATTCACAGATGGCCAATCTGGGAATCATTCAAATTGAAATGACTGAATTTTATTTGTTAAGTGGAACTCGTGGTAAACCCCATCATTCTTTTTAAAGTAAAAGTTGTGCTTTAAAAAGATAAATTTAAATATTCTTAAAATAAAAATATCTTTTTTCTTTCATTTGATTCTATTTTCTAGAAGAAAACATTTTCTTTCAGATCAAAGGAAAGAAAAGAACAGATTTGTGTTTCTTTGTTTACAGCGAACTCATTTTCATATTTAAAGTTACAATTTGAGAAAACACTTACTATGTGATATATAAGGAGTGGGTGTGGGAGGGGCTGGATTCAGAGCAGTGGTCTGACATTAGGCAGTTTGCTTTTTACTGCCGTCTTCACAGAAATCAAATGAAAATAAAACTTAACAAACCAGCTTCCACACAGTAAAGTGACAAATGAAAATGCATCTGTTACTCAGACAACTCAGATCTGTAATGTTTCACATTCATTATAATGTTGTTGAGGTGACAGTGAGTTCAGCATTTTGCAGAAAACATCAGCAGACCGGCTGATCTCACGTTTGTTTACTTCCTGTTTACGTGATTTTTTTTCCCTTTGCAAATTCTAAGTGCTTCTTTTAACTGTGAGAAGGAAAAACTCCTTTTATCAGGAAGAAGTCTGAGGCACAAAGAGCCATCTCCCATGAACAGTCGGGGGTGAGGGCAGAAATGTGTTGCACTTTAAAAGTCAGAGTTCCTCGGTGACAAAAGAGTGCTAAATGATGCAGTTTGTGTTTAGAGGTTTCCAAAGTGGAAACCTGGAAGTTTGGAGTCATGTTTGACCAGGATGTGTCCTTCATTGCACATATTAAACAAACATGTTATTCACAAACATACACATGATTAGTGTGAGGTAGACAATCACCGAGGACAAAGAAATAAGAGGTAAAACTCTACTCTCTCGGAGTACTCAAAGCGCTCTATACAACATGCCACATTCACCCAATCACACCCATTCTCACAAGCACTTTATCTATACTTAGTGGTATCTAACTACATTCACACACATTCATACTCCGATGGACGCATCGGAGAGCAACTTGGGGTTAGTATCTTGCCCAAGGATACTTGACATGCAGACTGGAGGAGCCAAGGATCGAACCACCAACCTTCCGATCAGTAGGTGACCTGCTCTACCTCCTGAGCTACAGCCACCCCTACAGTGGTCCATTCTCCCCTCTGGGGTGTTGGGATTGGGATGTTGGCGAGGACACATGTTCACAAGGAGAAAAAAGAAACTAAAAAGAGAGCTAATGATGTATCAGAAGAATATAAAGTGACTGGAGTGTCAACTGGCAGCTGGTGGAACATGTGATATTTTCAGTTTCTGCCTCTTTCACCTGTCGCTGTCGCTAATTTCCTGAACACCCCCTAAAACAGAGAAAAAAGTATAAGCCCAGCATTGGCTGGGTACCTCTGGTGAATTAGAGCTTGTAAAATATTATCCCAGGGCTTTACTGTGTGCTGACAGGATGATCTGGGCTGGTATTGATCATGATGCCAGCCAAATGAATGGTTAGGAGCTTGAGGAACGACACCACACAAACATGAGATACGTATAAAAGTAGGAAGGACAGGGAGACGAGGGCAGAGCAGCTGAGAGCACTGGGACCATAAAGACACAAATATGGATGTTTCATATCCCTGAAACAAACAGGAGGTGTGTGTACGGTGCTCGCAAGGTGATTCGTCCAATATTCAACAAGATCTCTTTGAAAATGATTTTTACAATCTTATATTAGACCCTTTATGACCAGGCTCCAACCTTATGGTCCACAGGAGATTCAAAATGGTATAAACTGGTGTAAATATGTCCAAGAAATCAGTGCATCATGTAATAATTGGTAAAAATTCATCTTCTGAATACAAACTAATAAAACTGCCCAGCTGTCTGAAAAGGAGCTCCACACTGCCACGAAGGACCCGGATGAGGATGAGGAGTTCTTCTTCCTCAGTCATGACAGTTACATCAGCTTTCGGGCCAAACAGAACAGCAAACAATGCTGCCTTACACATACAACTGTCATCATAATGTGTACACTAATATATTATTTGGTGACTATTTTGTCCCCGTTCATATTACAGAGCAATAAAAAAGCTGACATCTGTAACTGTGATCAAGAGCCAGAACAGAGGAGACAAAGAGTAAAGGATGAAAATACAAAAACCAAAGTTACATAAACATGACGACCTGTTGGTCTGTTTGTTTATTTTGTACCTGTAAAGGGAATGTACAATACAAATAGCTTCAGTACTGTCATGGTAATGATGAGTGCTGCACTTTTCATGGGCAAAAAACACAAAAAATGACCTCAGCATTCGGTTATTACAGTTTCTGGAGGTCCTGTTCTAACTATGCACGACGTAATTTCACTGTGCAATGAAGGTCCTGAGCATCAGTTAGCAGGCAAACACTCGGCCGCATGGCTGAGATGCAGCGACCGGGGTTTGAGTCCCATCCAGGGCCCTTTGCTGCATGTCCTCTCTGTCAGCTGTACCACTACCCAATAAAAAGGGCAAGAACACCCCCACCAGAAAGGAAAGGTTCTGCAGACACCAAACATCAAGTTCAGTTTCAAACGAGTTTGTGCCATCATCTATGATGGCACAAACTGTGTTCAGGGGGAGAAGACAGCAGAAGGAAATGTTATTTTAAGCATCAGTTAGCTGTGACTACACAAAGATTAATGAGTCCAGCGGTTAGAAGTATACGACTGTGGAACTCACTTCATTATCATTTAAAGAGTTGTATAAATTTACATTGTTTTAAAAAGTGTTACATGCTTAAAACAATAACTCAATATGAAGAATGTGAATGAAATTGGAGTTCAATGAAAAAGGATCCATTATAATTTTTGTTTTATTTATTTTAATTGTATTTTTCTCCTTGTTACTATGTGGAGCGGTTATTCTGATTGTAAATGTGTTGTTTGGTTTGGGTTAGGACCGCAGATAAATGTTAATGTTGGTTTGTTCCCTGATTTTTGGTGCCCACTTGTAATATAAGTTGGATTGTAGATAGGGGGCGGGGTTTAATAAGAATATTTTCTTCTTCCTGCTCCTTTTCACACATGGTTGTAGTGCTTTTGATAGAAAGTGTGGTTGGTTGGTTTGAATTGTTGTACCAAGTGTGAAATAAATAAATAAATGAAATGAAATGATGATGAAGGTTTAAGCAATTTTAAGGCAGTTTGACAGATGAGTCATCTGAGAGAAAACAATCAGAAACTGAAGTGTCATGCATGTCAGCATATTCCCACAAAGTGAATAAACTTGTCAGTTACTCACCAGATTTGCTTCCCATCAATTTTTTCCACTTCCCTAAATTGAGCACTGAAAGATCACTTTTAATAAACTGTAGGAGCTCTTCTGCTCATAATCTGGACTTCTTGGATGGGTCAGTACTGTGAAAACTAACTGAATGTTGCCTGGATGTGACACAGGCAAGTATTCCAACTTTATAGAACTGAACGAACTAATTGTCCAGTGATCATCTCCACATTAGGCTGCCTGGGCCGTGGTACGGAGACACATGCATACACTCAGTGCACGGGTTTACGAATGAACACGTTAACAGGCAGTTAATTTCCCAGCGGTGATCATCTCCAGGGTCAAGCACAGGCAGCCAGAGATCTATGGCTAGTGACGAGGGACACGATAAATCCAACCTATAAAATGTGGACCAGCCTCATTAGTCACAGCTTTCATTATGGCACGGCAGTATGTGTCAGTGTGCTAATGTGCCATCCTTCCACCGTTTCACTGGAACTATATATGTATGTGTTTATGTTTAAAGCATGTGTGTCTCATTAATATCTGTCTGAGGAATCGCTTTTCACACTGACGCTGGGCGTTTAACAGAGTCTTAGCTGCTATGTCGTGTTTCTGTCAAAGCTTCCTGCCGTTTGTTCACACCACACTTACACACTGGTTGACAACAGGTTTGGCCGTATTCATTTCAGGGTTGATTTCCTAAGAGACAAGAAAGTGATACTGAGACAAAGTAATGACAAAGTGTCACCAGCTATTCAGCGATATGTTTTCTTATCAGAGTGCGATGCAGTACATATTCATTACCAAACAGGACTGGACAGAAGGCAGACTGCAGTGTTTCCACAGTGGAACAGTGAGCCAGACCACAGCAGCGCTGCAGTGCAGCAGAGGTGGATGGTGATGGGGACAATGACTGTACGCTTTCTGGAACTTTACAGGGGCGGCATCATGTTTGTATTAGTAAGGTGGGAGGCTTGTAGCTATGCTTAAATAAGCACATATACTGTCATCACTGACACAGTCGACTATAAACAGCTGGTGTGCTGAGCGTATTATGTTCATGGTATAATTAGTATTTAAATTATGAATGGTAGTTTTATTAGCAGTTTTTCAATGAACTGAGAAACATAAAGCGGAGCCGTGCACTGTGTCTGGTTATGCCTTTGTGTGTTCTTGTGGTGAACTTGTGGGTTATGTGTTGGCATCGTGTTGAACCTTTGCCACATGGGTGTTTAAACAGAAAGGGCCCAAGAGGAAGGCAGCATGCAAGAGGACGAATCTCACATCGAACAGATTTGATTTGTGGTTTATTTCTCATACATACTGAGTTATAAAATGCAACTTTGAAGGCAACCCTCATGTTTGGGTTTACATCCATGGAGTCTGTGATTACGTGTTTCCTAAACAGCACATGTGAGATTGTGCTTTGCTGGTCTTTCTGTTTTGTCAACCCTGTTGCAACCATCCAACCTGCATGCACAAAATATTACAGCTATTGTCTAAACCAGGGGTACGCAAATATGAAACATTTAAGTTAATTTACTGACTGAACACTTATGAGATGGAATAATTAAATATTTGTGGCTGTTATGGATTCTAGTTACTTACTAGTAATTTTGTCATGACTCTTATATTGAGTGATGTGTAAATTTCAGCTGCGTGTTGAGTGTAACTGTGCGTATTGAGGATGGAACAGCTTTGTTCTAAGACTCACGGGACTGTTAATGTTTCATTTCAAATTATTGATATGGACATGACTATTTTTATTGCACAAAAAGATGAGAGCGCCGTGGTAACAGCTGCATTATGTTGCTAACACAACTTTGGCTGCACAGACAACATGCTAACGCTAAGCTAGCCAAGAACCCAGAGTGATGATGATGTTCTGCTGGGATGAGTGACCCGAGTCCAGCAGCCAGACCCAGGACTCCAGCAGGTAACTGATGAGCAGTCAGGCTCCGTTTCCACCTGCTGTTTTGTTGTAGCTCCAACATGTACAAACATCTGACCGCACAACGTGCGGTTAATTTGGCTGTGATGTCTTTACTGTTGTGGTTGCTCCTAAATTGGAGGCAATGAGAATTGATAAGAGAATCAATAGGTTTTGTGCTTAGACTTTGATCTGTGTGGATTTGCTAAGTGGAACATTTTACTGGTCAAGAACAGTGTATGAACAGGCCAACATCAATGTAACTCCTGTTGTCATCAATGACACTAATTTAATCATTTTTGCTCAGACTATGCATGCACAAACCTAAATACAACCACGTGAAATACAACAAACTTGTGATCTCTGCTTTGTTTGCTTCTGTTACTTTCTAGCGTGCACTGTTAGAAAGCCAGTTGTATGCCATATTAATCCAGTGTTTAGAAGAAACAACAGTTATTTTTAAGAAAATCTGAAAACACCCAGGATTTCAACGTTTCCAAAAGTTGAATTAGTCACTCAAGTTAGATTTATATAAAAGTCCTAAATAAATAAATCCAGAATTTAATATGAATGTAATATCAAGGCCACATTTACTTACAGTCTGCTCTGATGTTTATACTGAACAGGTCGGCTCGCGCACTGAGGGTGACACAAGTGTGAGAGCGAAGTGTTGGGGTGAGATGGCACTGTGAGATAAGATGGGACCTGATTCTTTGAGACTTTGTATATATGTAAAAGAAACACACACACTGTGACAGCTTGGTTACAACAACATGTTTTCCACTCACTGACACCTCACATGTAATCAATAGGACGTTCAGACCATGATAATGTTTTTGTGTGAATGTTGGGTTAAAAGATGCAGCAGGGCAACCCACCATAAAACGCTGTTGTTATTAAAGATGCTCAAAAAGTGGAAATTGGGACACAACAAAAACTTTATTGGTATCTGGGTTTTGCACAGAGGAGTGGTGGTTCAACAGTAGCCACAGAGCTACTGTGCCTGGGACATCAGATGCTTCTCAATGATTTGAGTTGTCAGCAGAGAAAATGAACTGGCTGCTGTTTCTATGTTTATTGGTGACTATTGTCTGAGCAGTTTTTCTCTTCCATCAGTTTTTGTTATTGTGGCAAAGCATGCTTTGGTAAGTCGGAGGAACTCTCATTTATACAGTTTTATATATAAGGCAATACTTGGGTTGCTGCCTTCTTATCTATGTTCCCTGCTTGTAATGAAACATGCTGGTCAGTATTCTCTTCGTCCACATGGTTACTTGTTGCTTTTGCCTGAACTGAACTTGGTAAAAGAGCTTTTGTCCATTTAGCACCGTCGGCTTGGAACAAACTGCAAAAGGAAAATGACTGAATTTATTTCATTAAGTGCTTTTAAATCTAAACTACGAATCCTTGAGGCCAAGTCCATAACATGCAACTGTTTCAATTAGATTGATTGTCATTTTAACTGATTTATTTATTTATTTATTTGAATTTTATTGAATTTTATTTTATTTTATTTGTATTCTTTCACTTATTGCTGCCTGTGTTTGAGTAATTTCTGTAACTGTGAGACACCTGCTGCTGCCTATCTTGGCCAGGTCTCCCTTGAAAAAGAGGTTTTTAATCTCAATGGGATTTTCCTGGTTAAATAAGGGTTAATAAATAAATAAATAAATAAAAATTCAGTAAACATGGGCCTAGGTGTGTTGAATAATATTAGGAAGTATCAGGACAGTAAGATCCAGCCCAGACAAATTCATCCTGTTCTGTTTGAGACAAGGCCTGTCTCTGTGTAACAGCAGACTGGAGCTTTCTTCTTTTATCCACTGGGTTCTCTCTTTTCCTTCTTTTCTGCTTTGGACTGATATCAGAGCATTTCCACTTGCTTTCATGTTTCACACTGCAGGCGATGAAAGCTGTCAGTCGAGAGTGCAAAAGGCTAACAGTCATGGAGTTTTAAAAGCTTTACAAGAAGAATTATGGATTTAAGAGTGGTGACTCTCAGGGAAGAAAGGAGGGCAATGAACTTCCACCTCGGAAAAAATGGATGAGTGTGTGTCCTGGTGGGTAAATGGTTAGAAAGGCTGTAGAAGTGTCTTTGGGCAGGACAGGTAAAAACATGCTGCTCATTGTAAGATTTCAGTGTGTGGGCTATGTTGCTGGGTTTACCCAGACTGGTCTGAAAAGAGACAAAGAACATTTTAAAGATGCAAACATTGCATAAATCTTCCAATCATGGTGCAGTTTCCTGTGCTGTGATTATTTTATAAACTATACAGTTAATAAAATAGGAAATGAATAAAAGAACATTCAATTTAAAATAGTAAGATGACATATTGAACATTGAGACATTTTTTTTAAATGCATTAATTTATTTATTGGCTAAAAACAGTTTCAACATTATAAACAGGACCAACAAAAGACTAAAAACAAACTTGTGTAATACAGACTACTACTAATTATATTTCTTAGCAAGAGGCTGAAGTAAAGATGGGGAGTTCATGACCCTACAATAAGCTGGCCAGGCAAAACGCTCATCAATTAAACAATATTTAAGATATAAATATTTTCTTGAACAGAGGCTGGGTAGTGTGATCACCGGACTTTCAGATAGTACTGCGCTAAAAACAGACACCATTCTGGAAATAAAATCACTGTACGGGCTCAGCAACACTGATGAAAACTCACAGTCAGTGGACACAGTTTACTGCAACACACAAAGAAAAAAACCTTCATATAAAAAGATCAAGCAACACTTTCTCTGGGCTCCTTTGAGGGGAATTGAAGCGAGGTAAGCAACTAACCTTTGGCCTGACCATTTAAAATCTAAAGGAAGCCACAGGCCGCATCACCGGACCTGTGGCCATATGTTCTGGACACGCGGGTAAAGAGAGGGCCTGAGCTGTCGACTGGTCACCACCTGGTGCTGAGTTGGATCAGGCAGCGGGGGAGGATGATGGACAGACCTGGCGCACCTAAACGTGTAGTGAGGGTGTGCTGGGAACGCCTGGCAGAGGCCGCGGTCCATGAGATCTTCAACTCCCACCTCGGGCAGAGCTTCAACAGCATTCAGAGGGAGACTGGGGACATTGAGTCTGACTGGACCATGTTCAGCATCTCCATTACTGAAGTCACTGCACTGAGCTGCGACCGCAAGGTGGTGCCTGTCGTGGTGGTAATCCCCGAACCAAGTGGTGGACACCAGAGGTGAAGCAGTCCTATCAGGCTTGGTTAGCATGTGGGACTCTGGAGGCAGCTGACAGGTGCCGACGGGCCAAGAACATGTTCAGCTTCATCTTCAGGAAGCTTTTGGCTTTGCTTTCACATGAGATGTCAGATCAACGTCTTCTTTTTCAGCTCTGTATGATTTTATCTGAACACAAAGTTGATGTGATACTTTCCAATACTTGACCCAGTCAAAATGCGGGAGACGGGGACGAGAGATCAAATGCTGTGCTGTCCATCATAAAATGTCTCATCACTACATTCAAATACATAAAAGGCCACAAATTTCAGTAGAATCTGCTTAATGCTAACATCGATTGACATTGTAGTTCAGTGAAAAACAAAAATCAATCCCTTATTTGGGAAACATTTTTAACGACCATCTGACATTTGTCAGCTGATCATCGATCTGTTGGAATTACCAAAACCATCTTCTTCTAACAGCCTCTTGAAAGCTCATGGGAGTGTGATATGGTAAACATCTCGAGTTAGCACAGTATGTCACCGCTCACTTTTGACATCACCATATAACAGTTATTGTAACCTACCACCTACCAGCAGGGAAAATCCCTGTACTGTCCCTCGAATACTCTCTGTATATGAATATGTGCCTGTGGTTGTCAGCGTCTGCTGCTTGATTAGACTGGAGGATATATTCATTTGGATAAAACATGACATTATGACCTGTGTGGCCTACTGTACAACACATATGTGGTCTCTCAGTGACTTTGACAACTGCTTTTATTTATGGAATTTGAGCTCGTGGACCTTTCTGATTATATCATACTGTCGTTATCTTCCTGTTAGATAACTTATAGACGTTACCACTCAGGTTATATCACTGCCACAAGTTTAATATGCAAGAATATACAATAATTTCCTTGTCTGTTTAACTGTCACAGTCATCAATACAAAGCCCACACTGGATACAGTTTGCTTTTGTAGCCCACATATTTTCTCTGTGTGGGAGTTGGGTGTGTGCATGCAAATATACGTCTGTTTAAAGTGTGTGAGTGGGGTGGAGAGAGACGATGAGTGTGCAGCTGTGAGAAAGATAATATGGTTGGAATTGAAAACCTGACAGAGACAGTGGCTGGGACATATACACTGCTGACTTTGAATAACCATATATGGAGAACTGAAACGCTTATTAAGGATTTTCGATGGCCTATATCTGAAGTCATATTAGACAACAGGCAAAAGCCAGTATGACAAAGCCTAGCAGCAGTATATTCGTTTATGACTCCCAGTGTAAGTGGTGCCAGCAGCAGCTGAAAAATATGAAAACTGTAGTAGCAGTTAGAGTGAAACAGCATTAGTAGGTCAAGTAAGTCGGTGAGATAATTAATGATCACTGACTCCATCAGTTTATACTTTTAAAACATAGCCCTACTGCACCAGTGGGCCAGCTCCTGTGTTTCTGTGTGTTTGTGTGTGAATAAAGCATAAAGGCCTCTAACTCTGACTCTTTTATTCTTATTTATTTATTTTCTCCCTCATTAGCTTCTCTGTACCAACTCCCTGGTTAAATTCCCTCTCCTAACATACATGAGATTTGTTGTTTTGACTACCTGTTGGAATGATGTCATCGTGGTGTTAAGCATGATTATTGTGAGTGTACATCACTGTTTATCCAATATTAGCAGTGAGATATGGATCAATGATCTGGTAAGCTTGTCATCAGCCTCTTTGTTGGTTTCCAGCAGGGTCAGTTCGAGGTTTCTTTGAGATGATCACAGAATATTTTCAAGCGTCTCACAGCCTGAGGTCACTGCCAGGCCTATATTTGGATCACACCAAGACAGTAGTGACTGTGCAATGTGTCTGTACAATGCAACACACACGGTGGAAAGTTTATTCCACTAAAGGTGCCCGATATTTTCTGCGTTCTGTCTGTCAACTTTCTCCACCCACGAAGGGACTTTACAAGATCAGGTCTGTGAATTCTGTGCGTGTGTGCGCGCGAGAGAGGAAGAGCGAGAGAAGGCACACTTCCTAAAGAGGCCACAGGAGGGCACGCAGTTTTCACGAGTACTAATAAACACTCTGTGTGTCCCAGTTGTTTAAACTAAATTTTGGCCCAATTGCTATTTTCATTGAAAAATGGCGCTATGCTTATAAAAATGCAAGAGTGTGTATGTGTACCAGTGTAAACTCGTGGTCCGTGTGTGTGGTTATTTCACAAAACCTATAACCGCTGCCTCTATAAATATTGGCTTCCTTTTCCTTTTCTATAAATATCTCTCTATACTATAGTTAACTCCTCGGTGAACTAAATCGAGTCTTTCCTAGAGCATAGTCAAATGAGAGCGTCAGAAATTTCCGTGCCCATGCAGCGCGTCTACCAAAGAAGTAAATTCCACCCCTCTGTCCGTCTCATTTGTTTGTGGTTATGCCTCTCAGTGTCTTTCTCCCTCTTTCACTCTCATAATGCTCAGCTCGGTAAAACTCGTCACTTTCCGATGATCGTTTTCCGGAATCTAACCCAAATATGGAGCATGGAGGGCGGGCCCGTTCGTGCCGGATTCAACCTTATATGGGTTACGCCTGAGACCGGAATTCCTCCTCTTTTGATCGCAGAGCGCTATTAAACAGCATATGCGCGAGAATAAACGTGCAAACGATGATAAGACAGGTGCATTAGTGAGGGCTGCATGCGCTTTTTATCGCGTGCTCTTGCTGTCAGGTTCTGCGCAGGTTGTTGCAATTTTGCAGCAGGTGGAAAAAGTCGGTCTTATCTATCCTGGAGCAACGGGCTCTCCATTGACAAGAGATTCCCTTTGAAAGCGTCATGGAGCCTCCCGGCCAATCAGCTTCTTCGTTCTTCTTCGACTACCCCTCCCACTTCCATATTTGGTTAATGACGTTTTGAAAAGGTTCCCCATATATACATACTAGTGTTAGGGCCCCCGTTCCCGTTACTTTACACCGTTTTAACTCGATCATCAGAGCATATGAAGCGCACCAGAACACGGAGCTCATCCTTTAACACACGCTGACTGACAGAGACATGCAGTGGTGACCCCCTGCGTGGCTGGGTTACATATCCCCTATTTGTGATCAGCTTTGAGGTAAAGAACAGAAAGAACAGGACAGAGGGCAAGGAGACGCGCTAACTTCCATCCTTCTACAATGACGGCTAAAATTCTGGAGAAAGTGCCGGTGAATCTCGGAGGGTTCGCGCATGCCGAGAGCGTGTACTCCATGGATGACATTGCTACCAGTTTGCCGACCTCTGTGGCGATCTTCCCCAACAACGACTTGGGAGCGCATTACGACCAGATTAATGTGGCAGCAGGTAAGAAAACAGTGTGTGTGTGAAACATTTTATATATCCAACATCCAAAAACAAAACAAAAAAACTTCTTTTTTTTCAACATTTCGCAAATGACTGCAAGAAAGAATAACACGGACACATTTCTTTTAAATTTTTTGAGTGCTGTACTTAAGAAGTTTGGGATGGTAGCGCAGTCCGTGCGTAACGGAACACAGATGCACCTGCTCTCTGTCACTTAAAGCCCACTTTCCGGTCTAGTGTGAAGAGGTTAATGAATCATGCTTTCTGATTTGTTTCCCCCCGCAGATGGCTTGATGGGCGCAGACATGAGTGCAGAAAAACGCTCCCTAGACCTCTCTTCATATTCCAGCAGCTTCTCGCAGCCTGCAGCCCATCGCAACCAGACCTTCACCTACATGGGGAAGTTCTCCATCGACTCCCAATATCCAGGTAACTGGAACCCCGAGGGAGTGATCAACATCGTCTCGGGGATCTTCAACGTGGCCCAGCCGCCTCCTCCTCCTCCTCCCTGCTCTTCAGCGTCCTCCTCCCCGGCTTCTTCAGGATCTCCCAATCACTTCTCCAGTGGTAATTTGAGTTGCACCATGGCGGCTCAGAGCCAGGCAGAGCTAGAGCACCACCACCACTTGTACTCACCACCGCCTCCTTACTCCACCTCCGGCTGTGGGGAGGTATACCAGGACCCCTCTGCATTTTTGTCCACCTCTACCTGCCCCATCGCCTCTTACCCTCCACCCTCCTACTCGTCACCCAAGCAGCCCGGAAGCTCAGACGCACCGGGGCTTTTCCCCATCATCCCCGACTATTCGGGCTTCTTCCAGCCGACTTGCCAGCGGGACATGCACACGGCAGGCATCCAGGATCGGAAACCGTTTGGCTCTTGTCCCCTTGATACCTTCCGTGTCCCTCCACCTCTGACCCCCCTGAACACTATCAGGAACTTTACTCTGGGGGCTCCGGGTAGTGGTGCCTCCGAGGGAGGGGCGCCGCGGCTCCCCTCTGCGTACAGCCCACAGAATCTGCCCCTGCGGCCAATCCTGCGACCCAGAAAGTACCCGAACAGACCCAGCAAGACACCAATCCACGAGCGGCCGTACCCCTGTCCAGCGGAGGGCTGCGACCGGCGCTTCTCGCGGTCAGATGAACTGACCAGACACATCCGCATCCACACTGGACACAAGCCCTTCCAGTGTCGGATCTGCATGCGTAACTTCAGCCGCAGCGACCACCTCACCACTCACATCCGTACGCACACGGGAGAGAAGCCGTTCGCCTGCGACTTCTGCGGCCGCAAGTTTGCTCGCAGCGACGAGAGAAAGAGACATACAAAAATTCACCTGAGACAGAAAGAGAGGAAGTCCTCCACTGTCTCCTCTTCCTCCTCTTCCTCATCCAGCAGCTCCGGACTGGACCGGTTATCAGGCGGCATCAGCGCAGCCAACGGGATCTGTTCGTAGGTTTCCGTGGAAAGCTTTGCTGCCACCGAGGCAGTGTGAACTAAAACTAAACTAAGAAGAAAACCTAAAAAAGAAGGGTACCATCAGAACAGTTCTTCAGCTATTGTGAACTGAAGACCGCGGTCCAATCACCAGGATGGGAATAAACAAGAACTTTTGTGCAGCGGTGCGCAGATACGCACATTCTCCCATTCCTGCCGCAGAACTGAGTGAAGGACTGACACGAATGCACTTTGACTGCACAGTCTATTGAAAATACAAATAAAAAAAAGCCAATACAATTCATACAAAATTAATAGATCATTTGTAATGTGAAGGGGACTTTATGAAATAAAATCTAGCCAACACTTAACTAAGAGCCCAGCTTTTGTGCGCGAATGTGAAATAACTGCAATAACGTTTCAAAGAAATTAAACAATTTTAAGTTATTAAATTGACAATGAATTCATCTTAACATGTTTGTGGAACTCTTAATTTTCCCTTTAGTGCCTTGCTGTGTGTCTTTTTGTACACATACTGATTCAAGGACGCTTCTATCGCAATGTATATTTGTCCTTTCATATGTAAAGTTGGAAGACATTCTATTTTTGTACGCATTTTGTCTCGTGTAACTCCATTTGTTCAGCAGTTGTGGTTAATGTTTAAACCATGTTGGAGTGTAAATGTTTGACTCATAGCGACTTGACCGTTTTGATTTGATTTGATTTCTTGTTGTTGTCGCTGTTGTTGTTGTGATGTGTGTTTTGAGACTTATTAAATGGATCAGAATGATAAACACAGCCGGTAGAGTCCGATTGGTTCATTGCTCTAATCTGCAGCACCCGAAAGCTGCTTTTATGAGACCTACCGGGTCACTGCGCTGAAAGTAGTGAACGGTAAACTTTTTATTTGCATTCTAAAAAGATCTGTTGACGCTGGAAATTTTAACGGGTAAATCCCACGTTGCGTCACCAATGGCATCTCTGACTCAGACTTTTGCCCACTCAGTTTTTGTTTAGGTGTCACATCAGGTTACAAACAGGCTATCATATGCAAATGATTGGTTTTACGCTCGCCGACAGCAGCAGAACAAGTCCGTGCTTTGACGCAGCGAAGGTGGAATAAAGCATTTGCACAAACTTTAGAAGTTTAGACAAAACATGCGAAGCGCACATCTACATCTCACACCACTTTGATGCGGTTCGTTGCTTTAAAATGAACTAGATCTAAGAGGAAATATGTGTTTATGAGAGGCAACAACAAAGACGAACGATACTTCCACACAATTCATGAAAAGAAATCATTTTACAAGTGCTGCAACAAACACATTTAATCCTAAAGTTTACTCTCTGGGGTTATTTGTTAGGTGAATAGTTAAAGAACCATTTTTGGAATCACGGAGACTAATCGACTTCAGGTCTATTGATCAGTGTGGAATTCCTATTCACAAGCATTTCTATAATAATAATAATAATAATAATAATAATAATAATAATAATAATAATAATAAGCTTTGGTATATAAAGTAAATTGTGTTTAATTTGCTCCTTCAAACTGTTACTTTTACAAACTTTAATAAATATTTTTTTTAAATGGGTCTCCTAAATATCTTCAAATGTTTATTTTTCCGTGTGTGTGCGTGTTTTTTTATTATTATTATCTGTTGTGAATCAGAAGCAAACGCCTCTCAGCAATGGGAAAACGGCGGTCACCTGTTTCCTTTCCATTTACCAAATGTCTGTATATGAATAAACACCCGGATGTGGTTCTTTTCACTTGTGGTGGAGCCGAATTATTTATGGCTGTTTTACTTGAGGCTTTTTTTAGTGTTACACATCATAAATAGTATGTAGCGATGTAGAGAACTAAATGCGTCATTGACTGAAAACAAAGCAGAATTTTGGTCGTATTAAGGAAAAACTGCAGTTTGCTGTGCCTTTGAGAAGCAGTGAGAGAAAACACAATTTTATTCGTGTTTCTCGCTCCTCTCAGAAAGCATATAGATTTCTCTCAAAGTAAAGGGATTTCCTTGGCAATAAAGAATCTTCTATTAATAAAAATATACGATTTCATGAAAACCGTGAAATTCCTCTAAAGAGTCATTTTAATGTTACACATGTTCAGATATTGGTTAAAGTTTTGCACTGTTTTCTCAAAACTACAATTTTAAGACTATATTCACGAAATAATTTTGCACACACTCCATAAAAATACTGTTTACTAATGACAAAAATGCAACTATGTCCAACACCCGCCTGACTGCCTTGGAGTTCCAGAAAAATGAGAAAAATCTGACGTAAAAGCAGAAAAACAGACCGCAGCTGCACACTGTCCTTTCTACCTGTTTCTGTGTAAAGCTGAAGTTAACCGGAGACTGGGTTGTCCAATTTGTCCTGCTTACGTTTTTCTTTCTTTGTTTTCAGTCTGAGACGATCGACTGGCACAAAGTGATTTCGATATTTCTTAGTGTTCTGTGTTTGTTTTACATTTTCTTTTTCTCTTTTTCTCTTTTTTGATAAATAGAGCGTAGTCAAATTGAGATAAAGACGAAATAAAGAAATGACCTGTTTTTGAAAGTGTCTCTTGTACCTGAGTCCGTTCTGGCCACTTAAACTATCCTGATAAAACTGTGATGTTAAATTTGTTGCCATTACTGCTGCGCTCTACGTTAGATCTGTCTCGAAAAAGACATTTTTAATGACACATTTTACACAGATAAATAAAGGATATAAAGTGACTTTACTAAAAGCCGATTGCAGATTCTACTTTGGCAGTAAAGTTGTAAGCGAGAAAGTGATACGGACAAACACTTTCTGGCATGCAGACACACGCACAGCCTTGCAAACAGTATGCTTTAGCTGTCTGTCTGTAGGGGGCAGCGTCAAAAATATGTGGAACAACCGGTTTTCGGGCTGCTGTTTGTGCTGTTCTTGGACTTTACTGCGTTTTTGATCGTTGGTGTTTCTGTGCAAGCAGTCAACATCTAACTGTTGTTTATTTATCTGTTGCGTGTCTGCATGCAAACACATCTGCATGGGTTGCATACCTAAATTCCTTTGCTGTATGTAGCCAAATACTTACATGAATGAAAGCTAACAGTACTGTGATTACTTTTGAGATTCACTCTTAGAGGACAAACCCAGAAACCTTGAGTTAAAAACCGAAGTCTGCAAAAGCTGAGAGCCAAAAGTAATATTTCAAGTCTTGATTTCTTCTACTTAGAAATGTAAGGAAAAGAATAATTACGGGTTTATTTATATTAAATTCAGTTTGCTGTGTTACGCCTAGATTATGATATAATGTTAGCCAACATGAAATGCAGATATGCTTCTACATGGGTCAGTATAGTAGTGTGACCATTAGCTCCCAGTGACTTTTACAAATTCTTTAGGATGGTCATGGTTACACAACTTTAAGCCTTTTATGATCTTTTCCTGTCACATTTCTTATTGCCCCATGTTCATATCGTTTCAGCATGTTCTCTTATGCTGCAGGAATACTAGCCCTGTCTGCAAGGGAGCAGATCACCAGCAAAGCCCTGTATTCACATTTTATTTTAAAAATAGTAAACTTGTCTTTAAAAGCTTTGTGTGTTTCCTAATTTACTTTGCTTTTTTTTGTATTGTTCTTATAACTGCAAAAAAAGTTTGGTATGATTTTGTTTTTTAATGTAGTGTTTTGTTCTGTTTTTTGATTGTAGGGTAACTTTTATTGTTTTCTTGAGTACAAAAGTTCAGCTGTGTCACACTCTGGCTTAGGTCAGATCAGAGAGGTGACATTGGTAGTTGTGGTCACTCGGTGAGACAATACAGTGTCATAAATACCTGATACCTGCAATTGGTAAAATCATAAGGAGGGATGAGTGATGTTAAAATATTCTGGTTTTCTATTTGAATATGTAAATTAAAATGTGGCCTATGCTGATGACTTGTACTTAGGAGGTAATAAGAGAGTGATGAAATGCCTATATTGGTCGCCCAGGTCCTATCTGAAACTTTTAGTTATTAGTTGTATCTAAACCTTGTATATATATGTAATGGATATATAGATCAGAAACAGAAAAAATATGTAGCATCATCTCTCGTTCTGGTCCTTGTGATTGTCTGTGCAACCTGTAATCTCCCTGACTCCAGAGAAGTGTCATAAGTTACAAAGTTTGGTAAAGAAATAAGCTGTGGAGTCATTTTGGTTTCCAAATCATTAGACTTTAAGAAGGTGCAGTGAAGTCTGCTCTTTTTAAATGCAGGCTCAGAAGGCAGAGCTTGTTTGAAAGATGTTTGAACGTCCACGTCCACTCTAGCTTCATTACAAAAGTTCAGTTAAATTTTTTTTAATTTATATTATTATTTTATTTATAGTCCCAAATCACAACAACAGTCGCCTCAAGGCACTTTATATTTTAAGGTAAAGACCCCAATAATACAAAGAAAACCCCAACAAACAAACAGATGGGGTGTTCTGTAGCTCAGGAGGTAGAGCAGGTCACCTACTGATCGGAAGGTTGGTGGTTCGATCCTTGGCTCCTCCAGTCTGCATGTCAAGTATCCTTGGGCAAGATACTAACTCCAAGTTGCTCTCTGATGCGTTTGTCGGAGTATGAATGTGTGTGAATGTAGTTAGATAGCACTAAGTATAGATAAAGTGCTTGTGAGAATGGGTGTGATTGGGTGAATGTGGCCTGTTGTATAGAGCACTTTGAGTACTCCGAGAGAGTAGAAAAGCGCTATATAAGAATCAGTCCATTTACCATTTACCAGACAACCGCCTGAACAAGCACTTGGTGAGAGTAGGAAGAAAAAACCTCCAGCAGAACCAGGTTGAGGGAGGAGGCGGGGCCATCTCTCGTGACTGATTGGGGGCGAGGGTAGGAAGGTGGGATAAAGACGCACTGTGGTGTATAAACGCATATTAAATGAAAAAACTGAGTGAAGAAGAAACACTCAGGGCATCATGGGAGCAGTTCAGGTCTTTTGCACCGTAAATAAGGGAGGCGAGCCATGTCACCTGATCCAGTTCTAACTATCAAAAAGGAAAGTTTTAACCCTAATCTTAAAAGTAGACAGTGTGTCTGTCTGAAAGCTCGTTCCACCAAAGAGGGGCCTGAAAACTGAAGGCTCTGCCTCCCATTCTACTTTTAACTACTGTAAGAACCCCAAGAAACCAGCAGTCAGAGGGCAAAGTGCTCTATTGGGGTGATATGGTACTACAAGGCTTTTTGGATGGGATGGGGCCTGATTATTCAAGACCTTGTATGTGAGTTGGAGGATTTTAAGTTGGATTTTGGATTGTATGAGTGAAGCCTTTTTGATGAAGCACATAGTGGTGGCAGGATCAGGTGACTCTGAATGGTCCCTTAATTAAGCTGTAGTGGGTGGAGGCTGCTGGGAGCTCCCCATGATGCACTGGGTGTTTCTTCTTCACTGACCGTGTGATTACACATCATGAATTATTACTAATCTCTCCTCCACAGTGTGTTTTTTGTCTTTCTCCTGTCACCAGGTCGCAGAGGATGGTTGCCTTTCCATGAGTTTTCCTTTACTGGCAGTTTCTTCTTATAAAAGTGGGAAGGAAGATTTTTGCTCAAAGGGAGCTGTTTGATTCGGGATTTTCTCAGATAGTCTCAGTCTTTCCATCTTGGTCAGTCGCTGTGAAAATCATCAACTCTGCCACCGTCTCCACACCATACATCATAGCAGGTCTCACTGCTATCTTGTAAATCTTCCCTTTCCTTCTTGCTGCTTTCTTTTGTTACAAATTACCCCTGAAACTAATCTCCACCCACACCACCCTGTCTGCACTCTCCTCTTCAGCTCTCCTGTTCACTGCCTATTGCTTTGGATGCTTGAGCCCAAGTATTTCAGCTCATCTACCTTCACTATCTCTACTCCATGTCTGCTCACCTTTCCACCTCCTCTTTCTTAGCGTGAACTGCTGCATACTGATCATTAGTCTGCTTCTTAATCTCACATTTAAAAAATCTGTCAATGTAACTTTTAACTGTGACCCTCTGCAGTCAACAATTGAGCCACTGTACTGTCACTGTATCAGCACATGCAGTAGCTTTCAAACTGGTATTTTACTCTGCGAAAAATGAATTAATAACTGATCAAATGAATAAATGAAGTGTAATCTCTATCAACATTTGTTTTCATGTATTATTCTGTCCTTCCCTGTTTCTTTGTCATTTTGTTGTGTTATTTTCTTCCTTTTCTTTGTTCCTTGTTTGCTCCTGGTGTCTAATTTCATTCATGAAATTCTGTGTTCATATTATTTGTATTAACAGGAGTAACTTAAACCATTCTAGTGGCTCTCTTTAGTTTGCTGTTTACCAGTCAGTGCTTTCTATTGCATCAGGAACATTACCTCAGTAGACTATGATGACCTGGATGACTGAGAACCTTCACAGAAATAGTGCCGTACATTTTGAGAGGAACGTTTCAGAAACATTCACTACGGAGTCGGGCTGGGCCATATCATACTGTTCACGGTAATACCGGTACAATGTTGGGCAATGATAAGAAAATGAAATATCGCAATAGAATATGGGTAAAACGCACATGCACAGTGCCTTTGTTTTCATACGCACATGGCGGAAAAATCATGGCGGCAACGAAGAATGAGAAGGGCAAGAGCAGATCGTTAAATAAAACGATGAACCAGAACTGGTTTGTTCTTCCACACCAGTGAAGCTGCAGCTTCACTGGTGTGGAACTGGTTTAGCTTTCGTCCGTCAGATACACAACAAAGCACTATTTTTGGTAGCACATGCAGAGCCCCTTATAATCCCGTGTGCCTTATGTATGAACTCTGGTTGTGTTTACTGACCTCGAAACGATTTTATGTGCACGGCGCTCGAAAATCTGTCAAATGTTTCAGTACGACTTTGCTAAGCTACGAAGCCGCACCGCTTGATGGATTGTTGGAGCATTACGGCTATCGTAGGCGGAGCCTCGCGGAGTGATACGCACTGTGCTTCAACATAATGTTACCGTATTGTGTGTGTATAACCTCTTTTTAAGTTTTGTGGATATTCTACATGGTTATGCGAAGGATATGTCGGCCAGTTTCGCTGTCCGACATATCCTTCGCTCCCGCTCTGCAGGCCTACTTGTTGTTCCTAGAGTATTTAAAAGTAGAATGGGAGGCAGAGCCTTCAGTTTTCAGGCCCCTCTTCTGTGGAACCAGCTTCCAGTTTGGATTCGGGAGACAGACACTATCTCTACTTTTAAGATTAGGCTTAAAACTTTCCTTTTTGCTAAAGCATATAGTTAGGGCTGGACCAGGTGACCCTGAATCCTCCCTTAGTGATGCTGCAATAGATGTAGGATTCCCATGATGCATTGAGTTTTTCCTTTCCAGTCACCTTTCTCACTCACTATGTGTTAACAGACCTCTCTGCATTGAATCATATCTGTTATTAATCTCTGTCTCTCTTCCACAGCATGTCTTTATCCTGTCTTCCTTCTCTCACCCCAACCAATCACAGCAGATGGCCCCGCCCCTCCCTGAGCCTGGTTCTGCTGGAGGTTTCTTCCTGTTAAAAGGGAGTTTTTCCTTCCCGCTGTCGCCAAAGTGCTGCTCATAGGGGGTCATATGATTGTTGGGTTTTTCTCTGTATCTATGAAGCGCCTTGAGGCGACTTTTGTTGTGATTTGGCGCTATATAAATAAAATTGAATTGAATTGAATTGAAGTTTCCACTGGAAATGCCTTTTGGTTAAACTGTCAGCAAGGATTTTGCATTTGCACTGTTACATTTTTATATAACTTTAATGCACATAAAAAACAGCTGCTTGTTGAAGTGAAAATACATTGATGGGTTTTTTTGGGGTTTTTTTGCACAAATAAAGTTGTGGAGTTGTAAAGTATTTTGTCTCACGTCAATTATATTGTCAGTTATATCGTTATTGCAAATTTTCAAATTTATATTGTGATAAATATTTTTGGCCATATCTCCCTGCTCTACTACGGAGTCAGGACCTACACAACACTGAGAAGGACACACACCTGAGGGCAGTCAGGAAAAATGGGTGAAGAACTTTTCTCACTGAACCTGAAAAGAAAGTGTTAGGCAAAGGACTCAATTTTGCCATTTCTCCTTAGGTCCATAGTGGACCTCATCACAGCCACAGAAACAGCCATACGGACTAAAATATCACAAACAGAAGCAGAGCAAATCAGGATGAAAGTTTCAGCCCTCTCCAGTCCCTCCGTCTAACCTCACAGTATAAGAAAAAGGTTGTCGCTTCCCTGAGCAAAGATCACAACATCACACGCACACACACACAACAGATTACCACACAAAGATCACTACACTCCTCAGTGACAACAATACCTACAAAGCCTTAAAGCGAGACCCCAAAAGCAGCTACAAAAAGAAAGTTATCACTTGCCTTCAAGACCGCCCTACATATCATCACCTTTACCCAGGGGATGCTATACTCTGCATTTGCGGACTTCCTAAGATCCATGAAGAAGGTGTCCCACTCAGACCCATTGTTAGCAGCATAAACTCAGCCACTTACAACATTTCCAAACACTTTGCTGTCCAGAAACTTGGATCCAGATGAAACCATGGTGTCCTTTGATGTAGTCTCTCTCTTCACTTGCATACCCACCACGGAGGCAGTGGAGACTGTCAGAAAACGACTACAAGAAGACAGCTCCTTGGAGGACAGGACCAACTTCACACCCGATCAGATTTGCACACTGTTAGACCTCTGCCTCACCACTACATACTTCAAATACAATGAAGGACAAGACAAGACAAGACAAAAACATGGCTGTGCTATGGGCTCCCCCGTGTCACCTATTGTAGCCAACCTTTACATGGAGGAAGTGGAAAGGAAGGCTCTTGGCTCTTTCAAAGGAAGAGTACCCAGCCACTGGTACAGATATGTAGACGACACCTGGGTCAAAATCAAGACACAAGAAGTGGAATCCTTCACTGCGCACATCAACGCTGTGGATAAAAACATCAAGTTCACCAGGGAAGACACAAAGGACGACTGTTTGCCTTTCCTGGACTGCGCTGTGCACATTGAAGAGAATGGCAACCTCAACATCGAAGTTTACCGGAAGCCCACACACACGGACCAGTACCTCCTGTTTGACTCCCATCACCCTCTGGAACACAAACTTGGAGTAATTAGGACCCTACACCACCGGGCAGAACATGTTCCCTCTAAGCCTGAAGGGAAAAAGAAGGAACACACACATGTAAAGGAAGCACTCAAAACGTGCGGCTATCCTAAATGGGCGTTCTTAAAGTCAGCAAAGAGGCACAGAAAAGAAGATCAGACACCAGCGAGGGAGGATAAGAAGGACAGACGCAACAACATTGTCATCCCCTATGTTAACAACGTAGTGTTTGCTGTACAATGCAGCGAGGAATGCCCAGACCTCTACAGAGACCAAACAGCCACTTCACAAGCACATGGCACAACACAGAAGAGCCACCTCCACAGGACAAGACTCGGCAGTCCATCTGCATCTAAAGGTCAAAGGTCACTCTTTCGAGGATGCCAATGTTCACATGCTGGACAGAGAGGACAGATGGTTTGAAAGAGGAGTGAAAGAAGCATCTATGTCCACTGTGAACGACCATCTTTGAACAGAGGGCGGGGCTTATGACACCAACTGTCTGCCATCTATAATCCAGTTTTGAGATCCTTCCCAGACGCCTTAACGCCCACTCACATCCTGGGCCATCTGACCTCAGGAAATCACATGATAAGGTGGGGCCAGGTTTCACAATGAGCTCACCCGAAACTCTGATGATTGTGACCCACACCCAGTTTCACACCTTCCCTGGTGTGATTAGGTAGACGATCATTAGGGGGTCCATGACCCTCTCGGTGGGGGGATACTCCCACAGAGCTTAAATCTGGGACTCTCCACCATTTGACCCTAGAACTGAAGAAGCTTCTCGGATGAAGGTGAAACGTCTTCAAGCAACTTAAAGAAGTCCAGACGCTTTTCTTTCCAAGCTCCTTAGACTACGATGACCTGGATGAGAACCTTCACAGACATTTCCTCAGAATCACAACCAATTAAAATATTAATGAAAACATTAAATGAAATATCTATGTAATATTTTTAATTAATTAAAAAAAAAAAGTAGATCAAGCACAAATTTGAATAATTATCCACCTGTGTTTACAGGTGCCTAATGGTGCAGTAGACTATGTAAAAATCATTCAAGAAATTTTTACAGGAAACTTTTTACAGGCAGCTACTATTTTATTTATTTTATTTTATTGCTGCCAAAATGGTTTCAGCATGTTCAGGGCATGTGGCTGATGAGTTGCTGGCCTATCTGAGCCTCTGATAGTGTCTCCAACAATCACAGTTACAGTTCAAACCCTCAGTAGCAATTTTTCCCTGGCAGTTGGTAATCTCCTTTGACATTAAACAAAGTGTTCGTGAGGTGTGGAAAAAGCAGCAGGAAGGTAACAAGTGAGATGCAGTGTGAATTTTTCACCCACTATTATGACATATAAAAATATGATAAAAAATATATATTAATATACTAAAATGCATAAAACCATTATTCTTTTTTTATTTTTGTGAAGTGTGCTCCTGTATTTCCAAATAAAAGTCTTTGCTTTAAAAACTCCTTATAAAAGTATAATATATTCAGATTAAACTGAAACACATCATTTGATTCTTCTTCAACAGTTCACAAAACTTCACCCTAATCCAAGAGTGAACAACAGTTCGATCCCTTTCCTTATTTGGGTTTTAGATTCAGAGTCATAACAACATTAGTCATACTTGTTGGCCTCTTTCTGAACACTTCCTTCAATCAACTTTAACCAAAAAAGGAAACAACTGCTCAATAAACAATTTATAAGTCAGAGATGCCAATACAAACGATTCTTTTTCTCTTCTAATCTCCAATCGCTTCTAAAGTCTCCTCATGGGAGATGCTATATCTGTTTTCCAGTGTTGGGGAGTAACGGAATACATGTACCGCCGTTACGTATTTAAAATACAAAATATGAGTAACTGTATTCCGTTACAGTTACCGTTTAAAAAGGTGGTATTTAGAATACAGTTACTTTGTTGAAATAAATGGATTACACGGCGGTACTTCCCTGTTTCATATTGTGGCGGGTCAGGACTGTTTGGGTTTTGTTTGACAGCTACATTCTGTTGTTCCAGGCGGCAGCGTTACGGTTGCCATGGTTACAGGGTGACCGTGTTTCCTGGGTGAGAGAGGCCTTTTTGTTGTTGTTGTGCTAAGCTAACAGGCAGAATGCTACAGGTATAGCTCTAAAGAATGTAGCATCATGGGCAGTGTAGTCCGTGCTGCAGGGAGAATGGACTGCAATACACGTTATGTGTCTGTGAGCGAGGGAGGGAGAAAAAGGAAAAGTACGAGCTGTCATCGAGCAGAAACGGGAGCTGGAAGCATGTAAATATAATAATAACCACTGCAGCCAAGAAGAGAGCCTGACGAGCCCAGTTGTAAGTCAGCTATTAAGACTTGACTGTTCACCGTGTTCGTGTTTTCCTCCAAAAACAATAAGTTCTGTTGGAGCAGCCTTTCAACGCCTCTCTCTGTCTCTGCTAGCAAAGTTGACCCAGACAACAAAGTAAAGCTAGTTTTCAGCTACGAGCCCGACACAGAACCCACCGTATTAGCCAGAGGTCCCTTTACTACGGTTCGGAGCCGCGGACCTTCAGTAACAGTAATAAATCACAGCAATAGTACATTCATGTAGTTGTAAACAGCATGATAATATATTAAGTAATCCAAAGTATTCAGAATACGTTACTCTCATTGAGTAACGTAACGGAATACGTTACAGAATACATTTTGGGGCATGTAATCTGTAATGGAATACATTTTAAAAGTAACCTTCCCAACACTGCTGTTTCTGAGATATAACTTGACAGTGGCTAGGTGACACTGTTAATCGGTTAACTGTTTCATCCTTACAAGTTGTCGAGTTGTTAAAGTTTCTGTTGAATGTGTGCGTGTTTCAGTTACTATCGATAAACCAGTTCATCTTTTTATTTATAACATGGATATATCTCCGATCACAGCGGACTAGTTTTACAGTAACATCTTCTTTAGAGGCTCTTGTCTCCGTTTTAGTCTTTTAGAAACTTTTGTTTTCTCTGTTATGTTTTAATATTTATGTTAATAGTAATTAAGGACAAAGCTTTTTAGTTTACACAATGGGGCTCTTGTGCTAAGTGCACAGAGAAATATTCCACTGCTTTGTGATCAGATTACGTCAGTGAAGCTACTGACTATAGCAAAAATAACTCGATCGTTTATTAGACACAAAGTAACCTTTAGCCTTTTGGGAATCTGTACACTATATTACTGTTACTGTCAGCTCCAGGAGTACGACGAGGAGTACAAGACACTGATCCAAGATTTTCTTGAACGCTGTGAATCCAACTACTTGCATTTTAACACCAACAAAACCAGAGAGTTGGTGATGGACTTCAGGGGCTGCATAGAGCAGAGGGACACTTTGAATCTGGACAGAATGGTGAGGAAGGCAGCCTCCTCTGTTTGCATAGCGCTGAAGAGCCTAACAGAGCAGCGAGCAGTAAGCAGAGTGGAGCAGCATCACTAACAGCCTGCAGTTGGTTTCCTGCTCCACGGACAGACCAAGGAGATCATTCCTCCCACAGGGCACGCGACTTGTTAACGCCAGTGGGTGGGTGTAGGGACTTTAACATTACTGTCAGCAATTCTCACTGTTCCACAGTCTAATGCACACTGTACACTGTTCACCATGCACCTTTATCGAAAAGTTGTCTATAGTGGACTTTTAAATTTGTAACTTTATATTAAAACATAGAAACATTCTATTTATTGGTGTTTATTATTATATGTCTATAATATTTGTGGATATTGCTGGAATGTAGAATCTGTGTAGTGCTCTCAGTATAAGGTTGGCTGTCATGAAGAACAAAAAGGGAAACAAAAATGGTGTTTTATCTCCCACTGTTCCCAACGCGGTTTTCATCGCTCATTTTTACTCTGTTTTCTCTTATTGTTGGTCTTTAACTTACAATTTAAGCACCGTTAGGCAACTGTTGTTATGATTTTGTGCGACATACTTAAACCTCAGAATCATGGGATGACAGAGAACAAAAAGGCATCCAAAGAAAAAATATCCTTCAAAGAGTCTGGAGAACGATTCCTGAAGACTACTCAGAGAAATTACTAGAAAGCTTCGCTAGAAGAGTTCAGACCATAATGTAGAGTAAAGGTGATTACTTTTGTTTATACACTGTATTTCTATTTATTTTCCTTATGCTTCTACTTTCCCTAACAGAATAAGAAAAATCAGCAGTGGCTTGTGAATATTGCAAAATACTGTACGTGTCACGTCAGCAGTGGCAGACGAGTGGAGGTTGGAAGTAGGACGCAAGAAGCAACTTTTGATGTGAGTGAGCTTTATTTTAAGAGGTAGGAGAAAACAAACAGAAACAGCAAGGCGAGAATAAAACTAACAAAACAAACCTGAAGCCAAAAACAGAGACGCAGGGAGACCCGGAGGGGAAACATAAGATGAAGGAGGAAGATCACACAGGCGAACCAGCAGCTAACAGAGGCTTAAATACACAGAGGGATAACGAGGGAATGACACACAGAAGGAGAGCACAGCTGGGAGTAATTGACAAGAAGAGACAGGAAGCAAAACTCAATACATTTACATAGGACACAGACTTTCAAAGTAAAACAGGAAACATAACTTGACTAGGAGGGAACAGCAACCATGGAACACAGAAACAGAAACCAAAAACTACAAAAGATAAACAAAGACAAAAGTTCAATAATGATACAAAACCTCAAAACACTTGGTCACTGAGCCAGGACCATGACAGCACGAGTTTCTGCAGGCATTCTGGAGAAATACACTCTGTTGATTGGGTCAAAACAGCCCATCAACAGCTGACAACATTTCCACTCAGGATCAGCACTGCAGACTACACTCAGGCAGGTCACTGACAGGCCAGGCAGGTTTCTGCTGATTAACTTAGCACCCACCCTCCTCCCAAAATATAGTAACTTTTGTCAGATTTTAAACTCTATTAATGATAAAAGACATTTTTTATTTGTGAGCATCTTCATCTGTTTTATTGCTCCACATACATTCATCATCACAGTAACAGCATCATGGTCATACTGACACAAATGTGTGTGGAGTCAAATGTAGGCCAAAGGGAATCCCAGACATAAGCTCAGGTGACATATGCAGGATACACGTCAAAGACAGTGAAAATGGTTAAAATATTACAGTTATCCAATACATCTTCCATTTCCAGCACTTAGCCATAGCCATGTTTGTAAAAACGGCTTTTTCTTTCCTCTAATAACTGACCAAACCTGTTTAGGAAGCATGTCATGGATAAGTGAAAAGAATAAAAAGAAATATAATGTGTGCAGTGAGTGGGTACATGGCCTTCTTCATAAGTGTACATTCAGTATTCACATATAAGGCAGACAGGAGAGCTGCAGGCTTTGGCAACGTGGAGGCTCTCTGCAGCAGAGACTCACAACAAGGAGCAGAGATCCTAATGATACCCCACCATTCACAAAGTGTACATGGCAACATAATGATCCGAAGGAAAACACCATATTAGGAATGAGAATTCCCCGGATAATTATTAATATTTGTGGAAGGCTGTTCAGTTGTCCTTATTTAAGTCAGTTTAAGCCTGTGTATCCCTCTGCACTAATATATTATCCTTAATCAAGAGCAGGGCAGTCAGTCCAGGTAACTTCCAGGTGATTATGGTTTTCCTTCTGGAAGATGGCAGAACAAACATGTCTGTAATACTTTGTAGTGTGTTTCCTTTCGAGCACAGGCTTCTATTACACAGAGACTGCAGGCCCTGGGTATGATTCCCCACCACACCAGAAATCCTCCGGCTGAGGGATTTCTAAGAGCCACACCTCCTCTTCCTTCCCCTTCTCTCCCTGCTGTTCCTGGTGACCTTTTGCATCGGTTTCATCTTCCAGTGCACTTTGCAGGACTTTGTAATAGTGACAGTCTCGCCCATCATCTGAATTGTACGGAGGAGCCAGGATGTCCAGGAAGGCGGCGGGCCCATCGACTGCGTCGATCTGGTGAAGGTTATCCCGCACAGGAGTGAGGAGACATGGCCCGCTGTTCTCTGAGTACTCAACCACTGAGCGGAGCACGGCACGCCACACGGAGGTCATCTGCAGTGGGGGTACCGGGGGGTCAAATACGGGTGGGACTGTGGTTACAGCCAGGTTTTGCTCCAGCTTGTCAAAGCAGCGGACGTTCACCTTTCCATAGAGAACCTGGACCACAGGACAGGAAAAAGATAGCAAGAAGGGAAACTAGTTACTTGGTGACAAAGAGATATGCAAATAGCTTTAGCCAGAAGTTAAGAACATTCAGCTCCTGGATAGCCTTCCTAAAGCCCCGACCTTAACGATGTGGGGACTAGACTTAAAAGCCAGGTCCATGCTGGGAATCCAACCAGTTTAAAATAACTATCCATGTAACTATTATAACTGTTCTGTCACATGTGTGAACAGAAGCTCGTATTCTACAGGTGAGACAGCTAATTGTAATCAGTTACATGTATTAGGTCATTTTTACATGTACTCAGTTATTTTGATGACTTTGGCTGGAATGGATCCGTGTGCAGCCGTGTTTTTGTATGCACAGAGTCCTTACTGCTTCTATGGGTACAGGGTAGCAGCCAGCTGCTCCTGCGTGTGCACACCTCTATACATGCAGACAGTTTGGCAGTATATTAGTCTGGAGCATTCACATGTGCATTAATAGCACAATCTTCCTGGGAGTGGATGTCCCACTAAATTTACTCCAAGATCAGACGATGCAATCCTCAGACAACGTGCAAAAATTCCAAGAGAAACATCTCGGCTTCTACAGGCCTGCGTTAATATGTTAAATGCTAGTTCATGACAGCACAATTAGAAATAGACTGAACAAGTATTGACTAATTCTAAGAGTTGCCAGGAGAAAGCCCCATCTCGCTATTATGAAAATGTCAGCACATCTGAACACACCGCACAATGTCTGGAACAATATCCTTTGGACAGATAAGACCACAATGGAGATGTTTAGCTATAAGATACACCACCACACTGGAGAAAACCAAAGACACCACATCAGCACCAACTGTGGTGGAGGGGTGAGCATTGGTTTTGCAGGCACAGGAGCTGAACAACTGTCAGTTGGCTTTTTTGGTTTAAAAGCATTAATAACAGACAATTTAGTGCACTCTGACACTTCTAGTAGAAGACAACCACAAACCCAAACTAAAAACAATCTGTTCATACTGACTATTTAACAAGCAACAGCTACTTTTGGCTGCTCCCTTATTCACAAATATTTGATTTGGTAGATTTGTACAGCAGATGCTGATTTTTGTCTCCTACCAAATACCTCAGAATGTTAAAGTAATACGTTATGATGTTTCTCCTTCCACACGATGTATGTCTGCATACAGTAGATACACAGTCTGTGTAAAATATCATTTATTACAGTGTCTGTATGACCCAATTTTGGTCAAGCTTTAGCTATCAGACAGATCAGACAGCACCGAGGTCCTCTGGCTGCAAAATCAGATGTGTTGTGTTTTGTTTTCACTGAACGAGCACTGTGCATTCTAGCAGACATCACTACTTTAGCCTAGTCTGTCCAAAGGACATTGTGGTTTATTCACACATGACTTATCTGTAGTGCCATGTTCTCTGGCAATCATACAAAAAAGCCATACTTTTTCCCAATCGTACTGACATGAACTGTAGCATATAACTTATTAACTGAGGCCTGTACGATCTGAGATGGAGCTCTTGGGTTTTTCACACCTCTGAGCTTTGCATGGTCTGACTATGAGGTGAACTTGCTGGCAGATTTCTGTGTTAGTGCACACCTGAATGCTCCAGACCAGCAGAAGAGCAAAACGTCTGTTTGTATACAGGTGATCACACTCACCAAACCTGAAGTGTGACCTGGAAGAGCTTTGGCTCCAGCACCAGATGTATTTCTTTCTGTCAGTAAAATATCTTGATGCATTCTCAATCATCCAGGAAAATAAATCTCCAAAAGTTGATTCTGTTCATCTGGACGTAGCTTTTTCTGGGAGAAACGTTTCGTCACTCATCCAAGTGACTTCTTCAGTCTCAGCTGACTGCAGGTTTCCCCAATCTTATAAACAGGACATTTGCATAATGACTGAAACCAGCCCACTGAAGGAACAATGAGCTGGGAGGTCAGTTCCTTAATCATAATTATGCAAATTCTCATGACCATTGATCAACAACCACTGATCAATGGCTATGAGTCCCATTCACAGAGAGTTGGGGAATGGTTGCAATCACAGCATGTAAGATGGTGACAGATGTACCCTTAGGCCCCCTCCTCGATTCAGTTGATCAATGGTCATGAGAATTTGCATAATTAAGATTAAGGAACTGACCTCACAGCCCATTGTTCCTTCAGTGGGCTGGTTTCAGTCATTATGCAAATGTACTGTTTATAAGATTGAAACCTGCAGTCAGCTGAGACTGAAGACGTCACTTGGATGATGACGAAACGTTTCTCCCAGAAAACGCTACGTCCAGATGAACAGAATCAACGTTTTTGAGTGTCAGTAAAATACTTCCATTTCTATGTTCTTGTTACAAATGCTGTGTGGCCACAGCCACCAATAACATTTCTTTATAATAGGCCCTCAGCTAACTGTATCAGAAAGGCGCCAAAGGGTGTAACGCAGCATCCATGTTGGAAAAAGGACATAAATGACTCCACCCATCCAAGTATTTAAAGGTGTGGGCTAGCCGTAGTTATTTAGCCTGCTGACCCTGCGTGAGCTCGAGTGGAAAGTTAAAGGTATGTTACGCACACGTCCAGCTAGTTAAGGCTGTTTAGCTTCAACTGGTTAGCTTAAACGAAGTTAGCTGAACACAGTGGTGTAAAAACCTTGAGCATCCCGTTCATCCCCGGGTGATCGTGCAGCGGTATGGACGCGCCGCTCCTCAGCAGGAACACACCCATACTGAACACCTCCGTCTCGCAAATGTGCATGTAGGTGACCGGGGGGCTCTGGAGCTCCGCTGCCCCGGAGCTCGAGTTGGTTTTCCGAGGAGCAATTTTGACGTCGGAAGCTCTGACGGCAGTTACCAAGGAGATTAGCCCATGAAGTTTGTCCTCAACGACTTTACTGTCGCTGTTGGCAGACAAGCCTCTGAATGTCGTATAGGCTTGTTTTGCTATTTTCTGGATGAGAGGAGTTTTGTTGTCCCGCGGCATGCTGTCCCCAAAATTAAAAAAGCAAAGAACTTATCGGCGTCTCTCTGCCAGGATTTCCACCACCTCTGTTGAAGTGCCACATAAATCCTACAGTGTGAGCAGATGTGCTGTAGGCTCGGCCAGTTCAAAAACAGCGACTTTTATCAAACAAACAAACAAACGCAACTCATAGTGAAAATGTCTGATTTGAAGCCCAGATCAGAGCCTCCCTCCAGTCATTCTCCGCGGTGTCGCCTCCTCATCCTCGCTCAAAGAGCCTGCGCGTGAAGCAACAAGCAGCGTGGGATGTGAAGTCTAACCTGAAAACTTCATCGTGGTCTTCTTCGCGTTAACGCGAGCAATGAATCACTGCGCCATCGGATCCTGTTTAATACACACCTTTGTGCAGCTGTGGAAGCCTGGCGGGTGTACAAATGAGCCGGAAACAATAACGAACAGCTCTGTCTGTCAGGGACACTACATTTCCCAGAGGTCCCGAGGACGCAGCCGAGTTTGTAGAGGGGAAGGCCAGACAGGCCACTGAACTCTCTGTGGCCCTCCCCCGCATCACATCCTCCATCTCCGTTTCTTTTCTCTTTCACTTTTCACACCCACGCACACACACACCACGACCATAAGGATTTTACACAACAGATGTGTGAAGCTTTGCCATTTTTTGACATAAAGTACTAACAGTGAAATGCACCTGTAGACGCTTCAAGCAGATAGGATGAGGGTTTCTGCATTTCTGACCCAATGTTTTGAGCTGTTTGTGAGTGTGTGATTCCTTATTATATCCTCTGTTTGTTGTCTTTTTATATTTTGGATCTTCTTATTGGTTTCAAAATATTCAGTTTTGGTCCTCTTTGTCGTCCCCCTCTGTCTCCAAAGTCAAGTCCCCTTTGAGTTCATGGTCCGTCTCCAGGGTCCTAATCCTGCCATTCACAGTCCTAATGACAGAGGCCTCAGTTCCTCATGTGGTCCCTTGGGAAAGTTAATTGGCCACCCCTGCTTTAGAGTGACAGGTCATTGCACGTCAGTACAAAGAACTATGAATGAATGGTTTGATCAGGATAAAAATCATGCAACTCATATTTTCAGTTCTTACAGAGGGACTGGAAGACGGTGCTCTGCACCACCAATCAAAACACCAAGTGAGAGAATATTTTGAAAGAATGCTGTTTATTGTTAAAATATTCCAGGATCCATGTGGCGAGGTGATGCTCCATACTTGTGTAGTACAGCCTGCCATTTAGGGTTGTGAGCACAACTCCACGCAAAGTAGCTAAACATTTTTTTTTACTTATTTATTTATTTTTGGTTTTTTATGGGGGTAGGGGGGTGTCATATTCAGTGTAAATGTACTTATTATATTTTGCACACTAAGCACACCAGTCAAGACAGGGTAATGTGTGTAAAATAGGCTGGTCAATGTAAATTTGAATGGTATCTGATATTTTATATAAAAGGGCAGAAAAGAAAGACATAAACTGAAAGCGACAGGATGTCAGTTCTAATACAAAAACATAATGATATGAAAATGCAAAAAAAAGTATATACACACACACACACACACACACACAGCCTAAGAGTTGACCATTTTGTTGTTGTGGTTTTTCTCTCCAGTATCAAAGGATTACTACAGCCAAGGAAATAATAAATGCATAAATTATGACTTAAACTGGAGCATAGCATTAAAAAAAACAAAAACCTAGAGAAGCCCAAATTGGATCTTTGCTGGTAATGCTTTAAAGTCACAGCTAGTGTTAACTACTAAATCACAGATGCTTTGTGTGTACGATGTGACCCACATGAAGGCCTTAACCAGTCAAGTCAGTCTCCTTACCCACGGCACCATTCCAGTACTGTTACAGTGCCATAATTAGGCTGCCTTGCTGCTAGTTCACAACAACCTGTTTCTCAAGCTTTTCTTGCAGACGTTTTATCTTTTCTTCATGTTTTTATATTGTCTGCTTTCATCATCACCTTTCCTTTTGTGCCACTCTGCATCAGCTAGTTTGTTAGCTAAAGTGTGCAGTGGAATCTGTCAAACTGAAATCTGCACCAAACATAGAAGCTTGGATGACAACATAAAGACGTTTCAAATTCACTTCATACTATTTAGCAGTAAAGGTACATCCAAGACATGTAGCCTGTTAGGTTTGGTAATCTCAGTCTCTTCTCTTCATGAAGCGCCTTGAGGCGACTTTTGTTGTGATTTGGCACTATATAAATAAAATTGAATTGAATCTTCCCACATAGCAATATTGGTATGGCCCACACAATGTGCTTACACATGGCCCACATACCGCAAAGAATGACGGCCCTTTGCTGGCCCAGATCTGTTTTGCCAGAGGTGGCCCACACATGGGCCAGCACAAGGCCTGTTGCAGACACACTGCTGGCCCTGTGCTGGTCCAGAACAGTTTCAGCTCTGGCCCCAGATGTCAACCTAATGTGTACATTAATCAAGCCATGTAATAACACCATGTGCCGGAGCATAATAGTGCAAAAGTAACATGACTAAACTCTGTTCAGACAGCGAATGGACTGATTCTTATGTAGCATGTCACATTCACCCAATCACACACTTCCTCTAAAGCACAGGTGTCAAACTCCAGGCCTCGAGGGCCGGTGTCCTGCAGGTTTTAGATGTGTCCTTGATCCAACACAGCTGATTCAAATGGCTAAATGACCTCCTCAACATGTCTTGAAGTTCTCCAGAGGCCTGGTAATGAACTGTAGCTCATGTGATTCAGGTGTGTTGACCCAAGGGGAGATCTAAAACCTGCAGGACACCAGCCCTTGAGGCTTGGAGTTCGACACCCCTGCTCTAAACTGAGTGCTTCCTAACTACATTCATATACATTCACTCTCGACATGCAGACTGGAGGAGTCAGGGACCGAACCACTAACCTTCCGATCAGTAGATGGCCTGCTCTACCTCCTGAGCTACAGCCATCCACTGGCAAACATGAGTAAACCCTCATTAGGTTTTGGATAAAGTGTACACTCACGAACCTGTCAAACCTGCATTTGAAACGTTGGCTACCATAGCAGTATAGTATTGCAACATGGCATTTGGGTCTTCTAACTAAAATAGGAAAATAGGAACATAAATAGTGCCATCATTGCCAAACCTGGCCCACATCTGGTTGACATACACCCTGTCATGACACCAGTCAGTCAGAAGTACCAGCTTGATGCTGGATCCAGGCCAGACCTTGTTTTCTATGAGCCTGGGCCACATACACCAAACCACAATCGAGCCAGATATGGCGTGCCATCGCATAGACAGTGCCATCTATGCCAGGCCTGGCCCACATATGGATGACATACGTCTTATCATGCCAGAAGTCAGCCAGCAGTGCCGGCTTGATACCAGATCTGGGCCAGACCTGCTTGCTATGTGGGTTGTGTCTGTTCCTTGTAGGTGATGTGGTCCTGTGACCTCCAGTTTGCACTGGGAGATTTGCTGCTGAGTGTGAAGTGGCTGGGATGTGAATGTGAATTTACAAATTAATGGATTTCAGATAGAAAAGCATAGATTGTTCACTGGATTATGGAGATTGCTGCTTGAAGTCGGAGACCTTCAGTCTCTTGTTCAGAAATGAGGAAAGAATAAAACCAGAGGTTGGCGGAGAGATTGGTGCAGTATTTCCAGTAATGTGGACGCTGTATAGGACTGTTGAGAGAGGGAGCTAAATCACAAGGCAAGCCTGCTGATTTAGTGTTATCTACACTGCTACCCTCTCCAAGCTGTGAGTAGGGATCAGAAAATGAGCCAGAAGAGCTGGAATTCTTCCAAAAAGGAATTCAGGGCATCTCTTCTTGGATGGATGAATATTTGCTACTATAGGAATATCAAAATGTTATAAAACCTCTAACGTTACAGGAGATGATACACTAATTAGCAACTTTGTGTCTGACTTGGAATCACAATAGAAAGATTAATGCAATTGCACAGGTTCAGATGAACTTTAATCTTTTGACAAACTTAATATTGATACTTTTAAGAAATGAACAAATATTGCAGCTAGTACTCGTTTTACCGTCCAGAATATAAGTTGCATAAAACAACATTGAGTTATGTGTTCACCGAGGACAAAGCAGCAAAGACCCGTGTTTGTTTGAGATCTTATTTGCATTTGGTGCTGGTACGCACACATAAAGCCAACATTATTCCCTGGCTGTTTAAAATGTGCATGACTGACATTGCAGAGAAGTCAAGTAAGCTTCATCATGCCAGAGTCGCAGCCAAGGGCCCGAATGAAGCAAGTGATTCTCTCGCTATCTGCTTTTTGCATCGCAAAAAATGCACATTTGAGGATGCATATATAATGTTTATATGTGGACGCTGACATATGTAAGGGTGAAAATCAACAGTATACTAAATACACTGAATAAGGTTTTGAAAACACAGCACACACACACACACACACACACATTCCTCTGTCCTCTGGAATCAGCATATTGGGACAATGAGACAATGATAACAGCTGCTTATGGATCACTTAGTGGCCTTTGTATTCAGTCAATACACAGCCTGTTCTCTGTCATCAGAGTTGTCATTATTTTGCGATGTGTTCCACTGTGAACATGAGGAGTCTTTCATTTGTTGGCCCCTGTGGCCTCAGTGAATCAGGCCATCATTGAGAAAGAAGTGAACTCTGTTGTTCATAATAAAATGCTAACAACTTGGGCCAAACATGAAAATTCATTAGCTTGCTGGAAAAAATGTCTGCATATCTTACAGAAAAAGACAATGCAATGCTAATGTTTGTTCTTTCCAGCAAAAAGACATCTCTTTAGACCAAGATTTTCTGGGAATTTTGTTCATCCATCAGCGAACTGTGAGAGGCAAGAGATGAACATGGTTATATATACCAAATGATGCACAATTGTATTATTCGGGCTTTTGAATTTGGGTTTTATTTGGGCTCAAATCTTTAAAGGTGTTCCCTCATACTCTTTGGAGAGCAGCAAAATACACACTGTCAGTTATAGACATGATATAGAGTGGTTATTGTTTTTACCCCTTTAAAAGATCTGCAGCTAATACTCACAATTTCAAACTGAAATTACAAATACAATTACTACAGCAAGCACAGTTCCTGACGTTTAAAACAGTCATCTAAAGGGACACTTGTTGAATCATGTGCACCAATCAGTCAATAAAATGCTTCCAACCTGTTCATTTCTTTAGGTAAAAACAGATGCATGCGCCATGAGCAAACAAATGAAAACAAGCAAATCAAACATTTTTGGTTTTATAAAGCGGTTAACATGCAGGAAAGATTTCTGCTGACATGTTGGTAAGAAGTATGAAAAGGTCCTGTTAGAAATAAATACTCAACCTAAACATTCGCTGTGATTGCATATTGACCATATGGTGAAACACAAACCTAAAAATGGACTCGGATACAACTGTAAATTGGTACATTGACCGAAATCCCAAGTGTTTAAAGACTGGGGAAGGAAATTCAACAGGATTTCTCTCCGGAAATCAGAAAAGGGGCTCTAACAGTGCAATACAGGGTAATACTTACCACTACCATACTTTACTGGTCCTGTGCTAACTATGAGCAGGGACTGACTATGCAGGATATTCCACCGTGTGGTGCACTCCAAGAAAATCATACAGTCCTGACTCGCTGGATTTAGGTCCACTTAGTTGAAAGAGTCTGTGCAAATGATCCTTTGATGAAACATTTCTATCCAGAGGACAAGAGGACAAGAGGGCTCATTGAACCGTCTAATGAGGATCAAAATGATGGAAATCATGGCTGTGGCCTTTAAAGTCACCACATCTCAACACCTGTGGGAGATTTTAGGCCAGTGTGTTAGAAAGTGCTCTAAGCGTCATCATCAGAACAGCAAATGATGGAATATTCTTTGTTTATGTTTGTGTTTCATTGCTCCACAGACCTGGAGAAGCCGTGGATGGTGGAGGACGAGCTATGGGTGCACGAGTGGCTCAGAACCTTTCGCTTGCTTTGTGACCTGTGTGCATTTATGTCACTGCGTTTGAAATTTAAAAAAGAATTGTTAGAATGGTTGTTGTTGTATTTTTAACATGACAGGTTTGATAATCTCTTCACATCCAGATAAACTGGTTCAGTCAAACTGTTTCACAGCAGCAGGTTAATAAAGGTTTGTACTGTCTCATCTATCAACCTCTTTCTCTCACACACAGTGTGACCTCGACCAAACAGCTGAGATGTACCTTTTCATGGTACTCGCTGAGAGAGACATACACAAAACACACAAGCAGGTTAAATGCTTCTGTATCTGCTGTAAATTATTTAGTAATTATTAGCTCAACATTAGGTAGAGGGCAGAGGGGAGTCAGGCACATGGCAGGAGCTCATAGTGTGGGCTGCCCACACTAAGCAGAGCCTAGCAGGACTGAAGCATACTGACTAACATTTTACCAATACCTGGATCAACCCCTGTAATCCACACATGCACAGAAGTCAAACCACAGATGTCCATAAATTACGTTGCGCAAGAATGAGAAATGACACAGGAACATTAAACACACGGACATTTATTTATTACTTTATACAAATGTTGGTGATGACAGTTCATGACAGCTTCTGTATGGAGAAACCAGTCCCATCATTGCTCATGACTTTGACCCACTCACCACCAGAGATGGGCAGTAAGGGGTTACTTGTAACGCGTTACGAGTAAAGTAAGGGATTACTATTGCAAAAACGGTAATTAGATTACTGTTACTTTCCCGTAGGAACGCTGCGTTACTGCGTTACTAAAACCGTGATTTTTTTGCGAGAATGTCTCATGACAGTGATGTAAGCGAGTGCGATGTTCGTGACAACAGCTGTGTGCAGATCAACAATGGATCATATATCGAGTGCAGAGAGAGTATGAGTGTGCAGCGTTTAAAGCGTGGAAGTACTGACCTTACTTTGAGTTTGATTCCATAAAAAGTGACAAAAACATTAGTGTCCGCTGATCACTGCGTGGGAAGAAAACTTCTTTTTACAGCGAAAAAAACCCCTAAACTTCCGAGCAAGCACCGAGTAGCTACGACGTAATGGGAAACTCACAGAGAAACTCGTGGATTCTTCCACTGACCGCTGCACACCTGCACCAGGGTAAACCTCCGCCTACCCCACTCCTGCTTTACAGGTGAAAATAGAGCAACAGGACCGCTAGTCTTTGACTTTATTTATTTTCTGCTGTGTTTTACTTGCATCTATTTGAAAGACTGAGTGTAAACACACAAAATATTTTATTTTATGTGCTGGAATGTGCAGAAAATAGGTTTAAATGTTAAACTAATTTCTTCCAGTCAGAGTCAAATTGCATTTAATTTAATTTTTGCTTGAAAATAAAACAAGTTTTAAAAAGAGACTTTTCCATTTGATTACATTTTGTATGATGATTATGCAGAAAAAGTAGATTTGGGCTGAAAAATCTATTGCTATATTATTATTCTTTATCACTACTCAGGTTGTAAATCGTGTTTTTAAAAAGTAACTAAGTAACTAAGTAATTAATTACTTTTGAAAATAAGTAATTAGTAAAGTAACAGGATTACTTTTTTGGGGAATTAATCAGTAATTAGTTACTGATTACTTTTTTCAAGTAACTTGACCAACACTGCTCACCACACAAACAGTCTATAAATCCCGAATGCTCCGTGGATCCTTCCCACAGATTCGGCCCAGGTGATTGGCTGGGCCGTTCCAGCAGCTTGATTTCTCTGAAACCAACCGTTTCCATTGGCTGTGTTTGTGATCATGGTCTTGCCGAAACATCCATCCTTGTTTCGTCTTCATCATCCTGGTAGATGGCAGCAGATTTTAATCAATAATGTCTCCATTCATCCTTCCTGGAGTTATATTTAATGTCTCAGTGCTGTACGCTGAATAAACAGCCCCCCACCAGGATGCTCCCACCTCCAGACTTCAGTGTTATGTTGTGTTGGTAAGGCCTTTTGACATCTAAACATAGTGTGTTCAGTTTTGATCTCATCTGACCAAACTACATTCTCCCAGTATTACACAGACTTGTTTTAATGTTGCTCAGCAAACTTCTTGCATGGTGAGTGTGCACACAGGTCATGGTGGCTGAGTGCATTACTTATTGTTTCCTTTGAATCTATTGTACCTGCTGATTCCAGGTTTTCCTGTAGCTCTCCATGAGTGGTCCTCGGCTCTTGGACAACTCTTCTGATAGTTCTTCTCACTCCTTATCTGAAATCTTGTGGGGAGCTGTGGCTGGTTTAAGGTGAAATGATGTTCTTTCCAATTCTGGGTTATAGCACCAAGAGCGCTCACTGGAACCGTCAGAAATTTACATTAGAAATTCTTCTGTAACCAACGTCATCAATATGTTCTGGAGCAATACGGCTGTGAAAGTCTTGCAAGAGCTCATTGGCTTTACCCATCATGAGACATTTTGTGTGACACCATTTTATAGGCCATCACTTTGGAGTGAACCAGCTGATATTAATTAGCATTAAGTGGCAGGATTGGTAGGGTTGTCAGGAGCACTGTTAGAAACATATTTACTTAAAAATTGGTGATGGATTTGATACTTATTTAACCTGCTGTACTTGTATTTCATGTGGTATAGTTAAATAATTACAGATCAGTGAATAACGATGCATATTTAAATGCAACAATAGAGTGTAAGTTACCATATATGTATATTATAATCAAAACACATGTATTATAAGTTATATAGGTGCAGGAATTAACAAGCATTTGCCTCCTCCTACTCTACATATATTCATGTGAATGTGATTGTTTTCTTTGATTTCATGTTCATTTGCAATTTCATGCTCAACGTTTTTTACTTATATGTCAAAATAAAGATTTGATTCAGAATCATTTTATTCAGGTTTTCCTCAGGTTTGAATGAGTTTCCTCTCTCACGCTGAGATTTCTGACAATAAAACAGGTTCTATGAGTTCATCCGGTCCTGTGTTTCCTTATTATAAATAAAGTGCCGGGAAACATAGCTGTGCTGGCTCACAGTCAGTGATACTGTGGTACTTCACTTATTTCAGCTTTCACATTGAAATGAGAATCCAGTTGTTTTTGGAGCACTGGATTACTCTTCATTTGATGTCAACTTCTTCTCTGACTTGTGTAATAATTTTGAATACTTTTTGTCTGTTCTGAGGGGAAAACTGAAGGTCAAGCTATAATCTACTGCATCTCTATCAGTCAGCATTCAGAAGAGCACCAATAAAGTGTAAAACAATGGGGTGGAACCAGCCCATTCATCACTGCCATGGCTGCTTTGATAGAAACTATTACCTTTGTGTATACTCGAGTGGCTTCCTCTGTATGTGATGGTGTGTATTCCTCAGAAAGCAGTACACCTTCCTGCTTTATGTCATTATTTCCGTACTGCTTGCATGGGGATTAAGAGGGTAAGTAGCAGACAGGTGTTGCTAATGAAATGCACTAAATTAAATGATCATTTGCGAGGATAACCACCTTTATAAAATTTGGTTTTAGTGGGACTTTCAGCAGTTTGTTGGCCTGGAGCGTTAAGGTGTGCATAAACACAGTGTCACAACTTTCCTGGCTAATTTACTCCAAGATCAGACAGCGAAATGCTGAGAAAAGTGCACAAAACCCAAGAACAACATCTCGCATCTCAGTTAATGTATTAGAGGTGACCATTTCTTCTTATCTTGAAGCCACAGGACCAGTCAGTGAGTCAACCATCACCTGAAGTCAACGAGTCAAATATGAGGTCATCTGTCCAACAGCTAAATCCAAAATTGTGTCAAGACATTAATTCCAAGGACATCAGCAATTCCACAACAGAATAGCTGAAAAAGAAAAGAGTCAAAGTTACAATGACCCAGTCCAGACTTCAGCCAGATTAAAAGGTTGTGGAAGGCCCTTAAGAGAGATGTGTATAAATGTTGCATGAAATCTTCAACAAACTGAAGCAATACTATAAAGAAGAGTGGGCCAAAATTTCTTAATTAATAAAGTCATAGAGAAAACAGTTATGCAAAGTTATTGCTGTTAAAGGTTGTTCTACGAGCTACTGAATCATCGTTTTTCACAGGTCTGCATAGAGTCCTGTGAAAACTCTGTTTTTCATATGACTGTACAGAGAAGACAGGGGAGGACAGCAGGAAACAGCAAGGGAGGAACAGACAGTCACAGAGGAAGGAAATGGCAGGACGGATAGAAGGAAACTAACCTACAAGGTAAAACAGGAAGTAACCAAAGACAGATAATACAAGACATGAAGGGTAATGCTTGTTTTATGCTCGAGCAGGGGGAGTCTGTGGTGAAGGCAGTGTACAAAGGATGTAGTACAAGCAGTTTCTGGGCCACTCTTGCTTGCGATGCTGTTGGAACGTGCTAGTCGTGCATTCCACCGTCATGACCATTCCACTAGTCATCCACATCCGGTAACTTAGGACTGCATGGGAGCATGTTTGCGATGGGGGAAAACAACTCTCTGCTCAAACCTGTATGCAAAGTGACACATTTGCAGGTCCATAAATTACGTTTGACTATAAACAGAGAAGCCAGGGACCAGGATGCACAGGATATACATGGTTAACCTATCTGTAACCATTACACATAAACTCACGTCAGGCTGCTCCTGAACTCTGAGTGTCCCATCAGGACGTGCAACATTTTAAAATCTCATTTGGAAACTAGGATAATTTGTGATTTGTAATTTTAAAAAAAAATTGTACTATGAAGTGAGCATTGGTGAGCTGTGTCAAGATTAAAGTCAGTTTTCTATAAACGAAAAGCTCTGTTTTTACCCGTGGTAACTTCCCCTGAACACACAACTTGGTTGTGAAACCACCAAATGAGTTATTTCTGGCAGGGCTAATTTCTTGTTTCATTCCGACAGTACTGAATTGTATTTACTGTTATATTTATATAGTATTTATAGATTTTAATCACCTTTTTAAATCCTTGCCTGACTAAATCCCTGATTGATCATTTTTTGTGGAAAACCCACAAAATGCCTCTTTTTACATGAGGGCACACCAAACCAAGCCTAGAAGAAAAAATTCCAGTTAAATTGAGAAGCTGATAACCATCATCATCATATCTGTTATCTGGCTTTGTCGAGCCAGCTAAGACAACAAAAGCCTGGCTGTGTTCAACTTCATATATCCCTGTAGCCCTTAAACAAATTAGACAGCAATGTTTATTCAAATAGAGTCTAAGTTGGTCTGATCATGACTTGTCACAGTGTGGGGGATGGCTCACTGCAGATAGTGACAGCAGGGCTGCCTTTTGCTATGCTAACGTTGTGTTTGTCAGATTCAGCTGCCACAGGCTTCACTCTCACAGACACACCCTCTACCTCCGTCTTTTCCTGTTTAAATACAGACAAAACTGCAAATACTGCCCAAACCTCTGAATTGCTGCAGAAAATGGAAACTGGTTGGCTAATAATGAGGAAAAAAACAGAGAAATCAGAGAAAACACTGATTTGAAGCTATCCCATTCATGGCACCAAATCACAGCAACCATCAACTCGAAACCTTGATTTGTGGAGATTAGTGCTATATAAATATAACTGAATTGAATTAAACTTTACAGTCTATTTTGTACAGCTTTTCATTAATTCTGCATATGACAACTCGTGAAGATTTACCTGATGCTAAGTACATCAAACTGCAGCCACACACGTCCAAACCCTGATTGAAATACTTCATTATTGTCATTATTATCAGTGTTTGAAGCAGCCACGCTGAAACACAATGTGAAGCTTTATTTTCAGAAAATGCAGGTTTAGTCTGGATTGAGCTCAACGTGAAACTTCCCCCAGATGTTTGTGGAGCTCTAAAAGGAGAGAGTAAGAGTGTCTCAGGAACAGGAAGGCCCCACCTCCTCCACCCCCACCCCCAACCAGGCCCTTTGTTCCCTGATGATGTATGAGACAGCATCTCCCTTGGAGTACCACAGCAATATGACAGCAGAGCACTAACTCTGTCTCATAATGGAGACTGATGGGATGGCTCCAGTGCTCTTCACTTTGTCTACTACTAAGATTGAGCTGGTGCTGCACTCCAGGGCACAATGGGGCCCTTGGACACTTTGACAGGGACTGTCGTAAGAAAAGAGTCAACCTGACAGCAGCTCGCGTATGTTGGTGATGCTGGGTCTGCCACAGCCTGACAAGTGGATGGATGGATGGATGGCATATCAGGGGATGAAGACCTGCACAGGTCTTTGTGGGCTGGATGCCAGTAGAGGAGAGGTGAGGGGATCCCTGGTCCTCTAGTTCCTGTTGAACATTCCTGAGATGACTGAGTTTGCAAAAGTCTTCTTGGCACATTCACAATTTCTGCAGGCCAGGGTTATTTGATTTCTGGTATCAAACTACAGCAAAGCAGGATTGCACTGGATAGTAATAGCAATAAACGAGTAACAAATATATGTCAGCTGATTGTTGTTTGGATAAAATGTCACTACAAATATTGGATGGAATGCCAGGAATGTTAGTTCAGCCATTGGTGACTCATCCAGATGGAATTGTAATAGCACTTCGTAACTTTTCAATTAATACCATCTATGGTCAAATATCTTCAAGAAACTTTACCAAGTGGACCATCATGGCCATATTGGTCCATTTGATTGACCTTTATTATAATTATGTATTTATTTTATTTTCATTTTTTAAAGACGGGACAGACATGACTGGGGGATAGGACAGGGAGAAAGAATGAAAGAAAGAGAGGGAGAGAAAGAAGAATAGAGGTGAGAAGAGATGGTGAGAAAGGGGGGAAGAAAAAAAAAAGAAAAACAAACAAAACACCTGGATCACCTGTATGGAGATAAAAAAACAGAAGAGAAAACAAACAACAAAGAGCAACATAATAAAAACAGCACCATCACAATAAACTAGCTAACAATAGATAACAGTAGATACTTTTTTAATTTCACCTGTTGAGAAAGAAAAAAGAAAACAAGCAGAAGAAAACGAGAGCAATAGAATAAACAACATCATGATGATCTATGGGAATATAACAGTAAATACTTAAATACTAAATATTAAACATTATTGTGCAGCACGTAAGATCGACAGCGCACAGTGTGCTTTGAGGTAGGAGCCAAAAAGGGTGTAGTTTGTGTGTGTGAGCAGCCGTGTGTACACCTGTGAGCATGGACGCGCTTGTTTTTAAAAAGTTCCTTCATGTAATGATCTGCTAGAGGGTGTGTGTGGGTGTGTGTGGGTGTGTGTATGTGTGTGGGGGGGGGGGGGGGCACAGCCCCGTCCTCCAGGGCATGAAGCAGGTATGGAGGAGATCAAAACTCCAGACATCCAGAGGCTCCCAGAACACAAGAGACCAAGGAAGACCAACAGAGGGGCAGCTGCGCCACTGTCCCAGAAAGAGCTGAGGAGAGTCCCAGATGAGGGGTCACTCAGCAGCCGCGGAGCAGAAGCCAGGGGGGGTTGCAGTGACGAGCCCGTGAGCTCCACCGGCAGCCAGCTGCGCCTGAGTGACCGAGCTCCAGGCCCAGAGGCCCAGGGCACCCCACCCCCGAAGTGGCCCGAGCAAGCCCCAGGCTCCAGGCCCCGACAAGCAGCCACCAAGGAGTGAGCCGGTGTGTACCTGGACGCCCACCGCGGACACAAAGAACCACCAACGCACCGATGTCTGAGGGCGTCTGCCACTGGTAGGGGAAGTGGTGGGGGGAGATAGGCCTCCATACCTTAGAGGACCTGAGATGTCCCCAGAGAGGTGGCGTCTGATACCCAACCTGACATATAGACACAGACAAACAGGCACACACAGATACAGACATCCATTCCCACCCTCATGCTCTCATATGCAGTTACTCAATTGCACCCAACGTGGAGACAGACATAGAGAGACACTGTACACACAATCACACTCAAGCGTACTCTAAGCCCCGGGTATAGGTATCCTTGCCCCTGGAGGGGGAAACTGCACCCAGACCCAGGTGGTGTTACCCTTTTCCCTGGGGTGGGGAGAAGCAGACCGCCCCGACTCGGCAGCAGCAGGGAGGCCCCACATTCCAGACCCCAGTCGGACGGCCAAAACTAGTAAATCTTAACAAATTCAAGCACAACCCTTCCCCTCACATTTTTCATCAGTGTCTTTCATCAACGTCTACAGAAACTAATAATGTGCAGGAATCAGACAGGCAGCATTAAAACCTAACAGCTCTACCTCCTGAGCTACAGCCAGGAGGTAGAGCAGGTCACCTACTGATCAAAAGGTTGGAGGTTCGATCCCAGGCTCCTCCAGTCTGCATGCCAAGTATCCTCGGGCAAGATACTAACACCAAGTTGCTCTCCGATGCATCCATCGGAGTATGAATGTGTGTGAGTGTAGTTAGAAAGCACTCAGTATAGAGGTAGTGCTGGTGTGACTGGGTGAATATGGCGTGTTGTATAGAGCGCTTTGAGTACTCCGGGAGAGTAGAAAAGCGCTCTATAAGAATCAGTCCATTTACCATTAGCATGTCCTAAAATATGTGAGGATTTGTTGGTGTTGTGATTCGACAGAACCGCGTTTTGGTTTTTTGTTTGAGTTTCTTGTTCTTGACTCAGGTCTTCACCTGAAGGCAAGTATAACAAAGACACATGGTGTCAGACCGTTTCCATTGATGTGGTGATTCTTCAGCTCCTTCAGTTTGTAATCCTTTCAAAGGTTCATTTGATCCCTCCCTTTTTCCCCATGCTCTTCATAGCTGCTCATCTGAGACGCCCGTTTGGAATTGCTGGCTCACAAATCAACTTACCTGCACTCTGGTAAGAACTCAAGCTGTTTTCTTTCTTCTTCTCACCACCACATGGATCTCTGCAGCCTACACTTAGCCTTCCTGCCCCCTCTTTCCCCAGGAAACCCACCTCGCTGAAGCAAGATCAGAATCTTCCACATTGTTCAATAGGGCCCTAAAACTTTTTGGAGAACTTCAAATGTTATTATCTGACAATGTGGACAATCCAGGAAATTAGTTCCTCTACTTTTTTTTTTAAAATAAAGTTCTAGTATTTTAGTAGCCTAGCACTAAGTGCTAAGTGCAGTTTCCAAGTGCAGCTTGCTAATCAAATTTGCAATCCTCAGCTAATATTTTAGCACTTCAATCTCTCTTTCAAATATGTCTCAAAAAATCCAACATGGTAGCAGCCAAACTGCAGAACTGAATCTGCAATATGCCGAGTCAGCAACAAATGAGTAACTACTAACTACAACTAACTCCTTCTCTCAACCCAACCAATCACAGCAGATGGCCCCGCCCCTCCCTGAGCCTGGTTCTGTTGGAGGTTTCGTCCTGTTAAAAGGGAGTTTTTCCTTCCCACTGTCGCCAAAGTGCTGCTCATAGGGGGTCATATGATTGCTGGGTTTTTCTCTGTATCTATGAAGCGCCTTGAGGCAACTTTTGTTGTGATTTGGCGCTATATAAATAAAATTGAATTGAATTTAATTGAAATTGAACTACATCTGCCTTTCAGTTCAGATATCAAAGTCAAAGTCACTCAAATATAATATAAAAACATCACACCACCTTTGTTGTGGTCACCCAACATCATTTAGCTTAATGGTGCCACAATCATCAGAATGTTGGTTGTTACTCTGTAAAATTGTCATTTTTGAGTGTGTATTATATCCCCTTGCTTCCTCCTATTGTTCTGTGCATTCATTTCAAGTCTGATCAATTGAATTGGATAAAAGTAACAAAGCAGTAACATTCAGTTTGTAGGAAAAACTGCAAGTTTGATGTGATGGTGAAAACTTCTATGTTGAACTTGACCAAAAAAAACCCTGGCTAAATTATAATAATGATCAAGTTTTAGAGGGATGACGAAGTAGAAGAAAATAGAGTGATGCATGGACGATGAAAAGACCAAAGAAGATGAGAAGAAAAACAAGGAACAGGACTGATACAGGGAGAGAAAGCACAGTATGTTTGTTCAAGAGGTTGTTGTTTGTTCACTGCTCTCGTGCTCTGTGTGCGTGTCTTTGTGTAGTGGGGACATTATTCACATATTATATTGTATTATCCACTCAATAATTGAGCCTCCATCTCTAAAAGATCATAAAAATAATTTCCTGCCTGAGTCATGATCTGTACGCATTCAGTATAAACACACACACACACACACACACACACACACACACACACACGTTTGTGATGAATCATTTCCTCTGACCACAATAATAGTGTCATTAAAGCATGAATCTATACATAGAGCTACAATGGCAGACAGAATTTAGATGTCAATGGTAGTTTAATCTTTAGAACCTGACAATTAGATAAATAATTAAGAACAGAAAAGAAAAGGTTACAACTGGAAGACATTTGAGAAATGTTGTATTTTGTTCTGTTTTTAAAAATCAGGCTAAGACAGCTCCGCTTCCTGCTAACAGAGATTGTGATCTCATCACTAATAAACCTGAGAATGATAATGAAAGTAAGCATCCTTTTTCTTTCACTTGTCGAATTGAAGGTTGTGGGGTGGAAGGGGTGGGGCCTATCCCAGCTGCCATCAGGTGAGAGACCTATCTATGCCTGTCTAGGTCTAAAACCCTAGACAGGCTGACCGTTATTACAGGGCCAACACAGATACAACCATCCATGATCACACCTACGATCAATTTAAAGTCAGAAGTTAACCTAAAATCACTAACTGCATGTTTTTGGACTGTTTCTTTGGACTGTGGGAGGAAGCCAGAGTACCCAGAGATAACCCATGCAGATATGGGGAGAGCATTCAAACTCTATACAGAAAAGCAGTGGATTCAGGACCTTCTTGCTATATATGCAAGATCACTAACCACTGGCTGTGCTGCTCCTGAAATATAACCAGTATAACACCCGAATCAAATGATTCGTTTATTTCCAGGCCTCTGGAGAACTTCAAGACATGTTGGGGAGGTAATTTAGCCATTTAAATCAGCTGTGTTAAATCAAAGACAGATTGTGATGGCTGCACTTACAGCCACACAGTGGTAATACCCACCATGTAAGTGTAGAGGCTTATAAGTAACATCGCATTCACATTTGTCTTTCTTTAAATATAGGAATTAATTTACAGGACAATAAATAACTGGTTTTGGTTTAGAGTTAATTCACATATCCACATGACACTGCATTCTAAAATAAGTGCGCACATTTTAGTTTACACTGTTATGTGTGATTAATCTTTTGTTTTCTGAGTTACCTTAGTTGCAGCTGTTCCAGTCCCTTGATTAAGGAGCCAAGAGGTGGAAAAGGGGCGGAGCGAGTTTTAAAGGAACACTGCAAATTGGTTCGTGCCATAACTCGGGACCATGGGGGGGGGGGGGGAATTGGAGTTCATTATGTTTGGTTTAGTTAGGTTTTGTGTATTTTACCCCTTCTCCTGTTTTTGTGGGCTGATCAGCCACTGTTTAAGTTTCCCCTTCGTCTCGTTAAGTTAGGTCAGTTTGTTTGAGTTATCAGTAGTGTTGTCAACTTTGAGTAGAGTTCTGTTATTTTGACCTCTTTTATGGGCCCAAGATTTTGATTCTTTTTGCAGGAGTTAACCAATTATGTTTTTGGGTTAAATAAAAAATCATTTTTTTTGGACTTTAACCTGTGCCTACGTTTCCTTCACTGCTCGGTCCATCACACAGATCTAAAACATGCAGGACACGGGCACTTGAGGCCTCGAGTTGCCTAACCCTGGCCTAATCATACCATAAACAATCTTGGGTTGATTTGTACATGCCAACTTGATTGGAGTCAACCAGTGGTAAATTCATTCGCAGTGATTTGGAAAGGCACATACACAGGCTCCATAGAAGACATGTCACATCACAAACAAAGCCATGAAGTTCAAGGAATTGTCTGAACACCTCTGAGACATCATCGTAGCATGGCACAGTCCGGGGGAAGGGAACAGAAACTGTACTGGCCTCATAGAACCACTTTCTACTATCCAGGAGTTAAACACCTGGATCTTTCTGACACTTCTCCTGTCTGCACACGGACCATGCCTTTCTCTTAAAGGGCCAGTGCACTACCCAAACAAAACAAACGTACAAATTTGACAATAGTCAGAACAGAAACATTTGTGCAGCACTGAAGGTCCCAATAAGCAAAGTGGCCTCCATCATCTGCAAATGGGAAAAGTTTGGAATGACTAGGACTGTCTGTAGGCAGCCACAGGAGAGTAGTCAAGGAGATGACCGAGAACATGATGGTCTGACAAAGCTACAGCATTGCTCTGTGGAGAGAGGAGAACCTTCCTGAAGGAAAACGGTTTCTGCAGCTCTCCATCAGTCAGGCCTATATGGTACATTGGCCAGATGAAGGCCACTCCTCAGTAAAAGCCACATGACAGCCTGCCTGGAGTTTGCCAAAAGACATCTAAAGGGTTCTCAGACGCCTTAGAGAAACAAATTCTCTGGTCTGATGAATTCTTTGGTCTGAATGCCAAGCATCATATCTGGAGGAGACCAGGTGCTGCTTATCACCTGGCCAATAACATCTCTACGGTGAAGCATAGTGGCGCCAGCATCATACTGAGGGTATTTCTTTTGGCAGCTCGGAGACTCAGTTTGGAACTCGGAGACTAGTTAGGGTCACGGGAAAAATGAATGCAGCAAGATACAGAAATATCCTCCCTGCTCCAGAGGACTTTGGACCTCAGACTGGGGTGAAGGCTCATCTTCCAGCAGAACAATGACCCTAAGCACACAGCCAAGATAACAAAGGAGTGGTTTCAGGACCATTCTGTGATTCTTCTTGAGTGGCCCAGCCAGAGCGCAGACTTGAACCCAACTAAGCATCTCTGGACAGATCTGAAAAGGCCGCTCTCTTATCCTCATTCAACCTGATGGAGACGGCAAAGAGGAATGGGAGAAACTGTCTCAAAATAACAGTTGAGTATAATGCTTGTGACATTATACTAAAAAATACTTGCTTTTGGTGAATACTTATCTATATGTCATATGATTCTTTTTTTTTTTCATTTTTAACAAAATTTGGACTTTCAAACAAACTTTTTTCACTTTGTCATTATGAGGTATTGTGTGCAGAATTTTAAGGTGGGACACAGTTAGTCCCTTTTGGAATAAGGCTATAACATGATGAGATACACTGTGGTATGCTTTGTGTGATTAGATTTCACAGTGAAGTGCTGTCCAGTGATTTCAGAATAATTTGGCTAAATCTGAGTAGACTGTACTACTGAATACACCTCAGAATTCATCCTGTAACATGGTCTCTGCAGAGGACCACACACACACACACACACACACACACACACACACACACACACACACACACACACACACACACACAATGTAACACAATTTTCCCTATGTAACAAAGTATTTTATTCTATTGCATATAGTATTGTTTCTATTTTGTATCTAAATGTGTTATTCTGATTATCTTATTCTATTCTGTTGTTTTTCTCTTTGTTCTCTGAATTTTTTACTGCTCTTGTACTTTCTGCCATGACCAAAAGATTCCCCACGTGTGGGACAAATAAATGTTTCTCTTGCATCGTGCATCCTGCTGCTTCCATCAGTATTAAACTTGGGACTGTGTTCCACAGGCAACATGCCCATTACGTACACATTGCCTCCAACATGTGATTTCCTTCTCCACTTCATTATAAATCCTCTGTATTTACATACATGGAGGCTTGATTGTAGACTAGGACAATGATATGCCTACCTATCTGAGAATGCGCTTTGTTCTCGATTTATATGGATGTTTTGAAAGGGTCATTCTTAACCAAAGAAAGATTTGTCAAGGCTAATGGATGGGTGGACTCGAGAGCAGACTCGGAAGATCAGTTCAGTACGTTTATTTACAGTCATTAAATAATTTACAACAAACAAACATCCACTATGAACTCAGGGTTGGGCTCACCACTTTCTAGGAACCTGTGCACATGGAAGGCAGAGGGTCAGAATCCACAACAGCAGAGGCAGCGCAAAAGCACACAGAGTAGCTGGAGTGAGGGTTTCAACTAACCGTTTCAGTTTAACAGCCCAGCGAAGATTGATCCTGATGGCGGCTTCACACAGAGCAGGTGTGCTCAGTCAAGGGCAGGGACCAGCGATGAGTTCCACCCATGAACACAGAAGCACACAAACAAACACAGAGAGATGAGACAGACAGAAACAAACAAACCCAGAGCAGAAGTCTAGGAGGACGGATAGACCCTGGCACCATTTTGCTTGTCCCCTGCGTTCTTCCAGGCCTGAATGTACAAGTTAGTTTATTTAGACTCCTAAAGTTTCTGATATTTCTCTCATAGGTTTATTTAGTTTTTTAGCCTTTCACTGACATCTTTTTGGATCTCATGCTGAGAGATCCAAATAAAGCATATCTAATTTTGTTATTATCTAAATACTCTGTACTCTGTTAACTGTGATGAAAACCACAGAAAATGTGTCATTTAAGCAATAAAACTGATCTTGTCAGCCTTCAGCTTTAAAACAGAACTTAAGGTCGAACAGAGCAAGTGTTTGCTGTCTGCTCTGCTGCAGGGCCCGTCTGTCAGCCTGCAGTGAGCTCTAACCTGTGCTATAACGCTGTATGCTATATATGCTATATATGCTATAACCCGTCTATGGGCCACTGTTGCTCATGTTGTTGGCCCGTGAGCCAGCTGTGGAGAAGAGTTATAGCATACAAAGAGCTGAGGTACAGCCGTGTTAAAAACAATGACGAGTCCACTGCAGCCACTGTCTGCGGTATAAATTTTTGATTTTTTGACATTTTTTCGCAGTTCTCCCATTTCCTGTGAACTTCCCTACGGCTCCCTGCTCCGTTCCAGCCCACTTGTCAACCAATCAACATTTAGCAGTTGCATCTACTTTTAATATGTAGAATCAGTCACTATTGCACATTGTTGAACTGGGCAAAGAGCAAATTCCTGCACCACATTGTCAGCATTCCCAGCATTACCTGATTTGTGATGATTACAAAGGACAAATCTTAGCTTTATGTCACAGGGCTGCTAAACATTAGTTATTTTGGCCATAAATGGAGTGATTGATATCTCATGATTTGTTATTGCCATAAGCAGAAGCAGTGGTGTGTCATGAGGGGAATCCACACATCCAAAACAAGGAAGTGAGACTGACTGAACAAAGACAACTCATAGGTCAAAGATGATTGCAAGTTCTTACTCTCCGTTTGTGTGTATGTGGATCTATGTGTGCAAGTCAAGTATTTACAAGTCATGCTGCTAAAAATAGTCTGGTATTGTAAGATCCATGACATGTGTGAATTTGTCAAATATGTGGTCGAGCACATTAAAAGGTGATGTTGCAAACAATGACTAATGTGTCGTAATTGCCAATAAAAGCAAGGTTGAGACAATTAGCAGCGGTCCCAAAGGTGACACTACAGAAAGGCTGACTGGTTCATAAAAAGTCTTATTCTAGTTGTGCTTTAGTTCAGCTAAATGGACTGGTTCTTATATAGCTCTTTTCTACTCTTCTTCTACTCTAGCGCTTTACTGTTCACAAGCACATTTTCTTAGTGCTTTCTAACTAACATCGATGGATGCATCGGAGAACAATCCGGGGTTAGTATCTTGCCCAAGGATATTTGGCATGCAGACTAGGGGAAGCCAGGAATCGAACCACCAACCTTCCGATCACCTTGTGCTCTACCGCCTGAGCTACAGTCACCCCATCGTTCAGCTGTGTTTACGCCTGAAGAGGACCCACACAGGCACAGGAGGAACATGCAAACTCCACACAAGAAGAATCAGCCAATCAAAAACTTCTTGCTCAGGCAGCACCGCTGCACCAGAGTCCCACCAACAGCCTCATGGGTGTGCCTGCCTCCTAACCCATATTGTGTTAGTCCTTTCAAACAATGTGCATTTACACAAAGGCACAACTGACCTTGAATTCCTGGATCCTTAATGTTATTCTTATCTAAATGTTGACATTTAAATCAAAATTTCGTAAGTATTGATGTGATGTTCAGAAGTATGGTTTAGTTGCCTTTGAGAAAGGGAACGTCTCTGACCAGTTCAATTGGTGCAACAGCTTGTTTTGTAACGTGGCTCACCCACGCAGACTGTTGCATGTGTGTGTGTTTATTGTTCAAAACAGCAACAGCCAGTGATGTGGAAATATTGGCTATGGATCTGTTATGGTCTCATTCACCTCGTCATCCGTCTCTTCTCTGTTTTCTCTCAGTCTCTTATAGCATCAGGCCATCTCTGCTAAATGACGGATCATTCCACTACAAATGCCACCTTACTGAAAGTAGACCCATTCATCAGTTCACTTTATTAGTGTGTGTGTGCTTGTGTGTGTGCATTGCTCATGTCCTAACGCTCTGAAGACAAAACTGTTTGTTTGGAGTCACTTTGTGGGAACCGCTCTGACTTATGGGGAAAGATGTAAGAAGTGATGTCAGTCATCAAATAGTCATGTTCAGGTTTCTTTTAAGTTGAAGATATAAACAGATAGATGCTTAGAAGTCGTGTCGGTCACTGAAGTTCATTGGAATAAGCATTATTCAGTGTTATACAGGAGGAGCTGGCCTTATTCTCAGCACTGTAACCAGGCTGACAAAGATCCAGAGCTCTGTCGAGCTGTCTTTTAACCTTTAACTATTATTCATTTAATGAATTTCTTCAGAAATAAAATGTTAACCATTAGTGAAAAACTTATTCATAACCATCCCATAGACATACCATTATATACAGCTACCTTTAATACTACTAATCTATTTAGACTTCCCGTCTCTGATTGATCTTTCAGTTTTAACTTCTGGCTAACAAGTCCCACTCTGACAACACTGCTCAAAGTTTAGTCTTTGAGCAGACTAATTAACGCTTCAGTCTTTAATATGATTAGTTTAGCTCCTTAAAAGAGTAGCTGTAAAACAGCTGATGGATCATAGGCAGAGGAACGGTTTATATGAAGAGTTTCAGAGCCCATCTGTTCATCACTTCATTTGGACTGCATCTTCTGATACATCATAGACAACAAAGTTCACCTGAAATTCTCATCCATTTAAAAGTCTTTGTCTTCTTCTGGGAAAGTGTCATGTGACAAATCAGGGAAAGGCACCTAGTGCATGTTAAATCATAGCTCACCTAAAATATCAGTTTCAGGAAGTCTAGACTAAAGCAAAGTCTCTGAAACAGAGTTTTGTTTGTTTGTTCTTAGTCATTTCCTCTTCTCTGTTTGAATTTTGTTAAAATTGTTTCTAAAATTGTAAAATTGTTACAATTTTTGAAAATTCTAAAGACCATGGGGAAGAGTACACTGCAGGCATAAATACAAAGAAAAATATTCTGTGGATAATAATTTTCTGTATTATTAACAATACATTTTAAAAAAGAAATGCAGTAATTTAGTCAGTAATGCTGTCATTACAAAGTCTGATCTGATTACAAGTTTTATATTGCAACATTATATCTCAAATATGAAATAGAATAGAATAGAGTAGGATAGAATAGAATATCCCTCATTGGGAAATCATGTGTTCCAGCAGCAAAGTGACAGGTAGATGGAGCAAACACCAAAGTAAATAATATAAAATAAAAAAACAGGATATAAGAGACTGTACAGGGCAATAAAAAAAAAAAAAGATCAAAGACAGACAAAAAAATCCAGTGTGGAATCCGGTTGTTAAGTCTGACGTCACTAGCCGTGTCTGGGCCTAAACTCCGCTGCAGGTCCATATATCAAACGATCACTATGGCATTACTGAGAGTTGAAAAACTGTCTAAAGTCTTTCATCTTTAATAAAATGATCAGCGTTCTGCTCTACCAGGTGTAACAATTGAGTTTAACATCCAGGCATCCATGAAAACGGGATTTATGACATTTAACGGAGTTAGAAGTTAGCAGGAAGTTAGCTCGCTAGCTTCTATCTAAATACAATATAGCATGTCCTGACTGCGGGGTTTTGGAAACAAATTAAAACGTACAGCTCTGTTATCACTTCCAACATAAATGAAGACAGAAAACTAAACAGCAGTGACGTTTGTAGGGTTACTAAAGTTTGGCTAGCTGTAGCTAATGATGTGCTACGCGACCGCTAGCGACACAGCTATGTTAGCATAATATAAACAAGCTAACTTTTTTCCACTCGATAAAAGTTAACGTGAGTGTTCTCGGTGGTCAGGAACAAATGTAATCGCATGGCAGGATGCTGTAAAAGGACCAAACTTCAGCCAGGAGAACAACTGAGATAATCCATCCACAATACGAGTTAGTCATTCATATACTGCTGCATGGGCTGGGCTGTAGTTATGTGATGGCTGCAACTACAGCCCCACAGTGGTAATGCCCACCATGTCTGTAGAGGCTTATAAGTAACATAACATTCACATTTGTCTTTCTTTAAATATAGGTATTAGTTTACAGGGTAATAAATAACTGGTTTTTATTTAAAGTTAATTCACATATCCACATGACACTGTATTCTAAAATAAGTGCGCACATTTTAGTTTACACTGTTATGTATGATTAATCTTTTGTTTTCCAAGTTACCTTAGTTGCAGCTGCTCCAGTCCCTTGATTGAGGAGCCAAGAGGTGGAAAAGGGGCGGAGCGAGTTTTAAAGGAACAAGACAAATTGGTTCATGCCATAATTCGGGACCATGGGGGGGAATTGGAGTTTATTATGTTTGGTTTAGTTAGGTTTTGTGTATTTTACCCCTTTTTCTGTTTTTGTGGGCTGATCAGCCACTATTTAAGTTTCCCCTTTGTCTTGTTAAGTTAGGTCAGTTTGTTTGAGTTACCAGTACTTTGAGTAGAGTTTTGTTATTTTGACCTCTTTTATGGGCCCAAGATTTTGATTCTTTTGTCATGATTTAACTAATTATGTTCCTTTGGGTTAAATAAAAAATCATTTTTTTGGACGTCAACCTGTGTCTAATTTTCCTTCACTGCTCGGTCCATCACAAGTGGTGTCAGGAGTGGGATCAGCAGTTGAAGGCACAGGATTTTTTTTTCTCTTTTTTTTTTTTTTCCCCTCTTCACTTATTAAGCCATGCACAGAATGGGAAGGAGTGGCAGAGGAGCAAAAGGAGATTGTCAAAACCAGCCAGTTGGAGTGGTAGAGCAAGTAGAAGGAGAAGAGGAAAATGGAGCCTCTGGAGGGGTGGATAGTACTGAGAGCCAAGGTAAGGAGCCGACAATGTCAGAACTGATTTCCATCCTTCGTTCTCATATGGGTCAGCAGGAGGCCCAGGAAGCAAGAAGAAGGGAGGAGTTTACCCGCCAGGAACAGCGCTTTAGAGCACTACAACATCAGTTTCAGCTGTTGCAGGTAGAAGTGCAAGCTCGTACCTCCCCGGTCCCTGAGCCTCAGATGGAGGTCTCTGAGCTTCAAATGGAGGTCTCTGAGCTTCAAATGGAGGAACCTGAACAACCAGAGGTAGAGTCCTTTGAAGAGGAGGATCCTCCTGGTGCTGGCTCCAGTAATGAGCAAATACATCCTCAATCAGGTCAGTCTCGCTTTTATGAACCCAGGCTGGAAAAATTGACAGAGGAGGATGATATTGAACATTTTTTAACAACATTTGAACGCATGGCTGTGGTTTGCCGGTGGCAAAAAATGGACTGGGTTTTTCATCTGATTCCTTTACTCACTGGCAAAGCAAGAGGTGCGTATGTTCATATGGATATGGATGACTCTCTAGACTATGACAAAGTTAAAGCAGCTATTCTTCAAAAATATGACATTAATCCTGAGACATATAGACTGAGATTCCGTTCGCTGGAGGTAAAATCTGATGAGAATCCAAAAGAACTATATGCAAGATTGAAAGAGTTATATGAGAAATGGATAAAGCCAAAAGGAAAAACGGTGCATGAGGTTGGTGAAATATTAATTTTAGAGCAATACTTGAGAATGCTGTCTCCTGAGTTACAGATATGGATTAAAGAACGCAATCCAAACTCTGCAGTGGCGGCTGCAGAGCTGGCTGATGTGTTTGTGGCGGCACGGAGAAAAGGACAGCCATGGAGCCACACAGCATGGAAAATGAGAGATATTCCAAAATCTGTCCCTCACTACCAGAAAGCAGGGGTGAGTAAACATCCAAAGAGCCAGCCTGTCAATATGCCGTCAAGACCCCCACCTAAGACTGTGATTTGTTATTTGTGTGGGATGGAGGGCCATACAAAACCTATGTGCCCGAAGAATTCTACAAAAATAACTCAGATGTGTTTTGTGCCCCGACAAAGTGTGGAGCCTAAGGTGGAGTTTGAGAATGGTTTCAAAATGACCTTAGTTGAGGTTGATGGGAAACCATTAAAGGCCCTGGTTGACTCAGGAAGTACTCAGACTCTTGTGCACCGAGACTTTGTTCCTGCAAATAAAGTTAATAATGTGGAGACAATCCCTGTTCGCTGCATTCATGGAGATGAGAGGTCATATCCGACAGCAGATCTGTACATCAAGGTACAGGGACAAACGTATATTCTAAATATTGGTGTTGCAGAGAATCTGCCATTTCCAGTAGTGCTGGGTCGAGATCTGCCTGTGTTGTTTGACTTGCTGAATCCTAGCCATACATGCAATGTTGCAGTAACAAGAGCTCAAGCTAAGAAGAAAGAGGAGCCCTTACACCCTCTCTGTGCCTTGCCCTTCTATGATGCGGACATAGAGACTGCACCCGGGAAGTCTCGTAAGTCACGTGGACAGAGAAGGCAAGAGAAGTTTCTACATACTGCTGTTCGAGTAGCTCCTAGCACAGAGCCTGAGTTACCTTTGGGTTTTGAAATCCCTGTTAATATTATTGAAATGCAACATGACGATCCATCTCTAACATCTCTGCTCCAGAAAGCTGCAGAGAGGAACCAAGGAACGAAGCAAGATTTGAACAGCAAGGTGGAGTTTCTGCTGAAAGATGGCATTTTGTATCGTCAGCAGGGTTCAGCATTGCAGTTGGTGGTGCCTAGAGTAGTCCAGAAGGTGGTGCTCTCCTTGGGACACTCCATTCCATGGGCTGGCCACTTGGGAAAGCACAAAACCATGGCCCGCATTAGAAAATATTTTCATTGGCCTGGAGTGCGCTCGGATGTGACACTGTTCTGTAAAAGCTGCCCTCAGTGCCAGAAGTCTTCTCTTAAAATCCCCTCCAGAGCTCCTCTCCAGTCTCTACCAATTATCAGCACTCCATTTGAACGGCTAGGAATGGACATCGTTGGTCCTCTAGAAAGAAGTAAGGCAGGCAACCGTTACATGCTTGTTGTGACAGATTACGCTACAAAGTACCCAGAGGTCTTTCCTTTGAGATCAATAAAAGCCAAAGCAGTCGCCCTCTGTCTCATACAGTTCTTCTCAAGAGTTGGTTTTCCTCGTGAGATTCTCACTGACCGTGGCACTAACTTTATGTCCGCTTTATTGAAGCAGGTGTACCAGCTCCTTGGGATTAAGAGCCTGAGGACAACGCCATACCACCCTCAGACAGATGGCCTAACAGAGCGTTTCAATCAGACTCTGAAACAAATGTTACGCAAATTTGTCAATGAAACTGGTACAGACTGGGATCAGTGGCTGCCCTACCTCCTCTTTGCATATAGAGAAGTACCCCAGGCCTCTACAGGTTTTTCACCTTTCGAACTATTGTATGGCCATGAGGTACGAGGCCCCTTGTCTCTTCTAAGGGAGACTCGGGAGGGTGACCAAGAAAGATCACAGGCTGTCAATGTTGTCTCTTATGTTGTCCAGATGCGGGAACGGTTGGAGAAGATGACAGAGCTGGCCCAAGCCCACAAAGCAGAAGCGCAGCAGCACCAGAAGGCCTGGTACGACCAGTCAGCTCGGCAAAAATCCTTCAGCCCTGGTCAGAAGGTGCTGGTGCTTCTTCCAAGTGATGACAGTAAGCTGTTAGCAAAGTGGCAAGGGCCATATGAGATCCAAAAGAAACTTGGACAAACAACCTATAAGGTCGCTATTCCAGATCAGCCCCGCTCCAGCAGAGTACTGCACATTAACCTGCTTAAGGAATGGGTGGAGAGACCAAAAGCAGATGTCTTTCTGATTCGGGAGGTTTCGGAGGAGGAGGAAGTGGATGATCAGTATCTGCCAAAACCCACTCCTCAGGACCTGGATCTCAACCATCTTCCTGAGGAAAGACAGGCTCAGGTGAGAAACCTGTGTAAATTAGATGTGTTCAGTGAAAATCCTGGTAGAACGGACATTGTGGAACATGACATTGTGTTGAAAGATGGAGCTTCTGTGAGGAGAATGAGTTACAGGATACCTGAGCGTCTACTGATCCCGTTGAAAGAGGAGATCAACCTGATGTTGTCACTAGGAATCATTGAAGCCTCGAAGAGTGAGTGGTGCCATCCAGTGGTCCTGGTGCCAAAGAAGGATGGCAGTATCCGTTTCTGCATAGACTTCAGGTACCTGAATGCAATATCACAATTTGATTCATATCCAACTCCCCGCATTGATGACATGGTTGAGCGCCTTGGGAAGGCCAGATACCTGACAACAATAGACCTCTGCAAGGGTTATTGGCAGGTACCACTGACTGAGCGCTCAAAAGAGCTGACTGCTTTCCGGACGCCGTGGGGCTTGTTCCAGTTTAAAGTCATGCCCTTTGGACTGCATGGTGCCCCGGCAACATTCCAGAGACTGATGGACCAGGTACTGTCTGACATGTCTGATTTTGCTGCAGCCTACCTTGATGACATAGTGATTTTCAGTTCAACCTGGGAAGAACACCTGCAACACCTGGAGAAGGTATTGGGGCGTCTTCAGTCTGCAGGGTTGACTGTTAATCCAGCTAAGTGTGCCATTGCCGAGGCTGAAACTGAGTACCTTGGGTTTGTGATTGGAAATGGAATAATAAAACCTCAAGTTAATAAGGTCACCGCCATAGAATCCTGTCCCTTGCCAGAGACCAGAAAACAGCTGAGATCGTTTTTGGGTATGGCGGGATTCTATCATCGGTTTATCCCTCATTTCTCCGCCAGGGCAGCTCTTCTGACGGATCTGACTGGTGCCCGGAGTCCCAATAAGATCACCTGGACAGAGGAGGCTAAGATGGCTTTTCAGGACCTACGACAATCTCTGAGTAAGAGCCCAGTCTTGCACAGCCCTGATTTTGAGAGAAATTTCATTCTTCAGACTGATGCCTCAGAGAGAGGATTGGGAGCTGTTCTGTTACAGGGACCGCCTGGAGAGCGTCATCCAGTGGCCTTCATTAGCCGCAAGCTGTTTCCGAGGGAAGTGCGATACTCAACCATCGAGAAGGAGGGACTTGCCATCAAATGGGCTCTGGACTCCTTTAGGTATTATCTTCTCGGACGGGAGTTCATATTGGAAACAGACCATAAGGCTCTTCAATGGATAGAGAGAATGAAGGACACAAATGGAAGGATCACGTGATGGTACCTTGCAATCCAGCCATTCCGGTTTACCATCAACCACATCCCCGGCAAAGATAACTGCACTGCAGACTGTCTCTCTCGCTGTCCCAGGGAGAGATCTGAAGAGGGGGAGTGTGTGATGGCTGCAACTACAGCCCCACAGTGGTAATGCCCACCATGTCTGTAGAGGCTTATAAGTAACATAACATTCACATTTGTCTTTCTTTAAATATAGGTATTAGTTTACAGGGTAATAAATAACTGGTTTTTGTTTAAAGTTAATTCACATATCCACATGACACTGTATTCTAAAATAAGTGCGCACATTTTAGTTTACACTGTTATGTATGATTAATCTTTTGTTTTCCAAGTTACCTTAGTTGCAGCTGTTCCAGTCCCTTGATTGAGGAGCCAAGAGGTGGAAAAGGGGCGGAGCGAGTTTTAAAGGAACAAGACAAATTGGTTCATGCCATAATTCGGGACCATGGGGGGGAATTGGAGTTTATTATGTTTGGTTTAGTTAGGTTTTGTGTATTTTACCCCTTTTTCTGTTTTTGTGGGCTGATCAGCCACTATTTAAGTTTCCCCTTTGTCTTGTTAAGTTAGGTCAGTTTGTTTGAGTTACCAGTACTTTGAGTAGAGTTTTGTTATTTTGACCTCTTTTATGGGCACAAGATTTTGATTCTTTTGTCATGATTTAACTAATTATGTTCCTTTGGGTTAAATAAAAAATCATTTTTTTGGACGTCAACCTGTGTCTAATTTTCCTTCACTGCTCGGTCCATCACAAGTTACATCCTAAGGTTTTAAAAACTGAGCTTAAATAAATGATTAGCGGTAATAAAAGCCGAGGGAGGTCAACAGTGATCACTGACTGTTTTAGGAGCTTTTTGAGATTAAATAGAAGAAAATACAAAACATTAAACATGTTAACAACACAAAAGCCATATTAAATGCAGACTACTTTAGGCCCGGAAGCAGGATTCAACACGTCATCACTTAACGACCGGATAGAAGTGTGCAAATATGATGGTATTGATAGTTTAAAAAAAACAATCAAGAGACAAAATAGGTTTTGGATTCCAGTGTCCTCTCACAGCAAACTGCACCCAGTGCTTAGGAATGTGAATTCTAGCTGTTTCCCTTCATATGTTACAACTATTGAAATCCACTGCTTTTTTATTTCTATTCTATCCATATAAGGGCAAAGAATCTAGTCACTCAGTCCACACGGTACATGCAGGAAGAGTTGCTTTACTGTTGCTAAACATGCACTCATGTACCACTCAATACAGAGGGACGTCATAATATATACAATAAATGTTCCAAACCAGCCTCAGTACATTCAGGTAAATAATGCACTGATACTTGAACTGAACAGCTTCTGTGTAAAATATCGCACAATGTAAATCAAAGTGCTTCAGCAAAACTAACACAATGACTGTAAAGAGGCTTAAAACCAGTGATGAGAGGGGACTTGCAGAGTTGGTGATAATTCTCGGCAGGTTGCTGCAAACACAGGCACATTGCATATTATGATGATAATGATTTTTAGTAGTAGTCGTAGCATCTTAGAATAAGATCTACTCATGATGCAAATAATACATACATTGAGCATACATGGACACAAAGTGTAATATTTGACAAGCATAAACCCATAAAATACAGTTTTTAAATTATTATACCTGCTATTAATCTCTGTCTCTCTTCCACAGCATGTCTTTATCCTGTCTTCCTTCTCTCTCCCCAACAGCAGATGGCACCGCCCCTCCCCGAGCCTGGTTCTGCCAGAGGTTTCTTCCTGTTAAAAGGGAGTTTTTCCTTCCCACTGTCGCCAAAGTGCTTGCTCATAGGGGGTCATATGACTGTTGGGTTTTTCTCTGTATGTATTATTGTAGGGTCGACCTTACAATCCGGTTGTTAAGTGATGACGTGACGAATCCTGCTTCCGGGCCTAAAGTAGTCTGCGTTTAATATGGCTTTTGTGTTGTTAACATGTTTAATGTTTTGTATTTTCTTCTATTTAATCTCAAAAAGCTCCTAAAACAGTCAGTGATCACTCCCTCGGCTTTTATTACCGCTAATCATTTATTTAAGCTCAGTTTTTAAAACCTTAGGATGTAACTACAGCCCAGCCCATGCAGCAGTATATGAATGACTAACCTCGTATTGTGGATGGATTATCTCAGTTGTTCTCCTGGCTGAAGTTTGGTCCTTTTACAGCATCCTGCCATGCGATTACATTTGTTCCTGACCACCGAGAACACTTAAGTAAACTTTTATCCAGTGGGAAAAAAGTTAGCTTGTTTATATTATGCTAACATAGCTGTGTCGCTAGCGGTCACGTAGCACATCCTTATACACCAGCTAGCCAAACTTCAGCAACCCTACAAACATCACTGCTGTTTAGTTTTCTGTCTTCATTTATGTTGGAAGTGATAACAGAGCTGTACGTTTGAATTTGTTTCCAAAACCCCGCAGTCAGGACATGCTATATTGTATTTAGATAGAAGCTAGCGAGCTAACTTCCTGCTAACTTCTAACTCCGTTAAATGTCATAAATTCTGTTTTTATGGATGCCTGGATGTTAAACTCAATTGTTACACCTGGTAGAACAGAATGCTGATCATTTTATTAAAGATGAAAGACTTTAGACAGTTTTTCAACTCTCAGTAATGCCATAGTGATCGTTTGATATATGGACCTGCAGCGGAGTTTAGTCCCAGACACGGCTAGTGACGTCAGACTTAACAACCGGATATAAAGCATCTTGAGGGGACGGTTGTTGTGTATGTGTTGCCATTGTATGAATAAAATTGAATTGAAAAAATGCATCAGAATCAGTGAGATGTCACCTTTCTCACCGACGGCACGGACACAGTCGTGGCTAGGGTTGCCAACCGTCCCTTAAAAAACGGAATCGTCCCGTATTTAGAAACAAAAGTACACGTCCCGTATTGAGCTAATAAGGGACGCACTTTGTCCCGTAATACAGTGAGAATCAAAAGTAGTCTATAAGTTTTAATGTAATTAACGCTTTGTTTGAAACCATAATTCCCAGCCCCGCCCCTGCTTTGTGACCAATGAGCTGACAGCACACTTATGACAATTCGAGTATGACAATTCAGATTACCGCTCATCTCATTGGTTGAGGAAAGGTCGCTTGCGGAGAAAATACCGGAAGACAACAGATGACCACAACAAAAAGCATGGCCAACAGGGAAATAAACGCCGACACTGCGGTGCAAGTCTCAGACGACAGTACACCTGAAGCTGGGCAAACACTGTGCGATTTTCAAACTGCACGATTGGCTCGCATGGGTTATAAGTTCGTAGGTCACGATGCAGGATCTCACACTATACCGCCCGATGCTCTGATGCGACCTGAGTCACACTGTGCCTCCATAAAATGAAGGTTATAACAGAAAATCTGTCGCTCGCTCTCCCTCTCTGTCTTTCACTCACACAGACACACACCGCCATCAACATTGCTAAATTACTAATGACAAACATGATCAGGCAGCTGTGATTGAGCAGCAATGTAAATCCAACTATTTTCACGGTTGTTGTGGTCGTGATAATTTGGTGATGCCACATCGAAAAGGCTCGGATGAGCTTTCCAAAGTTCTACAAGTTGTGCCTCCATCGCTTGTGTCCAGATCACACGCTGCACAGCCGTGCTGCTCCGTCTTTTTCACCGACGTTTACGTGTTTGCGCGTGAGCAGTGTGAGCGGCTGCGGTGACACCCTCACGAGCGATTGATGATCGGGAGCTGGTCGTGAGGTGTTAATCGCTTCTCGTTACCCCACGTATACTACACTATGCACGATGAAGGCCAAAATCGGGCCGATCACGACTCAAAAATCGGCTCAAAATGGGCCAAAAATCGCACAGTGTGAGCCAGGCATTAGACCAGCAATGTTTGTGCCTCTCAGAGAAAGAAAAAAAGGCTGCAAAAGTGCAGGGAAGAATGGGAAAAGGAAAACACCTGGCTGGAAAAGTTCACGATAACACCTATAAAGCGCACTGCACTGTGTGCCGGCGCACTTTTTCCATAGGCATGCTTCTAATGGTGGGCACATGAAGAACATGAGGGGCGTGAAAGCTCGAGGAACCCTTAACCAATTTTTGTCTACCAGGCCACGGCAGAACCAGATATGGTAAACACTGGTTTGTTTGTTTTTAAACCCTCTGGTTAAGGTTAAAATGGGCATGTGCAGTGAATATCAGCGCTATGTGGCCAGAAGTGTGATAATATAATTTATTTTGTGTAATAAACAACTGCAAGGATAGATGATTACAACAAATAGATGAGTAATACATAAAAGTAATACATAGATGAATAATGATGATGAGTTATGATGCGTAATCATGGGAACAAGTGGGTTTACAAACGGGAGCAAAAGCTGAAATAATGCCTCTGCTGAAGCCAATTGCACTAAATGCACTAAATGTGCACTGTTACAAGAATATTTTTCTTTCTATTATTTTCTATTAATTTATATAATTTTAAGTTAAGCAGGACAGAGTTCTTTTAAAGAAAGATTTACTTTTATTATCAAAAGTTAAGCATGACAGGCTTCTGTTTAAGAAAGAGACCTGTTTTATTGTGTTAATGTTGTCATTTTGAGCTAAAAATAAATGGCTAAATGATTTTTGTTTCCCATGTGTTGATATCACAAAGGATACGCATCTACTTAAATCAAATTCAAGTCAAATGGTTAAAAAAAATAATTTCACACACAAAAAAGAGCTAAAAAATTCACCACACTGGGAAGGGTGAAGACAACTGGGTCGCCCGGCCCTGGCCACGAGGTGTCCCTTATTTATTTCTCAGGGAGTTGGCAACCCTAGTCGTGGCTGAAAGCCGACAGCTCGCGTATTCTGATGTTTCGACGGGTCTGAGCTTTGTGTTTACGCCCTTTTTGCGCTGATTCTAAAGCTGTTAGTTTGATCTTTCTCCAAACAATATTGACTGAATTGAGCGAACAAGCAGCAAAAGAAGATCCAAACTACGCTTCACATAAACAACAACAACTCTGACTTTTCCTGTTTTGCTTCCACCACAATAAAATCACACTTCATGCACAGCTCTCTCTCTCTCTCTCTGTAGTTTCCCGTCTAAAAATCTGTTTTCTGCATTATTCGCTTGCTTGTTACGCACAAGTTGTTTACAGCCTGTCGGCCGCTGTTTTTTTCCTTTTACTTACTTTTGAAAAAGAAAGCCTCATTTCTGCTCTTCAACAGGCTTCTGAAAAATTATGCAGAATTGCGAAATGCTCAGCTGTGTCTGTAATAAAACTGCTGTAACTTTGCTCTGCTTCACTTCAGCAGCATCAGGTAATGTTCATATGTTGATTCGTGGTTTTCTTTCGTTTTTGATCGACTGCAGAATATTTTAAGGTCATCGGCTATAAAAACCAGGCCAGGAAAATCTCCTTCATGCTTTTGTGTTTCATCCTCAGTTACTTTGACACAAAGGCCTCTGCTGTGATGCTCCCACCTTTGATAAAGTCTCACAAGTGTCAGCTTTCTTTTTATAGATATAAAAATATGGAAATGTACTGATGCATGATCTGAATTATAATATTTCTGACTGTCTGAGGCAAAATTTCCCCGATTCCAATAAAATCGAATCGAATTGAATCGAATCAATTCGGGACCTTGTGAATCGGAATCGATTCTAGAAATCAGTGACAATACCCAGCCCTAACTTCAATAGTGGACCAGATAATGTCAGACTTACACCAGAATAGTGTAACCGGTGATACGAGCACCAAATTTGGCACAATTGTGGACGTTTGTATACTTATTAATTTTGCATGATTAGCCACATGAAAATGTTGCCATTTTTCAAAATAGCAGCCGTTATAAACCATGAAAAATTAGTTTTTGCATTTAATTGGAATGTAATTTACATATTTTCATCATCTTGGTGTTAATTTGTATGTTATGAAGTATACTGATATATAATTGTTGCTATTCACAATAACCTAGTGATTTATTTTGTACTTTCATCACATTATTATGTTAGTAGTTCTAGTCACCCCCGCAAAGCCATGCTGTATGTAAACACGATAGCTCAAAGTTTTAAATGAGTTCTGATAAAACTTTGTTTACTTGACCTCGCTGTCCACTCCTACTGTCATGAGGTGCTGGCAGGCAGGGAGTGGATCTGTAATGCAGGACTCAGCAAACAGAGATTAAACTGAAAATCACTCGTTTATTGCTGATTAAAAACAAAAGCAAAACTACACTTGAGCATGGAAGAATAGGCAAATAACTACAAACTGACAACAACATGCTAAGCTAAGCAACAGACAAACACAACACCCACAATGAACGAGAACATCACATCAAACAGGAGAGTGATTACTGGAGTGGAAACACATGGGAACACAGCTGAACAAAAGCATAACTAACGACACAGGAACCCCAAATCTGAACATCACTCACACTAGGAAGGAGACTATCAAACAAAACAGGAAGTAACACTAACACACAAACACGTGAACTTGGCCCTGGGACATGGGATAAGGGGACATAATGTGACTAGGGCCATATTTTCATAAAATGTCTTATCCTTAATAGTGCTCAAAAAGATACGGCTATATGGGGAATGTAAATATCACATTAAATCATGCATATCAAAACCTCTAATCTCAGTTTTTAAATTTCACTTCTGCTTTTCTTTCAAGTTGACCCCAAAATGTGTCTTTTACTGCAATATAAACTTGTTAAAATATGTTTAAAGAGAACAAAGAAAAGAAAATGAACATATACAAAATACAATACTATTCCCTGTACAGTAATTACTGCCCCGAGAGTGAGTTGCCTTGGTAAAGGTTTGCACTCAGAGTACTTCTTGTTTATTGCATGTGGTTACCTGTTTATACACCTCCTGTAGTGCACGGAGTGTATGAGCTGGTAGAGCTGGTGCCTTTGTTTCAGCATGTCCTATCACCCATAACTGCATGCCAGTGTGGATGCAACCATGAGTGCAGGGCAGAATGCTATTGACATTGACTTGCTTGCACTGCACTGTACAGCTGCACTTGTAATTTGTAGTGAACACTGACTTGCTTCCACTGGTGCATTTCCTCCATTTTGATTAATAAAATGTTTTTGTTTCTTACAACAATCTGTTGATCGGTTAAAAAGCAAATGTCTACACATAACAAAGAGCTGAATATTATTTTCAAAATAATAGAATTAATCTGCGTATATATTCTACAGTTAGGTGCTATGAGAATATGTGCTCTTTTATGTTGTTTTGGTGGACATCTTAAAAAATGGCCAACATCTTGACTTTTCAAATGGTTAATCAAGTACATTTTGAAAGTGTAAGCGGGTAAAATTAGTACTAAACAGGCAGGTCAAGTAAATATATTTCTCACCAGATGTTCACAACAACCCATCCAATCCACAAAACCATACAAATCAAACCATATATGTCCATAAAGTCTTTGTGGTTCCCATTTGCCCGTGCTTGTAGCTGTCCTCGATGTCTGTGATGTTGCGTCTGGTAGTTCGATCCCATCAGTTCTATTCAATTCAATTCAATTCAATTTTATTTATATAGCGCCAAATCACAACAAATGTCGCCTCAAGGCGCTTCATAGATACAGAGAAAAGCCCAACAATCATATGACCCCCTATGAGCAAGCACTTTGGCGACAGTGGGAAGGAAAAACTCCCTTTTAACAGGAAGAAACCTCCAGCAGAACCAGGCTCAGGGAGGGGCGGCCATCTGCTGTGATTGGTTGGGGTGAGAGAAGGAAGACAGGATAAAGACATGCTGTGGAAGAGAGACAGAGATTAATAACAGATATGATTCAATACAGAGAGGTCTGTTAATACATAGTGAGCGAGAAAGGTGACTGGAAAGGAAAAACTCAATGCATCATGGGAATCCCCCGGCAGCCTACATCTATTGCAGCATAACTAAGGGAGGATTCAGGGTCACCTGGTCCAGCCCTAACTATATGCTTTAGCAAAAAGGAAAGTTTTAAGCCTAATCTTAAAAGTAGAGATAGTGTCTGTCTCCTGAATCCAAACTGGAAGCTGGTTCCACAGAAGAGGGGCCTGAAAACTGAAGGCTCTGCCTCCCATTCTACTTTTAAATACTCTAGGAACAACAAGTAGGCCTGCAGAGCGAGAGCGAAGTGCTCTAATAGGGTGATATGGTACTACAAGGTCATTAAGATAAGATGAGGCCTGATTATTTAAGACCTTGTATGTGAGGAGCAGGATTTTGAATTCAATTCTGGATTTAACAGGAAGCCAATGAAGGGAAGCCAAAACAGGAGAAATATGCTCTCTCTTTCTAGTCCCTGTCAGGACTCTTGCTGCAGCATTTTGGATTAACTGAAGGCTTTTCAGTGAGTTTTTTGGACATCCTGATAATAATGAATTCTGAGTTCTGACTACCTTCCCTCTCTTCGTGACCATCTGGCTCCACCACTCCAGTCCAAACGACATTCTGATACCTTTGCTGTAGATCCTGGTGGTGTGGATCAGTGAATCAAAAGGCGTGACCAAGGGCTGAGGACTTTGAAAACACAATGCCTGCTCAGCAGGACCAGCCAAGTGCTCGTCAGAAACGGGGTGTTTTAGGTTTAGTTATGGGGTTTTTTTTGTTCTCAGTGCTTATTGGTGTTTGTTTTTGTTTGTGTGTAAAATGTTTGGGTCAAACCACTACAAAGGTTACCCTCCTGTGTCTTTGTGTTTAGGTCAGTTTGTGAGTTAAGTTGTGCTGTTTAGTTAACTTTCTGGAAGCCACTTTTTGAGAAGAGTTATATTTAGTCTCTTTGGCCCACTAATTATATCTTGAACTTAGTTTTTTGGACTTTTTTGGGCGGTAAATTTTTTAAAAGCCCATTTTGAAGACATTTTTCCTTCATAGGCACCCTGAACCAAAACAGCTAGCACAGCTTTCTGCAGCACCATGCAGTGCCCTCTGGTATGCACCTGTATTGGTCAGGGGTTCATCCTACTGCAAGATAATGATCCAAAACTTATGCCAGAAATTCCTCAGGAAAAAAGAACAAGAACAAGCTTGAAAACATGGAGTGTTGAGCACAGTCTCCAGACTTAAACCCCATCGAGCTGGTTTGGGATGAACTGGACAGAAGAATGAAATCAAAACAACCTACAAGTGACACACATTAAACTGCAGAATTTTCAATTTTAAAAAATGGAAAAATTGGGGTGTTCTACAACTTTTGATTTTTTTTTTCTTGGTTTTTTTTTGTTTTGTTTTTTTAACGGTCATGGTGGCCACCTGGAGCAAAAATGTCGGGGCCCATTTTTTGTCCCAGTCCAGCTGTGGTCATGTGTGATTATTAGGTTTTGGTTGCCTGGCACCAAAAAGATTTCAGTTACTGAAGGTAAACCTGGAAGGCCTAGCAGAGCACCTTAAAGTAGATAATACTGAAATCAGTCAAATCCATTTCAGATGGTCATTTACTGCAAAGGATTTTAATCCAAGTATTATTATTAATTTGTTATAAACTACTTTTGAGCTCCTAAAAACTGAGGACTTTTTATGAAAATGGCTCTAATTCATATTACAATATTTTTAAACCCCCTTGAAATAAAGCTGAAGTCAGCACTTCAGCTACATTTTGTATTTAAAAAGCATTATGCTGGTGTTCAGAGGTAAAATAACAAAACATTGTTCAAATACTTATGGACCTTTCAGGCTATAGATAGTGTCGTGCCACTTTATTTATTTATTTATTTCACAATAACTGAGCTGATTGCATCACTAATATTAAAAGACAGAAAATTTCAAATTTAAAAAAATACAACTATAAGAAATGCTCGTGATGCATCTATTGTGGACCGCTGCAGGCCATATCCACATCATTTTGTCAGGTTAGGTTGAGGGTTACATGCAGGTGAAATCATTTTGATGCTGCTAAATTAGGATCAAGGTGAAAATGGATCATCCAAATGACAACAAGCACTTGACGGTAAAGAGAGGAAGTTCAAAGGCCGCTCCGGGTTTATTGGACTCTTCACATGATGTTGCTAATGATAATAATCCTGATGATGACGAGTGTTTGTAACAGTAAGATTTGACATTAAAGGACTGGATTCAGGTCAGCCTCATTGAACACAGCTTCCTGTACCTACTTCACTAGTACAACAGTTTCATTTGTTCCTGTGTCTTGTCTATTAGGCTGGCAATATTTCAGCCCTCTCTGATTGTTGTAGTCACAGTGTGCCATACTGCTTTGGAAAATAATCTGTCTGTTGGCACCATCAAGTGTGAGATCTTTGCTACTGCTCAGCTAACAGAAAATTCTGTCCTATTAATGTGTGTAACACAAACGCTACACTGTTAAAAAAAAAAACATCGTAAAAAAACGGTAATATTCTGGCAGCTGGGGCGCCAAAATACTACCGTAAAATAACAGAAAATAACGTCCTCATAAAAATACGGTTATTTCCAGTAATGTAAATAGAGTTTGTTGTGCTAATTTTACATGGGATTCTGCCTTTTCAAGTGCGTTTAGACATCAAATTAGGAACATTTTAATGTGATCAAACAATGAAATTACCTATAAACAAGGTCAATGAATGTGGCAATACGAATCATAATACGTAAATGTACAGAAATATACAGTTAACAGTTGGTTTAAATAATAATGGATGGCATGCCCTGGCACAGACGAGGCTGCCATATCGCACCATCGGCCTCTCTGGCCATCACCAGTAGGTGAAGAGTCTTGACCACAGACACAATACTGAGAGAGTCCGAGCCAGGGCTCGAACCGGCAACCTTCTGATCACAAGGTGAACTGCAAACTCTTGAGCCACGATCGCCCTAAATAGCAACGATAATAATACTTATGTGATGTCACACAAGCTTATAGGAATCATGTTATATATTTTTCCATGGCATTACATTTGAATTCAACAGCTCAATCTTTCAAATAACGGACAGATATTTATGAAATCATGATACATTTGTGAATTATTTTAACATCTAAATAAGCTCATGTACAGACAGATACATTTAATAATCATGAAAATTATGTTTTATTACATTACAGTGATTTAACGTTAATTTACATTTGAAATGTGAAATCAGTCTATTTACGTAACTTTAATGATGTTCTAGAAGAACAAAACTGTAAAATGCAGTAAAATACTTTTATATTAGGATGTTTTCCTACAGTACAGCCATACCCGCGACCATGTGGTTGTTAGTTCACATTCATTGGCCGATGCTTAACGTCATGTTATTATGTGTCCCAACATCCAATGGCATGTCACATTGTTTTCATGGCCACACCCTCCCCCCAGGTGCAGAGGCCTGTTTCTGTTCAGGAATGTTGGGAATACTTTGAGATTTATATTAATTGCAATTCCTACCTCTACATATATTTTTTAAAATATATAATTAGCACAGCGTGGCCGTGCAAAGTTTTACATGTGTTTTTTCAGTTTTTATTCCTATTAATTATATTTTCACTTGTTACCTCTGAATTATTGAATCAGACCTAGATGACATGAGATTTTCAGCACAATTATAATTCAAATACTCCTTTAATCATTGATTATTCTCATTCATTTTCGATCATTTTATATATTTTTACATAGTATTACATTTGAATTTAACAGATCATTCTCTCACATAACAGACAAATATTTGTGAAGTTATGATACATTTCTGAATGTATTTTTACAATCTGAATATGCATATGTACAAAAAGATATATTTAAAAAACAAGTAAATTGTGTTTTATTATATTTACAGTGATGTTATGTTATTTTACCTTTGACATGTAAAATCACAGTCTACCTATGTAAATGTAATGATATTCTAGAAAGACAGTACAAAACTGTAAAATATACAGTAAGATACTTTGACATTACTATTTCTTAAGCACACTAGTTGTTCAACAGTACAACACTAAGTTTACCTGGCAGCTGCTGTGAGTGCTGCCGGTGCAGAAGAAATAAACTAGTATTGATAAATTGTTTAAAATATGATGAGCAATATTTAGAAAGAAACTATAAGAACAAATCGTTAAATAGCAGAATTTTTGACTGTGCAGTTAGTTCGAGCACATTTTCATGATGCTAGGATCCTCTTTACCTCCTGATCTTAGAGCAAAGGCTTCTCATGTCCCTCTCTTTTTTGACCAGTTACTTCCCTTCTATATTTGCCCCCTGATCACCTGCATCTTATTTCAAAATCTGAGAAAAATAAAGAGTATTTTGACTTATCGTATCTTCCTACTGGTGTTTTTGTATTGATGTTTTTTGCTTATTTAACATGTGTTTTCGTCCCATCATTGTCCTTTATCTTTTAAGGAGTACTTATAATACATATGGGTGGAACAGTGGTTAGCACAGTTGCCTCCTGGTACTCCAGCATCCACCCACAGTCCAAAGACATGCAGTTAGTGGGGTTAGGTCATTGATTAAATTCGTGTTCCCTCAAAACTCTACACACAACACCCCATAATGACAAAGTGAAAAAACTTTGCTTGAAATTCTTGCAAATATATTAACATAAAAAACAAAAACGTTATATGTTAAGTCTTTTTAAGTCGGAATCTGATTTTTCCCATTCCTCGCTGCAGAACCTGTCAAGCTTCATCAGGGTGGATGAGGAGTGTTGGTCCACAGCCGTTTCACATGTTCATTTGGGTTCAACTCTGGGGTCCGACCAGGGCACTCGAGGACATGCACAACATCGACCTGAACCCATTCCTTTGTTAAACTGGCCGTGTGCTTAGGGTCATTGTCATGTTGGAAGACTGACCTTTGACCCTTTCTGAGATCCAGAACACTTTGGAGTAGGTGGCTGTAGCTCAGGAGGTAGAGCAGGTCATCTGCTCTCCATTACATCCATCAGAGTATGAATGTGTATGAATGTTAGTTAGCATGTGCTCCAGGAGAGTAGAAAAGCGCTATATAAGAATCAGTCCATTTACCATCGTCGAGGATCTCTCTGTACATCGCTCCATTCATCTTTTCCTTGACCCTGACTGATCTCCCAGAGCCTGCTGCCAAAAAAGGTTCAGATTCTGTTCAGTTCAGAAAATGTTGTATGTCGTGGTCTGAGAGGGGGGCTATCATGTCCCTTTTACTGGGTAGTGGCGTCTCTCCCTCCACTCTACTATGCAGGTCTGATTGGTTGAGTGCTGCAGAAATGGTTGTCCATCTGGAGGGTTCTCCTTTCTCCACAGAGCAATGCTGGAGTTCAGTTGGACTATCCATTAGGTACCTGTTCATCTCCCTTACTAAGGCCAGCTCTAAGAGCCGTGGTGGTTTCAAACTTCTTCCATTCATGGATAATGGAGATCACTGTGTGCACTGGGACCTTGAGTGCTGCAAAATTATTTCTGTACGGGTCCTTACATATACAGGGAGGTGCGTTTCCAATCAGTCATCGACTGAATCTGCTAATTTCATGTATAATTATTTTATCATGACTCAAGCGTGTGAGGATATCTTTTCCAAGATGGCGCGGCCACGTCCAGACGCCTTCCTGCCGCTCCGCTCCAACTATCCACTTTTCTTGTTTTTTACTTATTTTTTGCTCTGGTTTACATCCCAAAATCCTCTAGTCTTATAGTATACGACAGCAGATCACTTGTAAACATCAGTGACAAGGTTGCACATCTAATCTTGGACACTTTTAAACTCCGCATCATCCGGGCAAGGACAGAGAGACTCAAGAGGAGCTTCTATGCCCAAGCCATCCGGGCCCTAAACACACACACCCGCCCTCTCACATCATCTATAATTGACTGAGACAGAAATGTACATTCCAAAGTCCTTTAATTTTAAATATGTTTATATTGTCTATTCTGTAAAATAGTCAGATGTCTATTCATATTAATGTACAGAATTCACCTGCTTGCTGCTACTACTGCACATTCACCCAATGTATATACTATATATATATATATAATGTTCTCTCTCTCCCCCCCCCCCCCCCCCCCCCCTTATTTTTGCACATGTCGAGGAGCGTGTCAGGTTACATTTCACTGTGTGTTATACTTGTATAACTATGCATGTGACAAACAAAGAACCTTGAACCAAAATAATGTCCTTGTCAGAGACAGAAGATAGTTACAGATGTGTAGCCTTATCATGTAATAGATGAAAATATTCTTGCCTGTGCTAATTCAGGCCAAATATAAGGTATGTTATGACATTTGGACCACATCCAGCACGAACTCCACTTGGCTTATGACGTACTTACCAGTGTCTTAACTGACCTGTAATTGTCTAACGTGGCCCCAGTTCAGCCCAAATGTTCTAAATGTTGTGTTGATGCAGGCTGACACGACTGTTGGCATGACTACGGCATTAAAACTGTTAAATGTGATGTGAATAATTAGTAATTTGGAATTTACTTGTGATAGTGTGATTATATTGAAGTTGTGTTAATGAACACATTCCAGTCGTGACGAAGACAGTTGCTAAACTTGGCTAAATATAAACCCCAGAGGTTACTCACTGCAGAGCTGCTGTCCTGGAAGAGCTCACCTCTTAATCCTGATATTACGCTCACCAAAATAATTCTGGTTTTAAATCTCCGTCAGTAGTAGTACGGAGAGAACCGCCAGCAGAAGGCGCCAGTGTACGGAGAGTTGTAGCCCGCTCACCGTGCGGAACCTTTCTCGTCTGTTTTTGTTTGCACCCGTGTGGCTAGAACGTGACTCTTTCATATACTTCCGGGCCGGAGGTCACAGTTCACACGTGAAAACGGAGAAAAGCGGGTGTTAACGTGGAGTGGATTACAACTGGTTTACTTTAAGGTAGTACGACTTGTGCTTTGTATTTCTCCCGCACGTTTCATATAAACACGCAGGTTTAGTAAAGACGCGGGTCGCAGTGTTTGGTCCTGCAGGCTGACAGACAGATGCTTTCAACGAAGCCAAACTCCGCTCACAGAGCAAACCTGTCGGCCTGTAAACTACCTGAGTCAATATCGGTTTTCTCAAAGAAGTATCCCACTGGATGGAGGCAGGGCTTGTCTTTGTAGTGTCGCTTTTTGAGGGACTTTTTCCATATCTAAGACAAACTGGGTCCTTCTGATGTTTTAATGTCTGGTGTTGTGGCTTCTGTTACTATTAGAGCCAAAATGTGTAATAGTGTCCTCTCGCGTTTTCCCAACATGGATTTTAAAACAGCACGAGGATTTATGAATGTCTTTGTGTATCTAGAGAAAGTGTTTGCTTCTGAGAGGAACTGTGGAGGAAGATGAAGAGCTGAGGAAGCCAGCTCTAGGTGACTGGGAGTGTGTGTGTGTGTGTGTGTGTTGATACTTGGAGTACACTGTGTGTGTATTAAGTCTGTTTAATTTGTGAAAATATACTTAAGTAAAAAGTGTAAATAATGACAAGAGGTGAAATTTAATTCACTGACTGAAATTCTGTGGTTCAGTAGAGGTAAACATACATGTTTATTTGAATGTTATATCACTTTATACCTGCTTCTCCACTAAAATTCCTCACAGAAACAAATATTTCCTTTAAAAGTTAATACATGATGCATAATGAAGGTGATGAATATCAAGTCTTTTGACTGATCATTTTGAATGCTCGAATAAAAACAAAGGGTCAACTAATATATCATAGATTCCTTGTATTGTATTATGCCATGTCATAACTGTCCTAAGTATCATGAAAAAGCAAAAGAGTTGTACATACATGTCATATAACTGAAAAATCAAATCAAAATGTTGCCAATTTTCATATTAATTCTTTTTTTTGTGAAGTTGATGACGCCTGTCCATACCTATAAATTGAGTGGAACCTGTTCTCTGTCCACAGATTCCAGTCAAACTGTGAACACACGGTGTGTGTAGTAGACAGGATGGATGGGAAAGTCAAGAAGCAGAAGCAGCATCAGCAGAAGCACAGCGGCCCAAAGGCAGAGAAGAAGAAGCTGAAGAAACAAAATGGCTCAACAGAGGAGGATGAACGCAAACGCAACCCCAAAGCATTTGCAGTTCAGTCTGCGGTCCGCATGGCCAAAACCTTCCACAGGTCAGTGTTGTGCGTTACATAATAAGATGAGTCAAGTTCATGTCTTCAGACTGTGCTGGTGTTTATTTTTGTTTGTTCCTCAAAAAGGACCCAGGACATAAAAACCAAAAAACACCACGTGCCCGTTGTAGACCGGACTCCCCTGGAACCGCCTCCAATTGTGATTGTCGTTGTCGGCCCCCCTAAGGTCGGGAAAAGCACCCTGATCCGCTGCCTGATCAAAAACTTCACCCGGCAGAAGCTGACAGACATATGTGGACCTGTGACTATCGTTTCTGGTGAGCAGAAACTCCTGAAACACAATCCCTCCTCCACCAAACTTTACACCCGACACAACAAAGTCCTGAACACACCTCCACTGCTCGAGTCCAGTGATGGTGTGCTGTGCACCGCTGCATCTGTAGAAAGTGTCATCGCGGCTTTAGCACAACCTTCATTAAAACTTCAGCAAAGGGCCTTAAAAGAGGTTTTGGCCTTGGTGAAACAATAAATACGCAATAAAACATTTAAATACACAGTAATAAATCTTTTTGTATGAGTCCATAATGTTACTTTATTTATTTGCATGTGTGCGTTTATGTTAATTGGTTATTTTATGCTGCAGGCAAGAAGCGTCGGCTGACTTTCATGGAGTGTAACAATGACATAAACTCAATGATCGACCTGGCAAAGGTGGCTGACCTGGTAAGTGTTTCAAGAGTAAACTGGTACGTTAAATCTGCCTTTATTGGGTGAGAAAAACATGAATGTCATAACTGTCCAACAAATGGGGGGTCGGCCGTGGCTGAAGAGGTCGATCAGCTCATTTATTGAAAATGGTAAATGGCCTGTATTTGTAAAGCGTTTTACACATCCAGTCACCCTCCCATTCACACACACATTCACACACTGGTGATGGCAGCTACATTGTAGCCACAGCCACCCTGGGGCGCACTGACAGAGGCGAGGCTGCCGGACACTGGCGCCACCGGGCCCTCTGACCACCACCAGTAGGCAACGGGTGAAGTGTCTTGCTCAAGGACACAACGACCGAGACTGTCCAAGCAGGGGCTCGAACCGGCAACCTTCCGATTACAAGGCGAACTCCCAACTCTTGAGCCACGATCGCCCCCGTTTATTAATCAGAAAACTGGTGTTTCGCTCCTGTGATGCTCCAATCTGCACACCGGAGATAGTGTTTCAAATGAATCCAGTTTCAATAGTGACTAATATGAAAAACCATGTAGCTCAATAAATAACTACAATATCACTGAACAAAAGGTATCCTGCAAACTGAAGCTCAATAAATTCTAAATATGATTCAATAAACAGCTTAAATCTAAAGCAGATAAACGTGCTGTGATGTGAGATGTCCTCGTGTTAGCAGCGCTGACATAGATGGTAAGGAGAGTGCTGAGCTACAGCTGTGGTCACACGTTTACAGATACTCGTTAATGATCATTCTGGGCTTTTAAATGTTTGAACTGTTCTTTTTCCGGGGTTAGATTGTTTCTGATCTACACGGGCTCATATACAGCTGTCAGATGGAATAATGAAGGCAAACCACATCCTGATTCTTTAACTTCACAGCATCAAAACTGGTTTTGAAATGGGACGCATGCTAATGCTGAGCTTCTGCCCCCTCAAAGCTCCAGCTGCTACCCTGAGGAGGATGTGTGCGCTCTGGTTAAAAGCCAGGTCCATGCAACCCTTTGTGTGTTGGAGACAATCCAACATAAACTTGCACACCCAGTTTATAAAATAACAGTTCAAAGAAGTTATTAAAAGGCCATAATGAGCAGGACATTCATGCCCGTGACTTCTGACTGAAGTGTTCGTGTCCAGTAAGATTGTAAAATGAATAAAACGATAGAAACCCTTTGCTTCCTTTTGTCTCCAGGTTTTGATGCTGATTGATGCCAGCTTTGGCTTTGAGATGGAGACATTTGAGTTCCTCAATATCTGTCAAGTCCACGGTTTCCCTCGTATCATGGGTGTGCTGACTCATCTGGATGCATTCAAGAACAACAAGACTCTGAGAAAGACAAAGAAAAACCTCAAACATCGCTTCTGGACTGAGGTGTACCAGGTAAACCCACATCTGTACAGAAGTTGCACATTGATGTAAAACCTTGTGTGTCTGTGACAACATTGTGTCCTGTTGTGCCTCAACCACCAGGGGGCCAAACTGTTTTATCTGTCTGGCATGGTGTACGGTGAGTATCAGAACCAGGAGGTGAAGAACCTCGGCCGCTTCATCTCCGTGATGAAGTTTCGTCCTCTGGTGTGGCAGACATCCCATCCCTACATCCTGGCTGACCGGTGAGTGCTAACGACGGCTACGTGCTGCAGAAATATGAAAACGAACAACACAGCTGTCAGTCTGTTCAGTTGTCTGCAGCTTTCTTAATGCTCAGCCTAACGTCGTGTTTGTACCAGTAACTCAAACTTGGTAAATACACATGATTGCATTAACCCTTTAAGACCTACCATAGAACCAAGTCTGCCAGAGCTTTTATTATATGTTTACATGCTGTGGAGCCATTTTTGGGAGCATTTCAAGTTGATATACATCAATACAACCATTACAGCTTAAATTTTAATAATATGTATGAATTAAGTGCATAGTAATTACATAAATTGCAAAAAAGTGCAATAAACTACAAAAAAATTGAAAATCGTTTTTGTTTTTTTAACATATATTTCTAGTTAGAGAAATTTAAGAGGCTTATCCCTCAAAACTGTAAATACAAAAAAGTTGCACAAAATAGTTTCCCACCACAGGAAATTTATTTTGAGTGTCTTCATAGTTTTATTTTTGAAATACACCAATTTTTATAGACTGCAGGAAAAACGAAAATAAATATTAGAATGCAAATTTGCAAAAAAGCAGCATATGCATCAAAATAAACTATTTCCAGCAGTGCAATATGAGTCCTAAGCATCCCAGAAACCACACAGAAAGTCATAAAGTCAAAGATAACTTTTAAAAACACCAGTATAGGCTCATGAGGCCCTGATGGTAAAAAACGACATTTCCGCGAAAATGACGTCACTTCCGGTTTCGGGCAGGTCATGGCGGACATGTGATAGTTCGCGCTGATGGACGTAGGAAGTGTTACGAACAGCTGATCGGATCGGCAAAGCGTGTTTCTGGGATATTATGTTTTTGTTGCTGCAAGTGCTTTTTATGCAGTTTATGCAACTCCTCCGGTATCATATGCAAAAAAAATTATTGCGCTAGCTCACGTGGTTGCAGAGCTACAAGGATTTAAAAATAGTTACACAAAACAGAGCGTGCTGCTCTGACCGGCTTTAAAGGGTTAAGATGGAGCCGTACATTTTCATTTACAAGGTGCTGAAGAATCATTCAGTTTAACGTTAACGACAAGCTTTCTGCAGAGCTGATCTGGTGAGACACATATTATCAGAGAACAGAGGTTACAAGAGTAAAGGTTTCCCAGTGTTTTACTCTACAGATACGCACACTCCCAGTCTGCCACATAAACTAATCTGAAATACTGACTGTTAATGTAGGAGCACAGCTGGAATATCTGTGACATGTTTCACTGATGCACGAGGAAGCAACAGCATCATCTTAGAATTCAAATGGTGGCTGAGAAACTGCCTCTGATACCAGGGATGAATCCCACAGAGGGACACGCTCAGCTGTGAGCCTCCTTTGACAAAGTAACCGACTAGAAGGCGTCGACTCACACGTTGTGCTGAAATGGCTCCTTTCCGTGCTCAGAGCACTGAGATGCATTTTGCATTTAAAAAGGTGCAGGCAGAGCCCGGTCACTGCTCTGCGTTGAGGATGCAGTGGGGCTTCCTGCTCCCTCACAAGAAGTAAATCAGTCACTGAGCATCAGGCAGACAGTCGAGCTCGTAGTCCAAACCTGGCCCTGTGCACCAGGCAGCTGTGCTTCACGAGGTACAACAGTTTGGATGCTAATCGTCACCAGATTAACCAATGCCTCTAGTCCCAGCCCGTTCTCACTCCCGAGGCGTAACATGCCGACGTTTTGTCACGTCCCGCGGCGTTCCTGAGGAACGCAAAAGGAGACCTTCGGCGTTGTTATGGTATGCGGCGGGTTATGGCTAAAATCCAGTGCATTGACGGTCCCGCGGTAATAGGCGTTCCAGCCCTAACCATAACCATAACCTTTTTCCTGACCTTAACCAGGACTTTAATGATGTTAAATAGCGTGTTTCTAAGCGATTTGAAGAAAAAGAGCGTGGGTAGCCGAAAACGTAATATGTTGATGATTTGTCACCTAGCGTAAAATGTTACGCTTTGGGAGTGAGAACGTGTTGCTAGTCCACCAGTCAAGCGCCACCTAATGTGTGTGGTTTTGTTACAACAGAGCAGCAAAGAGTGTCATGGTGTCATTTGTATGTGACACGAACAAACAAACACAACAAAGGATGGCGTTGAGGCGACGATATACCAGCTGCTCAACGTGTAGCTTTTTGTTGGACCAGTGTTTCTTAATCCGGTCCGGTCAGCCGTGCAGTCAGAGTGATGACTCCCTGACGTGCTCTGTGGGCTCCTTTTGTTCATGTGCTTCTTCTGTTTATTGAATATTTTTTATCAGTGTTGTTTCAGGTGTTAAATTATATGTAATATAGTGAAGTATGACTATGTCTAAGCTGACAGGCAGGAGGGGGGGGGGGGGTGTAGCAGGACATGCACAATGTATCACACACTGCTGCACCTGTAAGAAAAAAAAGGGATGGAGAAAGAGGTGGAAAAACCCCACAGCATGCAAATCTGAAAAAGTACAGACACATCTTTGTGTGTGTGTGTGTGTGTGTGTGTGTGTGTGTGTGTGTGTGTGTGTGTGTGTGTGTGTGTGTGTGTGTGTGAAAGAGAGAGAGACTTTGTCACTTGCAAATGAAGGTCACACATCTCTGCAACATCTGTGCGCCCCATCCCAGCCATAGAAGGCAGGATGGGGCGCCTACGGTTGGGCGATTGTACGAATATATCAACGATAGCCTTTCACTTTAAGGCCGTCAACGCACCACCTGAGGACGCCTTGCACAGAACCAAATGGAGGAACAACGCCAGGATGAAGAAGAAGGCTGAAGCTTTCACTGATCGTTTTTACAAGAGCGATTTGTTTATTTATTTGCTATCAGTAAGTTTGCTAACAGCGCCATTTTAACGGCGCGATCTCCCAGCTGTGATTCGTTTACTCAAACTCATAAAGGAAGGAGAGGCCGCCGCCTCTGTTCAGAAAAATACACTAACCGTGTTTACAGGCCGTCGACACACTCGACCAAACAACAGATACAAAGTTAAACAAAAAGTAAGCTAAAAAATCCAAATGTTTCCTCCAGCGAGCATAAAAAAAATCTCCCACATAACATTAAGTCTTTTGTGAGCTTTGGCGTGTCTCAAATAAAGAAAGAATCCAAGAAGGTAGCAAAAACAAACAAACAAACAAACAAGTAAACAAACGAGACAGGAAGGTAAAATCTTCCCTCTAAGTGAAACGTTCTAAACGCACAAATCAGTCCGTGCATGATTGCGTTGCTCCGCCCGTCAAAACGTCTACGCCTGCACGAACATGTCGCCCATCGTCATTTATTGAACTGACATTTGTCGGTCGCCCAACCTTCGCCTACGGCCAAAGAGAACCAGAGACAACAGGCAGCCAACGCCGCCACAGGCCAGCCGCCCTGGCTCGAGCCCCAGGCAGCCAACCCAAACCTCCGTGACCATAACCGACAGGAGCCAAGGCTCAGCAATGCACACGAACCTAACCCTAACCCCCCCCCCAAAGAGCCTCACAGCTTTGAGGCCGTTCAAAGCGAGTGTGTGATGGTTCAGAAGGTTATTAAGAAGGTTACCATGTTAGTTGATCAAAGATGATCACATTTAGTGTGTTTACATGTTTACAGAGATGTTTCTCTGTTTGGGGTTTTGTGACTCAGTCTTTGCTCTCGTCTTTCTCTCCTCAGTATTGAGGACTTGACTGACCCCGAGAGGCTCAGGACAGACCCCAAGTGTGATCGGACTGTGTCCCTGTATGGCTACCTCAGAGGGACACATTTGAAAAACAAAGGCCAGGTCCATATACCAGGTACACAGACGAGCGCAGCAGGCTGACAGCATGAGACAAAGTCATGAAAACACTGCAGTGATGTGTCGTCCCGTCTGTAGGTGTGGGAGACTTCCAGATGTCAGAGGTCAACTTCCTGCCAGACCCGTGTCCACTGCCCGATACTCAGAAGAAGAGGGCCTTGAATGAGAAGGAGCGTCTGCTCTACGCACCCATGGCCGGGGTCGGAGGGGTCGTGTATGACAAAGATGCCGTCTACATCGACCTCCCAGCCAACCACGTCAAACAGCTGCAGGTATTCCCGAGACGGCAGCGTGCAGTTTGCATCTGAACGTGTGAAGTGCATTTGTAAGATGTTTCAGGATTCAAAGTAATGCTTCAGACGCTGTTGCAGGAGGAAGTGCGGCCCACCACAGAGCTGGTCCAGTCCCTCATAGAAACACATGTCACTCTAGACGCCAAGATGGCTGCCAGTAAGGTCTCGCTCTTCAGTGGCTCTGCTGGCCTGGACCCCACAGACATCAGCGAGCAGAGTGGGTAAGACATCACGACGTTCTCCGTGACAGCTGTAAGTGTAGTAAAAGACGAAGCCACCGTCATGTCACCCTCTGGTTTTATGACGGCGTGCTCTGCTGCTCAAAACGTGATGCAGTGTGAGCCACAGCTATCAGCTAGCTAGCTAACAAGCCATGTACAGGTGCAACACAGACACACATCTGCTGAGGCGCACAAAGTAACAGATATTTGTCCTGTTTGTGTCAGAGTGCAGGAGGGACTGCGAGAGACGCATGTCTGGGATCCACACACACAAACACAGAGGAGGAAGGTGGTCTTCAGTGGGTTCGAGGAGGAGGAGAACGACGTTAGTGGGTCCAGCAGTGATGAGGATGATGATGGCAGTGACCAGGAGGACCAGGAAGAGGAAGATGATTTGTCCACATTTCTCAAAGAGGTGAGAGATGAATCTGAAAAAGCCGCCAAAGGCAGCGCTCCCCCGGTAAAGAAACGGAAGCTGGAGGAGACGAGAGGAGAGAAGGAGGCGATCGCAGAGGCACCGGCGTTTGCAGACAGCGAGGACGAGCTGGAGAAGAGCGAGGCGGACAGCGAAGGAGAAGGCGAGAGAGCCGGAGACTCTGGGCACTGCTCTAAAGAGTCAGAGGAAGACAGTGATGATGATGAGGAGGATGGAGATGAAGACGATGAGTCGATGGAAGAGGAGATTGGTGCCGATGACAGTGATGAAGAAGAGGAGCAGGGTGAGAACCACACGACTCATTCAGGTTTATTTAGGTCGTGTCCAAATTCATGGGCTGCTTCCTCCTGAGGCCGCGTTTGTAGACCGATTACGTCACAGCGACGCGCCGAAGGCTGTCCAAATTCGTAGACTCCTCCGAATGCAGCCGACAAATGCGTCCTCCTTTTCCCCGAATTTGAAGGATGGGTCGGGTGTGTCCTTCGTGGCCTACCATATCCCAGAATTCATAGCGCGGCCCAGCCAAACTCCAGTTTCCAACAATGGCGGCAGCTACTAAGTTTTAATATGACTCTTACTAATCTTTCTGGGTCACAAAATAAACTTTAAACATATTTTCAGGCGAGAAAGTAGCTGTGTGAACATCAAATATCTGCTCGGTTTATCAAGATATCGCATATTTGCAAAAGTGCTTCGACGTTTTCGGAGCATCTACTACCCACCAGCTCGATAGCTAGCCAGGAGCTCAAGGGTCACTGAAGCCGCTGAGAACGGCACAACTCCCGGCACATCATTTTCAGATCACCGCGGACTTTCGCTACTCAGGTTAAACGTAATATATAAGTCACTTAGACAACCTAAAATGTTATTGTTGGGCTTTTTTCAGTGTTTTGTTTGTTCGTGAGTAAATTGGTTTGGCTGAGATTAAAGTTATTAGATTAGATAAAATAAAACTTTATTAATCCCTCGGGTGGTTTTTACACAGCTGAATAAACGTCAAACAGAAAACTGATTAAACAGAAGTGTGAGACGGTCGAGAGTTTACTCCAGTGTCCTGTCATATTTTAAATAGCAAGGAGCAGACGGCGAGTTTATTAAACTCCACCGAGACAGCGGTGACGCTAATCAGAAGGCTAGACCATCACATTTTCACAGCCGTTTACTTCCGGCCTACCCGACCTTCTGAGGACTCGGCCCACGTAGACCGCAAAGGCCGGGTCCTCAGGAGGATGCAGCCCATGAATTTGGACACGACCTTAGATTTAGTTTATCTTCAATTTTCTGCTAAAAAACAAACTGTTTTCCTTCCTGGTTGTGATCCGTCTGTAGGGACGTTCAAGTGGAAGGAGGGCCTGCAGCAGAAAGCATCAGCAGCTTTTCTACGGCATCAGGAAGCTGCCCCCAACCTGAGGAAGCTGGTTTATGGTTCAGGTATCCTGTTTGTTTCATCAATAACCAATAATATTTGTTTGTTTTATACCTGTCGTACACAAACCCACACTGGATACATCAGGATTAAATTAATTAATATCTAATCATTGATCATTAATGCCAACACTGCAGCATTAGTTACTGTTGGCCTTGTGCAGCATGGTGATGTTGACAGCAGGTCATCAGTCCTCCATAACTACTCAGCGATATGTTTACATCACACACGTGAGGACGTGATCTTGACAAGCGCTGCTGATCCTTGTTTTGCAGTGGTGGAGGCGGGAGATTCTGAGGAGGAGGAAGAGGAGGAGCTTGGCGGACTGTTTCGAGTTAATCGCCCTCAGAAAAGCAAAAAAGTTCAGGCCAACGCTTTAGACTGCTCCCATTTCAACCCCGACATTTCCCACAATTGGGAATTAGAAGAGGTCCGGTATTTTCCAACAGAACTCCGACTCAAGAGCAGCTGATGTTGTCAAGAACGTTAGAATAAGTCGGTCTGTTTTCTTTTTCAGATGTTGAACTCGATCAGGGATTGTTTTGTGACGGGTCAGTGGGAGGAAGGCCAGGATGCTGCAACGCTGCTCAAAGAGGACGGTAAGAGGGGGAGGAGCTTTGTTCGCTGTTCAGAGTCGGTCACAAACACCTCGGGTCAGTTATGAGCAGTAGTAATGTGACAGTGACTGATTACAGAGACTTTCAGCTAAGAACAGATTTGTCACCAGGCATCATAAGTACTGTTTTCTTATAGAGGAGCTCTACGGTGACTTTGAAGATTTGGAAACGGGAAAAGTTCACAAAGGCACGACTGGGGAGCAGGATGAGGCCGAGGTACGTGACTCAGAATACAGCGTGGTATCAATGTGGTGGATGAGAAATGATCAGCAACAGTTACTTAATCTGGACAAACACTGCGATTCTTTTCAGTCGCGCGATTCAGCTGCTCAAACTGCACGATTGGCTCACAGAGGTTAGAAGTTCATAGGTCACGATGCAGAGTCACACTATACGGCTCTGATCGACCTGAGTGTCACACTGAGCCTCCGTAACATGAAGGTTATAACAGAACTTCTGTCGCTCGCTCTCCCTCTCTGTCTTTCACTCACACACACACACACCACCATCAACTTTGCTAAACTGCTGATGAAAAACATGATCAGCTGTGATTGAGCAGCGATGTCCATCCAACTATTTTCACGGTTGTTGTGGTCGTGATGATTCTGTGAGGCCACATCGAAAATCCTCGGATCAGCTTTCCAAAGTTGTGCCTCCGTCGCTTGTGTCCAGATCACACGCTGCACCGCCGTGCTGCTCCGTCTTTTTCACCGACATTTATGTGTTTGCGCGTGCGCAGTGTGAGCGGCTGCGGCGACACCTCACGACCAAGCGATTGATGATCGGGAGCTGGTCGTGAGGTGTTAATCGCTTCTCGTTACCCCACGTATACTACACGATGCACCGATCACCAAAACGGTCGCACGGCTGAAAAATCGCAGAGTGTGAGCCCAGCATTACTGAGTACGGCCGGGGGGGGCACATGTCTACAAACCCATCCCAAAAATGTAACAAAGGTTATTTGTCACGCACACTTTTTTTATAGAAAAGTGAAAGTGATGAAGATGAAACTGACGATGAAGACCAGATGGTGAAGATGGATGATGAGGAGGTGCAGAAGAACAAGCGCCTTGAAAAGAAACGCAGACTGAAGGAGCGCTTCGACACCGAGTACGACGACGGCGACGCCACGTACTTCGACGACCTGAAGGAGGAGATGCAGAAGCAGGCGGAGGTAGAGTGTCCATCAGTCTGACGTTCACATGTAAGAATCTGTTCATGTCTCATATTCTTCCACTGTTTGTTCAGCTGAACAGAGCCGAGTTTGAAGACATGGACGATGAGTCGAGAGTGCAGTACGAAGGCTTCCGGCCAGGAATGTACGTCCGATTAGAGATTTCCTCCTTACCCTGTGAGTTTGTAACGAACTTTGACCCACATTACCCCGTCATCATCGGAGGCCTGGGAACCAGTGAAGGCAATGTGGGATACCTGCAGGTATGTGCTACATTTACACTTTCAAAGGTTCTTAATAAAATAAGAATAGAATGATTATTCTTAAAAATATCTGTGTATGAATCCATAAATTGTTTACATCTTAAAATGTTTTGCTTTTTATTAGAGCACAAAACACCTGAAAACATGTAAACAAAGCAGACCCTAAAAAGAAAACAAAAATAAATGTTCCCGTCCTTTCCACCCAGCAATCTGTGCAAAGGGAAGAACTCTGTTATCAGACCTCTGATCAAATAAGAGGAAAAACAAACATAAAGAGAACAAAAGTTCTGCTGTAAAATAAAAATGTAGGGAGTAAAAAAATACTGAAGTACAGATACCTGAAAGTTCTGCTTAAGTGCACTAATGAAGTATTTGTACACATCCGTAAATACCCTTATTAAGATCTAATGGTCAAATAAGATGTTGTACTCTGTGTGTGTCAGATGCGCCTGAAAAAGCACCGCTGGTATGAGCGGATCCTGAAGACACGGGACCCCCTGATCCTGTCCTTGGGTTGGCGCCGCTTCCAGACCATCCCTCTCTATCATATTGAGGATCACAACGGACGCCACCGCCTGCTTAAATACACACCGCAGCACATGCACTGTGGAGCCTCAATCTGGGGTGAGCTGCATTCAGAGCATGACTGCGTTTACACACAGATTTCACTCTGCATGTCTAACCTACACTTTGAACGGCTTCACATGATAAGTTTATTCAGGCTTCTAATGAGAGACTTCAGACAGTAGAAGCACATACCTAACACCAATTCCAAAAATGTTTGGATGCTGTAGGGCTGCCACGATTAGTCGATTATCAAAATCGTTGACGACTGATTTAATAGTCGACGCGTCGTTTGAAGCTTTGTAAGATCACAAAAGACGCAGGAATAAGTAGTAGGATTTAAGAGTGTAATAACGGACTGAAACAGAAGATGGCAGCACTGCATGTACAAGGATGCCAGCTGCCGTTAAACCCCGAAGAAGAAGAAGAAGAAGCTGTGTCCCAGAATTCATAGTGCAGCCCAGCTCAGTTTCCAACAATGGCGGCAGCTAGTTAGTTTTAATATTACTCTTATTATTCTTTCTGGGTCACAAAATAAACGTTTAACATATTTTCAGGCGAGAATGTAGCTGTGTAAACCTCAAATATCTGCTCAGTTTATCAAGACACCTCATATTTTCAAAAGCGCTCCGACGTTTTCGGAGACGTCTGTTAGCCACTAGCTCGATAGCTAGCCGGGGGCTAGGCTCGCTAGAGCCGTGAGAACACCGGACTCCCGGCTAATCGTTTTCAAACCCACCGCCGTCTTTCGCTACTCAGGTTAAACATGATATATAAGTCACTTAGATAACTTAAAAATGTTATTGTTTGGCTTTTTTCAGTATTTTATTTGTTCCTGAGTAAATCGGTTTGGCTGAGATTAAAGTTATAGTTTTTACACAGCCGAATAAACATCAAGCAGACAGCTGATTATCAGAAGTGTGAGATGCTGGAGAATTTACTCCGGTGTCCTGTTATATTTTAGATAGCAAGGAGTTTATTAAACTCCACCTAAACAATCTGCAAATTTCATTAAAATTTAATAAACTATCATCTTGTCTTTATTTTTAGTTAGCACATACCTTACACACTTAAGGTGTAAGCTAATGATAGTTATATAAGAGCAGATGCTGCTGGTGCAATAAGCTGTACGTTTTACGTCCAATGGATGATGATCTGATTAGTCGACTATCAAAATAATTGTTTGTGGCAGCCCTATGCTTACAGTTTAAATTACAACAAAATCCAGTGATTTGCAAATTTTAATCACAATAAAAAAAGAAAACATGTTTACCTCGTCTCTACAGTGCTAAACATGGCCTGATATTTTCTCAGGTTGAACATGTGACATGTTGAGAATAAAATGTGGGTTTATGACTTTTACATGTCATTGCAGCTGCCCATCTCCCTGTGGTAGCTCACACTGAACGTTTAGCTCTGTGATCTTTTAATGTGAGGTACACAGGTGCGTCTCAGTATGTGTCAAAGTTTACGTCTCTGCGATGTTTACATTGATGAAATAAATGACAGAATCTCAGATTGTAATTGTAACCTTTATTCTGTCTCCTTTGTTTCTCTGGAGGTCCCATCACTCCACAGGGCACCGGCTTTCTGGCTGTTCAGTCAGTATCAGGAGTTAAAGTGAGTGTTTACCTGGAGACAGAGGATTGTTAGTGTACTTTTGTAAGGTGGCATCAAGTCTGCTCATGTAATTCTTTGAATGTAAATTACTCTCATTGAATCTCAACGTCCTGTTTTGTGTTTCTGTGAAGGCGAATTTCCGCATCGCAGCCACAGGAGTCGTCCTGGACCTGGATAAATCAGTCACTATTGTGAAGAAGCTCAAACTAATTGGTTACCCTTATAAGATCTTCCAAAACACCTGCTTCATTAAGGTACACTACACCTGACGCTCACTTTATGTCAGCATGTAAACAAACCAAAGAATGTGAAGACTTGTGTAATAATTCACTAAAACCACTCAGAGAAACAACATTTACACGATAAGGAAAGTCATACTTTTCCAAACAGTGAGTGGAAGACGTGTGTAGCTGTAGGAGGAAGCATGTTCATGTTTGTGCTGTTCATTTAAAGGGCAGGAAATTAAGGTGATTGTGTAATGCTGCTTGTGTAGCGTGTGCTGATGCTCCCTCTCTCCACAGGGCATGTTTAACACGGTGCTGGAGGTGGCTAAATTTGAAGGTGCTTCTATACGAACAGTGTCGGGGGTCAGAGGTCAGATAAAGAAGGCGCTGTCGACTCCTGCGGGAGCTTTCAGAGCCACGTTTGAGGACCGCCTGCTTATGAGTGGTGAATGACTGTTTTTGCTGACTTTACTGTTACTTTATAAATACGATGTGTCCCTGCAGATCTTACATTGTATTAAGGCTTTAAACCAGTTAAAACCTCCTATAGGAAGAAGCTGTTCCCAGTTCCTAGGAAATAAAAATAATGCAGATTATAATCTCGTAAATGTATCAAATCCAAATGATTAATTAACTTGTGTTTCAGTGATGTGTGTCTGCCACTCCGTGTCTTAGTGTCGGTGTTTGTTCTGCAGATATTGTGTTCCTGCGCTCCTGGTATCCACTCAGTATTCCTCAGCTTTACAACCCTGTCACCTCCCTGCTGCTGCCTGCTGGCCAGAAGGACAGCTGGTCGGGCATGAGGACCGTGGGGCAGCTCAAACATGACCTGGGAGTCCGTAACAAGCCCAGCACTGACTCGCTGTACAAGGTAGACTCAGCCTGATGACCACAGATAGAAACAAATGGGATCTGCTCCCTGAAACACTGAAACTGTAACCCTGTTTCCCAGGAAGTGTTGGGATCACCGTATCACATATAAATGAAGATGGAAGCATTTAAAGGCTTCATTTAACTGATAATCGTACAAAAAACAAACCAAGTATCAATGTTGAAAGTGTCATTCCACTCTGTTCCACCTGAGGACCCTGGTCTCAGACTTCAGTGTGCCGATGTGCCTTTGATTATGAAACCAGGAAATCAAACTAATAGAACTGCAATAAGATCTAAAAAGCTCAAACTGTCCTTTTAATGAAGAGAACATTTGTGATCAGATCAGTTTGTTGTTGAATTGTTTTGCATCACAGGAAAGGTAAATGTGGCACGTGTTCTCCAGAAATATATACAAACTGTAGAGGAGTCTGTAGTACGCAAACCTTTGCTCTGTAACTATTCGGTGATGTGTGAACCAAATCCTGGCTGTGTAGTGTTTGTCATTGTCATCATGTCTTCTGTCTTTGTGTGTACCCTCACTTGTCATTGTACACCTTCACTAACCGATACCCTGAAATACATTCCTTTACCTTCCAGCCAATAACCCGAGCCCCAAGGCACTTCAACCCACTGCACATCCCCAGGGAGCTCCAGAAGGCCCTCCCCTTCAAAAGCAAACCCAAACTACTGCAACCCAAAGGAAAGGTGCCCAGAGACCTCAAGAGAGCCAGTGTGATACGCGAGCCCCATGAAAGGAAGGTGAGCAAAACCTGACTTTACGGTACGAGTGCTGCAGCTCGTTAAGTGGTCCCAACACAGTAAGTGATAGTCTTAGTGTAGGTGGAGAGGAAACAGAGCGAGCAATGTTGTAACTATTGACAGAAACTGTGCAGCACAACACCCAGTTTGTTCAGGATGACCCTGTGCTAACTGATCTTTGCTTTGACTTGTTGTGGTAGGTGGCGGAGCTGCTGCGAGCTCTGAGCACAGTGCATCACTACAAGAAGAAGGAGGCCCAGAGAGCACATCACGCCAAACATAAAGAGTTCCTCCAGCAAAAGGAGAAAGACGAAGAAGCCAAGATGAAGAGAATGAAAGACGCACGAAAAAAACTGTACCGCGTCATGGGCCAGAAGGATCAGAAGAAGCAGAGGTCGAGTCTAAAGGGGACGCCACAAGATGACTGATGTTTAGAGCCACGAGGACCTGATCCATCCCTGCAGACTCGAACTGATCTTTGCTTAAATTAAAGTTGTATTTTTCTACTGTAGTCATTGAAAAGCCAAATGTGCAGCTCAGTCATTCTCCTGTAGGACACACAGTAACTTAACTAATGATCATTTCAACAATAAGCTCTTTGTTTTCCTTATTGCTTCTCTTCAAAGCTTGGCAGATCAGATGTGCATTACTTCAGAAATTATACAAGAACAATATCTTAAACGAATGTCTTTTTCTGGGGTTGTTACAGTAAAATAAATAAACTCACAGCTGAATTTACGTTTGAAATGTTGAATTTGAGTAAAACCCGACGCTCCATAGTGCCACACTGTGTTTAAAGACTTTGGGCGTGAATTTGAAATGCAGCACGTCTGCCTATCAGCTGAAAATATTAAAGCCAGAACTTATTTACAGCATGATGTTGGGCCTGCTCCAAAATGTGAACGCACACGTGTTTCGTCTTCTTGAGTCATTAATCATAAATTTCTTAATTTGTAGAGGCACAAAAATGTAAACTGTCTGCTTGATTATCAGTCCAGCTCTACTCATCATTGTTGAGTCATTTTTGTATTTTCTGTTTGTGCTGCTTTTGAAGGAACATTTGGCTTGTTTATAATTTGCAAGAGGAAATGTGTTTGTATTTACATCCATCAACAGTGCAGGAGAGGCAGCAGGTCACTGTGTCCAAAGATTCTTTACAATTTTACACTGAGAAACATTCTTAAAATATTTGACCCGTATGAAGTAGTGTCTCTTTCAACTGTTTACATCCACACGTACCCGGGTATTTTTGAAAATGCAGATTTTTCTATGCGTTTGCACCTTTCGTCCACACGTAAACGGCGTTTTCGGTCACTGAAAACTGAGATTTTTAAAAACTCCATCCAGGATGGATATTTTTGAAAACACAGTTTTTGCATTTACGTGTGGACAAGAAAAACGGAGAAAATGCAGCGTCAAAGGTGTGCACATTTTTTGACGTCACACTGTGCGCCACGTTATTGTTTCGGTGAAATGAATTTCTACAACACTGTTACTGTTAATTGTCTCTGCAGTGTTTAAATGCTTACATATACACACACAGTTACTGTCCCTCCACACATACGACTCGGTTCTGCTTCTATGCTCCAGCTTTGTTTACTTTTTCCCACCGAGGCTTCTAGACTTCTGATTGGCCAACATTTCTACACGTTTAGGAATAAAGCGCCACCTGCTGCTTTGGCATGTTCCTAGCAGCGTTTTCCTTCATTTCTGCCTTTACGTGTGGACGGGATTATTTTTTAAAACGAAAACGGAAAATCTCCGTTTTCAAAAATACCCGTGTATGTGTGGACGTAGCCTAAATAAGTCATGTCTGAAGTATGTTCCACATCGTTCACTTGTGAATCACAACATTTAGGAGAACATGGCCCATTCATAACAACCTGGGAGGTTGAGCTTAAAGTTATTAACCAATTAAAACAAAGAAAACACAACGTGGTGCACAAACTCTTGAGATGCCACAGAGCACGTGGTGTGCATGATTGTGTTGGCATTAATAACTTAATAAAGACGTGACACACTTAATTTCTTATGAAGCATGAAGACGGAGCGATCTTTATCCACAAGTGGAAATGATGCTTGTGGCCTAAACATCAAGAATCTTCGAGTGCGTGAGGCTGCTGTGTTGTTGAGCATTAAACTTACTCACAGTGTGTCAGTAAAGGGGGACTTGCACTTCTGGCCCCGCGTAGGGCTCGTGGATTTGACACCTTAAGGTTTTGAAAGTGGGGATATGGTGAGCATCAGAGCTCTGCTAACAGCTGGCATCTCAGTTATAAATGTTTTTGGAAGTACGGCTAATGTATGATTCAACCTCTAAGGTACACACGAGGGGATGGTTTACTACGAACTATAAAAACACAATCCTTAATCTTTGATCTTCCAACTGGATCCTTCTGTTCTGGTTTTAGAGTCTCTGTTATTGAGTCATACTTTGGGAATCAAAGGGAAGGAATTTCATTTATATTTATTGCATGAACTGACCAGGAACTCCAGTCAGCTTTATACTGATAGGCTAAAATTCTCTGTGTAGTTGCTGTATATAACAACCTGTGTAGATCAGTAGTAGTTACCATTGTATAGGCTTTTGCTCATTTTAAATGTGTGCACTGTTTATTTATCTTTATTTTTCTAATATATCTCTGATTGAAGCGCTGCTGTAACAGGAGAATTTCCCCAGTGTGGGATCAACAAAGTCTGTGTCTATACCAGAGCTCTCAAACTGCGCTCCACCTCAGCATGCAGTCAAGTTCTACACTCTCGCTAATGACCTACTGATTGTATTGAGGTGTGTTGCAACAGGGACACATGGAAAAGTCTCCGGACACCGGCCCTCAGGACTGGAGATTGAGAGCCTGATTTAAACGTTGGTAACTTACAAGCTCAAAGTTTAGCAGCACTTTGTTTCCTTTTTCCATCAAACATTATTCACAGCCACCTCTGTTAATCAGTGCGATGTGTGACTAATCTTTTATTCAATAACCACAAAGTACACAAATAAAAGATTAAATGTTTTATTTATCAAAGATTAATGATTACACACAAAACAAAGTTTCTATGAAAAATTACACAGAGTGTAAGAAAAACATTAGAACATACTCAGAAATGCTTAATGAAAATCTGACATACTTCTAAGGCATATTTGAATATATGTTCAACATATATTTTAAAAGCATAATATACTCAGAAAAGTGTTCACAGAAGCAGTTTTAGAGAACTTACACACCTTTACACTAAACCAGGCCTCCTTCGCTCAAATCAAATCACTTTTATTGTCACATCACATGTGCAGTTCCACTGGTACAGCACATGTGAGTAAAATTCTTGTGTGCGAGCTTCACAAGCAACAGAGGTGTGCAAAGTACAATAACATAAGAACAAGCAAATATAAGAATGGCTAAATCTGAGAATTATATGAATAAATATATGTACAATATAAGAGTGTATGCATATTACTGAATGTGTTTACTAAATATGTATGTCTACGTGTGTGTGTATATATGTGTGTGTGTGTGTGTGTGTATACATATTTTACAAATTAAATAGAGTAAAAATAAAATAAATATATAAAATATACAGAGGTTGGTAGTTGGATATTGTGCAAAACAAGTGGCATTTATATACAGTAGGGAATGCATAATGTTGAAGTTCCAGTAGTGAAGGTGAGGTGTCTATGAAGTGTTCAGCAGTCTGGTGGCCTGGTTGCTCTCTGATTGGTCAAAGCGGGAGCCTCTCTGAAACGGCTTCATTGATCAGTGGTTTTTCTCATTGGTAAAGGGTCTCCTCTATTTTAAATTGCTTTATTGGTGGATCGGGAAGAAGTCCCAGCTCGGGGACCGCACCGTGAGTAAAGTAAGTAAAGTAAAAGTTAATTTTTATTTATACAGCACCTTTCAAGTTAAAAATCACAAAGTGCTTCACAGAAGCTAAAACATAAAAATAAAAATCAACCAAAAGCAAGTTTAAAAAGATGAGTTTTTAGCTGTTTTTTAAAAGTGACCACGGAGTCCACAGATCTCAGGCTCACAGGGAGAGACTTCCACAGTCTGGGGGCCACAGCTACAAACGCTCTGTCGCCTTTTGTTTTCAGCCTCGTGTGCTGGACAACCAGCAAGCCCTGATCACATGACCTCAGGGACCTGCTGGGAATGTCTGGATGTAAAAGTTCACTGATATATGTTGGTGCTCATTCACACAGAGCCCTGAATGTCAAAATCATAATCTTACAGTGGATCAGCAGGAGTGTGACATGGGAGGACTTGGAGGACTTGGTGAGAAGCTTTGCTGCAGTGTTCTGAACAACTTGCAGACGCTCCAAAGAGGCTTTACACAAACAAGTAAACAAAGAATGACAAAAATCCAGACGAGATGAAACAAATGCATCAATGAATTTCCAATTCTGAGCTCGATACAACGGGACTCAGCTTAACAATGTTTCTCAAGTGATGAAAACAGGAGCGAACCAGAGATTTAACACGAGCGTCCAAAGTCAGAGCTGAGTCAATAGTAACACCGAGGCTCCTGATAGAAGGTTTGGCAAATGTAGCAAGTGGACCCAAGTTTTCCATAACACTAGGCACAAATCTTTTAGTAGCACAAACAAGGACTTCAGTCTTCTCCTCATTTAGCTGAAGAAAATTATCAGCCATCCAACCTGTAAAGGAATCTGTGCACCTATGCAAAGTCTCTAATTATGGAAACATCTTAGGGCTTAAAGGAGATATCTAACTGAATGTCCTTAAAAGTGCTCAATAATTGCTGAAAAGGGAGTAAAGACAACAAAAACAATAAAGGCCCCAAACCTGAACCTTGTGGCACACCATAGGCAAGAAAAGTAGAAGAGGGGCTGTACTTAGAGGTAGCCACAGAAAAGGATCGTTCACGCAAATAAGATTCGAACCATTCAAAGCAGAGCCTGATATACTCACCCAGTGTCTCAGCCTATCCAGCAGAATATGATGGTCCACACTGTCAGAGTCAGAGAGAGTGTCACTTTACCCCCACCGGCTGATGTGTGAAGACTTCTCTGGGATGCTCGCTGCTGTCACGCTGAGGTGGAGCGTGTGTGAGTCTGAGTTTGATCCTGATTTTCTTTTTTCTGATTTAACAAGAACAACAGAAACGAATTAAAGCCTTCCAGCGGGGCACGCAGCCTCCAACTCCCCCCATCCTCACTGCTACAAAAGCACATACATACTGAAGTTGCATCTTAAAAAATGGAATGGAGTTAAAGAGATTCAGAAGTTTTCCAAACACAATCACATTTTTTAAAGAATACCTGGAATATATTTATTTTTTGAAAAGTTTAAACATCTAACACAGGGGTTCTGCCTTTATTAGCCTTATTCATTGAAACATTTTTCTTAATGCGACATTTCTGTATTTTCTCCAGATAAAATCGAGGATTAATTTTGCCATGTTCAGATTTTGGGAATGTTCAAGTTCAATATAAATCTTTCGTAATTAAGGATCTGCCTAAAATAGTCACGTCCACCTGAAGCTACAACTCAAACCTCTGTTCAGCTGAATTTCTTTGGGGGTTGACATTTTCAAATGATCGTCAACAACACCGGACAGTTTTCATCCTGTCCTGTCTCACTGTGACAGGGGTGTGGTCTCTGCTGCAGTAAAGGTAGTACGGTCACGGGGCGGAGCCGGGAGGTCGGAAGGCACAGGTGAGAGGGATTGCAACTAATGAACGCTTTCCCACCTTTTAGTGCTTGGAGTTGGGAAGGAGCTGGAAAAGCTGGCTTCCCGGTTGAATACTAAGTGCTGAAGGAGTGGAGAATGAAAAGTGCTGTAACCAATAATTGAATGCTGTGTGGGTCCTGATCATTTCACAGTCACTAAACACTAAAATACAATATCATTGGTACTATTACTATAGTTACTTTTAAGGCTGCTGTGATTAAATTTAAGGGGGCTTTAGCACCCCCCCAACAGGGTCTAAACTCGCAATTTCTCTGAATGATCCAGTCTTTGCAGTTCTAAGTAATATGTAGGTTACTTAGGCGAGACTAACAGTGTAAGTGACAGTAATATCCATCCATCTATCTTTTATGATTTAACAGAATAAAAACTTTTCTGACCAACACACAGAAGCAATGATCCATTAAACATGTGAACACTCCAGAGACACACCTGTACCAAAACAAATGAAACATCTAATCTGCACTTATTCACAAATATATACTTTACTGTTGTTTGACAAGCTGCAGAACTGTGACCTCACTCTGAGTTCACAGTTAAACATACATGAATATAGCAACAGGGCCAGCGGGAGACCATATGGACACAAAGTTCACAAAGAAAAAATGCGCTCTCACTCACGCTGTGCATGCAAGCAGACACCTGCAGCACTCTGTGAGAAATGTACACATGTAAACGTGTAAAGACTATCTGTCTTAGATTGCAGGGGCCAGCAGGAGATAAATAGGGGAGACATTTTATTTAGGTGCACTAAAAGTATATCAGAGTGCTCCTCAGTCACTCATTAACAAATTCTATGAATTAGTGTAACTCAGAATTCTCAAACTCCAGTCCTGAGGGCCGGTGTCCTGAAACTTTTCCATGTGAGCCTGTTGCAACACACCTGAATACAAGTAGTAAGTCATTAGCAAGAGTATAGAACTTGACTGCATGCTGACGTGGCAACCCCTAACCCTACCGACTCAAGTAAAATTAAGTGTTTGGAAAAATGTAAAATGGCCTGTATTTGTATAGCGCTTTACTCAGTCCCTAAGGACCCCAAAGCGCTTTACACATCCAGTCATCCACACATTCACACACACATATTCACACACTGGTGATGGCAGCTACATTGTAGCTACATTGTAGCCACAGCCACCCTGGGGCGCACTGACAGAGGCGAGGCTGCCGGACACTGGCGCCACCGGGCCCTCTGACCACCACCAGGCAACGGGTGAAGTGTCTTGCCCAAGGACACAACGACCGAGACTGTCCAAGCCGGGGCTCGAACCGGCAACCTTCCGATTACAAGACGAACTCCCAACTCTTGATCGCTGTACTTCTAAAAGTACTTTTATTGCACCATGTTCATTCACTCATGCTGCTGTGACATGAATCAAAAGGCTGAAATGCGACCTCAGCATGCGGTCAAGTTCTAGTCTTGCTAATGACACACGAACTGTATTCAGGTGTGTTGCAACAGGGTCACGTGGAAAAGTTTCAGGACACCGGCCCTCGAGGAGGCGTTCGAGACCCCTGCTGTGAGCCACGTCGGTAGTAATAGTGGGCGGGGCTAGAGCCGAGACCCGTGCCGACAGGTGTGGCCGTGTTTCACCTAACTACGCGCATTTCTTCTTTGAACACTTTGTATTTTGCAGCGCGGGACTTGGAGGCGGGCTGTGGGCGGCGCACCCAATAAGAAGTAGACGAGGTTACTGCTGCTTTCTGCATTGGCTGAACAAAAGTCAATTTCAAGTTGGATTAGTTTTTATTGGGTGGGCAAGTCGCCAGATAGGGTGGACTGATCTCATATCTGTCCGTGGAATGAGTCAGCCTAGAACATTGTAACACGGAAAGTTTTCTAACTCTTGGCTCTGAGCGGCGTCCAAACGCTACTTTTCCCTTTTGAAACCTTTATTTTGAAATAAAGAGACCGGAAGTGCGACCCTCGAATCACTGAAGAAGCTTCGACTAAACAGGAGCGAGTCGGCTGGATAAGTTCGAAAAAGATCTTTGTGTTCGTCAGACGGACTGTGAGGCTGTTTACAACATGGCTCCCACTAACGTGTTTCAGCCGCACTCCTCAGAAGCGGGTAAATATGCGGAGTGTTGTCCGCGGTAACAGGTATCTGTTTGCTAAACTTGGTGCTGCAGCTACTGTACAGGGACCCAACACGTGTTCAGCAACACATGTGTGCGGTAGAGCGTGTACTTCTGCTGCTGCACAATCAGATGTGAAGCACGTGGCTCACATGTTCCCATGATGTACTTTTTTATGTATAAAACCAAATGCAAATCATGCGTGTTTACTCTGCCGTGACGACATTAAAGCAGAAAAATCCTGAATAATTACAGAATGCCTCGTGCCTGTTTTTCCTTTTTATTTTATACAAAGAAAAGCATTTCAATCACAAACTGATGTAAAAAAAAATCATCAGACAGCAGGAAATAAAGTTTGTGATGGTCAGAATGTTCTAGCGCAGAAGCCCCAGACCCCACCCTAATCTGTCACCCAGGCTTTAAATAAAAAAGTACACTTGCTGTGTTTGTATATATACCATGTAGTGGTGCTGCATATGTAAAAAAAAAAAAAAAAATCCAAAGAACATTTAAGTTATGCTGAATAAAAATCACCCGTCTCACATTTAGAACCTGCAGGATCACTTTGACAAAGTTTCTGAGGTTTTTCTCTTTCTGTCATGTGTAACATGTAGTTTGTCATCTATAACTGCATCCCGTTTTCTGCTCAGGATGCAGCTGCCCACTGGAGTCAGAGCTGAGAGCAGTGCTGCAGCAAAGGATCATGGTCTTGGATGGTGGAATGGGAACGATGATCCAACAGCGAAAGCTTGAAGAAGAAGATTTCAGGGGGGAGGAGTTCAAAACACACACACTGCCGCTGAAAGGCAACAATGACATTCTCAGCATCACACAGCCGGACATCATTTACAAAATACACAAGGTTGGTTAATCCAGTCATCGAAATGGGAATCTTTGCACTTCGCCTGCACTGTGCAGCTGTGTAATTGTATTTATGTGCTAACTTTGCTCTCCTCATCTTGGCTGCTTAAAGGAGTACCTGCTGGCTGGTGCTGATATCATAGAGACCAACACTTTCAGCAGCACGTCCATCGCCCAGGCAGACTACGGACTTGAACACGTGGTATGATCTCCCTACTCGACCACAGCTCGGCTTGCATGGAGCCATGTTAGAATTTATGACCGAGTCATTTATCCTTTTAGAAAAGGGAGTCATTGTTGTGAATGTCAGGTTTCACCTCAGTGAAATGTTGTGTCTTCAGTATTTGTTTTATTATATTGATTTATTTACTGTTCAGCTCAATTGTATGTGCTGTAACAAAGACATTTAATTAATTTTAAGTATATTACTACACTGACCTTTTCCACTGAAAACATGAGACATAATCATTTCAGTATAATAAGCAGTGTTGGGACTAACACGTTATTAAGTAACGTGTTAGTCCCACTAATGAATGGATGAGTTGAAGTTATGAACTTTCTGAGAGACAAATAACACCAGGATCCTTTTCTAAGTAGCTGACAGCTGGTAACTGTGCAGGGGCGGGGCTAGTAAAGTGTTGCCAGGGGCCAATTTTCTGTCCCAGTCCAGCCCTGTATGCAGCTCATCTGCAGTCTGGTGTTACCTACATCTTCTTATTCAGAAGTCAGAATTTCCGAGTTCTGAGTACAATCAAAGCACCACGACTGCAGTTTTTGTGTTGGATGTAAAAAGCACACATGACGCTGTGACGTAGGCTAGAATCATGGCGGCGGTCGACGACGGTCCAGGCGTGGGATTTCTCTCGTGGAAATATGCACATTATCTTTTCCTTTCTATTGGTAGGTGGCACAGTGCACTGAGGCAAGTAAGCAAGCTAGAAGACTGGCAGTGCTGGTATCCAGCTACAGAAGCAGAGTAAAACCAAAGTTACTTTCCCTAGTAACTAGTTACTTTGAAAGTAACGAGTAACTTGAAGTAACTGAGTTACTTTTGATAGAAGTAACTAGTAATGTAACTAAGTTACTAATTTAAAGTAACTTACCCCACACTGATAATAAGTAATGACGGTTTGCTCTGAGGTGTAAACCTGTGTGTGTTCTGTAGGCTTATCGTCTCAACAAAGCATCGGCACAGCTGGCGAGGAGGGCGGCGGACGACGTCACTAAACAATGCGGTCAGCGGCACAGCCACACTACTGTCACCAGTGTTTGTACAATGCTGCAGAGTCAGAGTTCATCATTTGTGTTTGTTACCAGGTGATAAACGCTACGTGGCCGGGGCAGTGGGTCCCACCAATAAGACGTTGTCGGTTTCACCAAGTGTGGAGAGACCAGATTTCAGGAACATCAGTAAGACGGCTCGTGGTCATTCAGCCAACGTTGTGCTTTGCTTTTAAACACTGTCGATGTAAACGCTAGATAAGTGAGATGCTGCATATGTGAAGAGATGCGTGATTGGCTGATGAACTGCAGTTAATGTTTAACTATTTGCATAATATGGCGACTCTTGGATTACATTACAGTTACAATCACAGACATATTAGCAGGATGGGGAAGAGGAATATAAGGAATTCCAGCACCGGTGTTTTCTGCTTCATTATATGTGTGATTATGAAGTAACTCTGGGCTGCACACTCAGACTGAATGATGTCATTGTGCAAATAAGCACCATACAGTATGTAACTGCAATAAAGTGTGTGTGTTTTCTGCAGCGTTCGATGAGCTAGTAGAAGCCTATTCAGAGCAGGTACGAGGCTTATTAGACGGGGGAGTGGACATCCTTCTCGTGGAAACCATCTTTGACACTGCCAATGCAAAGGTAACACTGAGTAACCCACTGATGAATACTTCATTACAGATGAGGTACTAGCATTAATACTAGAATTTCAACACCAGTAAAATGCACTTTTGAACTGTATGCAAGTCTCTTTTACACTCTTTCTGCTTGATCCTTGTATCTGCAGGCTGCCTTGTTTGCAATCGACCTGTTATTTGAAAAGAGCTACGAACGAAAGCCAGTCTTTGTAAGTCTGGTTCTTTATTCTTCTCCACGCTGCACGACTATTAAAAACTGTTTACCTCACCTAGAATCAACGAGGTGTGGACAAAAACACATCATTAAGGCTTCATTTTCAGTGTTCTCGTTTCAGTCTCACATCCTAGAAACTTTGCTCATAGTGAAAAATGAGTGTTTCTCTAAATGTGTTGCAGTTCACTACTAATTAACGGTGCATCTTCTAAATAAGAATACTGAGGAAGTCCGGTGTTTTGCATCAGTTATTTAAAAATAAGCCAAAGTTTAACACACTGTAGACACATTTAACCAACAAGTATCGTTATTGTGTCCTACGATGTCTCCGGTGTGACGTTTCCACAGGCTGATGATTTGGGGTGTCATGTGATCTGCTGGTGTCAGTGGCGGTTGGTTCACTGTGTGTCGGTGCAGCCGGGAGATTGTAGGACACTTCATCCTGTTTGCTGACAGACTTTAACCTTTCCAGCAGCTGCCCACGTGTCACTACAGGCAGCATTTACTGCACGTGTGTGGAAAGAAAGGCTGATAGTTCCCACGACTTTTCTTAAACACTTAAATATAAGAAGGATGATAACAAGACCTGATAAATGCAGCATAAAGAACTTTCTCTGTTTTGTATTTTTGTAAATAATAATAATAATAAGTTGCTATTAAAACGCTGTCGTTGTCGTCTTACCCGCTCTACAGATCTCAGGGACCATTGTGGACCGCAGTGGACGGACTCTGTCTGGTCAGACCGGAGAAGCCTTTGTAGTGAGTGTATCGCATGCTGAACCGCTCTGGTGAGTGACTGTACATCAAACCAAACAGCTGCTCTTCTAAATGTAGAACAAACCAGTGATGTGATACGAATGGCTTCCCAGTAAGACCCTTCCTCATTTCTTTGTGCAGTATTGGTCTGAACTGTGCTTTGGGGGCAAAAGAGATGAGACCATTCATCGAGGCCATCGGAAAAAGCACCACAGCTTTCATCATCTGTTATCCCAACGCAGGTAAGACACTCTGTGTAACCACACAACATGCTGGAGCCATGATGCTTCTGATGACACACCACAGCTTTGTGTAGCAGGTTTATCGTGTATGTAGTCCAGGCAGTGTTGCAACATCCTTCAGACCCTCCAGGAAGATGTGATGTCATCATATCTACATGTTATCTTTCTCTGTTAGGCCTTCCCAACACGTTTGGAGGGTACGACGAAACTCCACAAGTCACAGCCTCCAATTTAAAGGTTTGATTAAGATTTTTTTTGTTTGTTTTTACCTGACATTTAGGTGTAAAGCAGTACAGGAAGGGACAGAAAACCCTGCAGTGAAGGGTCCACTTGTCCCCTTAGACTGAGTCAGAGCAATTAGCTTCACACCGTCTGAGCAGAATGATGACGCAGAGCTGGAGGGTCCCGAGCTCCAACCCAGATGGGGTCCGTCTGTGTGGAGTTTGTAGTTTGTTAAATATCATCTGTCTGTGCTCGCACAGGTTTCCTCTTGCAGCTCTGACTCCTCCCACCATGGGAAAAAGATGCTTCGTTAACTTGGGACACTCTCACAGGAGAAACTCCTGATTTCCTCCTGATTCTGATATCCTGATATCCCAGCTTGATCACCTGTAGCTGACCTCATTTCTCAGCTTCCCTGCAGGAGCTACTGTCAGCTTAATCACGCTGCAGGCCTGCCAGCTGCCATCTGAAAACAGTATTAAAAGACAAAAACCCGTCTGGGGTTGTTTAGGAGTTGTGCTGACTTTGTTTGGACTTCTGTGGAAAGTCTGTCGTAACCAGACACCCGTTTTAACCCTGTGCTGTAACCTTCCGACCTGTCAGCGCAGCGATCTACGAATGAATGAAGGTTAATGTGTTGGGTTAAAATGGGTTTCCGGTTAAGACGCAAGTTAGGATGAAGATTTCCTGCTGAAGCAAGAAAAAAACTAAAAATAACTAAAAAACAGGAGAATCCGGTCAGTAAGGAGGAAAATGCAAAGAGAAGATGATGTGAGAGAGCCCTCACTCACAATCTGCCAAAAACAATCAAATAAAATGACAAGAACATACTCAAATCTTTAAAAAGAATACAAAAATTGCTTCATTGCTTTTGTTAGTTTTTACTTGAAAAAATACTTTAAAATTTCCCAAATTTGCCTGTTACGGTTCTTTTTGGGGGGTTGTTTTTATTTTGTTTTGACACTTAGCCTTGCCAACCTCGAAGAAGACTGGAGGATTTTTTTCTTTCGGAGTTCCTCAAAACTTGTTGGACATTTGTTTGACATTCCCTCCGAGTTTAACTGTTTACATTAGTGTTTACTCTGTGGAAGACATTTTCGTTTTGTTATACATTCACAGTCGTATGTCTGCAGGAGTTTGCTATGGATGGACTTGTGAATATTGTGGGAGGCTGTTGTGGAACGACTCCATCACACATAAGGTCAGTGTAACATTTTCATAATGAAACGTCTGCCTCAAATATAACACTCGAGCTTTCTGTTTCCTCCTCCCATACAGAGCCATAGCTGAAGCAGTCAGACACTGTGTGCCCAGAGCTCCTGCTGCTGATATTTATCAAGACTACCTGCTGCTCTCAGGTAGTAAAACCTCTCGTTACCATGTGTAAAGCTGCAGAACGACACACAGGGTAGAAACGGTGTTTGCACGTCAGACTTTTAAACTTGTTGCACTCTAAAAATTCCAAACTGAGATTGTCAGTCAGTTTATAAATTCAGGAGTTTTGATCAAAGCAAAAACTGAAACTCTGAATGCTGTTCTGCTTTTATTTCCATCTCCTGGTTTCTTCAGCAGGAGTTTGAAACTTTAAAAGAAATCCTGACATCGAGTATAAACATGCAGAACCTTTGACAGAACCAAAGCAGCTGTTCTGAGCTTGCTGCTCGTTGATTCAACTTGATGCAGGACACAACACCCTCTTTTGTTTGCAGGGTTAGAACCGTTCACCGTGGGCCCACACACCAACTTTGTAAACATCGGTGAGCGTTGCAATGTGGCCGGCTCACGCAAATTTGCTAAGCTGATCATGGCTGGAAACTATGAGGTAGTTTAATTTAATAATATGACCTGAATTTATTGGTGTTGTTTTTAATATTAATGTTGTTCACGTTCAGAAGTTTGATTAGCATTGTGGCTTTTCTGTGTAATGTGAAGGAGGCTCTGAGCATCGCTAAGGCCCAGGTGGAGATGGGAGCTCAGGTGCTGGATATAAACATGGATGAAGGGATGCTAGACGGACCCAAAGCCATGGCTCGATTCTGCAGCTTCGTTGCTTCTGAGCCAGATATTGCACGGGTAGGACATTCATCTGTTTTTGACATGTTTAAATGTATATATGAGTACAGCATATATAACAGAAAGTACAGTCTGTAGTGTAAGCAGAGCCTCAGAGTGATGATTATCAAACACCTGCATAGATGGTGAAAATGTTAAATATCAGCAAGCTTCAGCTTTCGCTCTGAGCACATTGATGAGCTGAAGGTTTTCACCAAGCTGCTTTCAATCAGAGTCTTTATGTTAACTGAAACAACAATGTGCTTCCTGTTTTACACTTCATGCTTCTCCTGTCAGGACCGAGATTAGCTGAGTGATAATGAGATATCTTTGTGTTCAGCAGTTTCTAAACATTAGAGTAAAGCTGTCCTGTCGTGCAGGTATGAAACACTGTTGAGTAGCAGAGCATGGAGCCAGAAAAGCTGCTACTGAATAGTGTAGTAAAGCCTTAAAGACGTGATTGTCTGTTGTCAGCGATACCTGATCTGATCAGTGCATCAGTGGACATGATGATGTGCACACTGCAGGCTGTTTGTGTTTCTTACCAGGTAACAGCTAAAGAATGAATTCAGTTAAAACCAAGCATGTTGTACTAGGGCTGCTCGATTATGGCAAAAATGATAATCACGATTATTTTCACTGAGATCTCGATTATTTGACGATATTTATTTAACAATAACAATGTGTTGAATACTGACTTTAAAGATTCTCAAAAATAATATAAAATAGTGCAAATACTGATAACAGTGCAAATGTTTGCAATATAAGAAATAAATGAAAAATGTAAACATCTGTTTAGTGAACTTTGCAGTGTTGCTCTGTGGTGCAGCTACGACACTGTAGCAAAGTTTACACACTGTGTCTACTTGATCCACGTCTGACTCATGATGTTTCCACACCACTCAAGTTTTTTTAGCTCTCTTTAACCAACAGCAGTCACTCTCCTCTCCAAATAACTTCTGCTGAGCTTTCCGAGCTTCCCTCGGCTCCTCTTAATCAGCGTCCCCAACCCCCGGGCCTCGGACCGGTACCGGTCCGTGAGTCGTTTGGTACCGGGCCGCGAGAGTTGAGGCTCAGGTGTGAAATGTATAGTTTTCAGGGTTTTTATCGGTTTTCTATGGAACGCCAGGACTGCCATAATGAATTAATGAAATACACCATTAAATAATTAATTAAATGTGGCAATAATTAATTAAAATGGGAAATAATTAATTAAATAAATAGTTATAACACATGTAATTAATTAATTATTGACACATTTAATTAATTATTTATGTATTTCACATTTTAATTAATTATTGACACATTTAATTAATTATTGACACATTTAATTAATTATTTATTGACACATTTAATTAATTATTTATGTATTTCACATTTTAATTAATTATTGACACATTTAATTAATTATTTAATGATATATTTATTTATTTCATTTTGGCAGTCCTGGTGCCTGGCTCTCACCATGAAATAATTCTATCTGTCAACCTCACCCATCAAACTCAGGGGGCGGGGCTAACGCTGATCGAGTCAAAACCATTGCTTTGGCCTGGTGGCCATTGTTTTTAGAACACAACAACCAGCATGTGAAAACTAACAGAACTGAACTTTGAAAAACCCTGTTTGTGTGTGTCACCAAATACCGTTTTAATATTTTTTTAGCCGAGAATGTAGCGGTTCAATCTTCATGTGTCTGGTCGGTTTGTCAAGATAGAGCCTCTTTGTAAAAGTGCTTCGATGATTTCGGAGATGTCTGCCCAGTCTCACAGCAAAGCGGGGGATAGACCCGCTCGCCTCGCAAGCAATCGAGCTGTTATTACCACCGACAAAGCGCAGGCCCCGGTACACAGCTGTAATAACCCTCGCTGACACGGACTTCTTTTACTGAGGTTATATTTATCAGGGTTTTATTTCCTGATGTTCTTATGTGTCCTACGTGTTTCAGTCGCCAATTATAACTAACATTAAAAACATGTTTAAGGAGGAGAGAGAGCAAATAAATTCGATTAACAGCTGATCTTTGGGTTTTTGTTCAGTAATCAGCGTGACCTGTGTATAAACGCATAAAAGAAATAACGTTGGTGTTTCCGTCATGTAGTAACTGCTTTAACTGTACAAAGGTTGTTCGACACTATGACACACATACAGACTTCATGATGTTCGGCTAATATTTTTATTGTGAATATTAATCATGAGGGTAAACGGACCTGTACACCACAGAGCGAGGTCAGCATGTCCACGATATCTTCAGCTCTCTGAGGTAACACAGAGTTTCCCAGCTGACTAATCTAACGGTCATCTACGAATAATTCACGGGTCATATCAATATGATTTTACAGAAAATCATCCTTATTACTGCCAACTATTCCAGAGACGTGAAAATCTACAGCATAAAGAACACAAAAATATAGCAGTCTAACGCAACACTGTAACAGAGATGAACCGTCAGTTTGTCGCAGATCAAAGTGGAATGAAAGCGATTGGTTGAACAGGTGTTCGTGATCTGTGTTTTCTGCATTTTTATCAGCGTCAGAGACTCAGCAGCAGATTAGAATAACAGTTATACATTTAATAAATTACCAAATGAACGCAAGAAACGAGCAAACCTGTTCAGACAATTTGAGTTTGTGTTCCCTCAGCTGCAGACTCGCTGCTGTTTAAATGTTTGAGAGGAAGATTAGATATAAAGCTCAGTCTGCGTTCACATTTGATATGAGGCCAGGACGGATAATGGCTGTGTCCTGTTTTAAGATCATACATGTAAAATTGTTGTCTGACCTCCGTCGATCCAGCCGCTCAGAGTTAACTGAAGTTAACCTGGATAAATTATAGTTAAGGAGTATCACAGATAACACCCACGTGAGCTGTGTGACTGTTCACCACTACACTGAAATCAGTAACTATTACTGAAATACACGTGCATTTTAAAAGTCAGTTTAATCTCAAACTTCACTGTTAAATCCAAAACACACCAGATAAAGAAAAGCGAATGGTTCAGTCGAACACATGTGCCAGTGAACCATTAAACGTCTGTAAAACTGTGCAGTTATGAAACGTAACTTTAACCTCAGCCAAACCGATTTGCTCAGTTGTAAATAAACAGCGAAGTAAACGTGACCCGACAGACAAAACCTGAGTGAATTAAGTCCAGCGTTTAACCACTGAGAGCTAAAACTCAGGTGAGGTTTCAAAGCTGTGTGCCGGTGATTGGACATCAGCCGCTGATAAAGTGGGTTCGCCTATAAAGTCCTCTGTTGGGAAACAAGCTCCAGCAGCTCTGCGCTCGGGAAAAACTATATTTACTTATCTTGTGCAGAAAAATGTGCTGACGTTGCGTAATATCGAGCACCGGCTGCCCAGTTAAACTGTGACTATCACCAGGTAACGTGGGCGTGTTTCTTGAATTAGCACCAGGTGTTAAACAACTGCTGACAGGTGAGGAGGAGGAGGATGCAGGTAAACTGAGGGCCTGTTGAGCTGATCGCTGGTTTCGTGAGAAAAATGTCAGCTCGTTCTTTATGTTACAGAAGCACAGAGACACAAGACCAGGCGGAAAGAGACGATCGTTCGGTGAAAATGAGAATCTGCAAATGCAACATGTGGAACACAGAGAGTGGAATATCTAAACAAACCGGTTAACGTAGCCCCCTCGGTGCACTCTGCATGCTGACTGTTAGCAGAGCTACTGAAATCTCTGAAAACATCTGAGCACAAACATGTTCTATGTTGACAACCTGACCCGACATGTGAAGATTACAGCGCGACATTCGCAGCTAAAACACTGTTAAAAGTGTAGTTGGTGACAGAAAAACGGGGTATTTTAAAACTACACCACCAACATTGCTGCCTGTGATTTGAAATGCATTCTGGGATACCTGGCTGCCCCAAGTCTACACAAGCAATCGATTATCTAGGATCGACCTGTTTTGACTTACTTTACACGGCAACCAATCAAATGTTAGAGAAGCTGCATGGGCAGCGTTAACCCCGCCCCCTGCGTTTGATGGGTGAGGTTGACAGATAAAATTATTTCATGGTGAGAGCCAGGCGCCAGGACTGCCAAAATGAAATAAATAAATATATCATTAAATAATTAATTAAATGTGTCAATAATTAATTAATTACATGTGTCATAACTATTTATTTAATTAATTAATTCCAATTTTAATTAATTATTGCCACATTTAATTAATTATTTAATGGTGTATTTAATTAATTCATTATGGCAGTCCTGGCGTTCCATAGTTTTCAGCGTTATTTTGTTATCGTTTTTATCGTTTACTCGGTTTTCCTGGGTCTTTTCACGTGTGTTATGAATAAATTATTTTTTTCGGTATCGGTACTAGTTTTATTTTGTTGTATTTATCCGCGACACCTTAAAGGCCGGTCCGTGAAAATATTGTCGGGCATAAACCGGTCCGTGGTGCAAAAAAGGTTGGAGACCGCTGCTCTTAATTGTTGTGACGCGTGTTCGAAATGCAGAGAGGTGCGCTCGATTTGCCACACGGAGCAGCGCGAGAGTAAAGCACGAGGGAGGGGCTAATAATCGGCTCAGTCATTTTTAATGATGGTTGAAAGCCCAGATCGTAATCGAGATTAAAATTCGATTAATTGAGCAGCCCTATCTTGCACTCCTTCAGCTCTTCTTCCCTTCCTCAGGTTCCTCTGTGCATCGACTCCTCGAACTTCTCAGTGATTGAGGCTGGGCTGAAATGCTGCCAGGGGAAGTGCATCGTGAACAGCATCAGCCTGAAGGAGGGCGAGCAGGAGTTTCTGCTCAGAGCTGCCACCGTGAAGCGTTACGGAGCTGCTGTGGTGGTCATGGCTTTTGACGAGGAGGGGCAGGTTCGCGCATGCCTTCACTCACGTGGACACACAGACACACACACATGAACTTGCTGATAAGCGTGCTGTCCTCTGCAGGCCACAGATACGGAGCGCAAAGTGGAGATTTGCACTCGTGCCTACAAGCTGTTGGTCAACAAAGTGGGATTCAACCCAAACAACATCATCTTTGACCCCAACATCCTGACCATTGGTACAGGCATGGAGGAACACAACGAGTATGCAATCAGCTTCATCGCGGCCACTAAACTTATCAAGGTAGAGACTCAACACAACTTCATCTCATCCCCTCAAAGATTTCCATCTGTGCTGTAGCAGCCACATTACTTACAAACTCATCCTTGATCTTCCTGTACTTTGGTGTTTCTAACTAACTTAGGGTGCATTAGGGGTGGGCGATATAAATGATATAAATTTGGCCAACGATAGAGATTTTGACTATACCACTCTATCGCGATAGGGCATGTTGATGATGTCGCTTTGAGCGCTTTGTGACTACCTGTCTATGAAAAGCGCTTAATAAATAAACTTTACTTACTTACTTACTTATGTCATCAAGCTGCGCCTGTTTTGGTCAAAGCGTCGCAGCGGCTAAAACCATTATCATCTGCAAATTATGGCGGGCGACAGTCATAGCAAAGAGATGAAGCACTTTTGAAATATGGGGAAAGCCAAAAACTGAGCTTCCTCCACTTCCGTAACATTGATTCATTAATGTTGAATTCTCTCGCAGCTGCTCTGTTCCCATGTTGTTGCAGTATATTAATGACTAACCTCGTATTGTGGATGAATAATCTCAGTTGTTCTCCTGACTGAAGTTTGGCCCGTGTATAGCATCCTGCTATGCGATTGCATTTGTCCCTGACCACCAGAATCCCTCACGTTAACTTTTATCGAGTGGGAAAAAGTTGGTGTTCATCCTCCAGCTTCACTGTGCTAATGTTATGCTAACATAGCTGTGTCGCTAGCAATCACGTAGCACAACATTATATACCAGCTAGTCCAACTTCAGTAACCCTGCAAACGTCACTGCTGTTTAGTTTTCTGTCTTCATTTATGTTGGAAGTGACAGCAGAGCTGTACGTTTGGATTAGTTTCAAAAATCTCTGTCAGAACATGGTATGAAATGTTTAGGTGTAAACTAGCGAGCTAACTTCCTGCTAACTTTTAACTCCGTTGAATTTAATAAATCTGTTTTCATGGATGCCTGGATGTTAAACTAAATTGTTACACCTGGTAAAGCAGCAACACTGATGATTTAATTAAAGATGAAAGACTTTAGACAGTTTTTAACTCTTAGTGTTCGTTTGACTTTGGGACCTGAAGAGGACGGAGTTTAGGACCCAGATTACTCCGAAGCTCCTCACTACAGCAGCTGTAATGCTCTGACGATCCATCAAGCAGTGCAGCTTACCAAAGTTGTACTAAAACATTTTTTAACAGATTTCTGCAGCCAAAATTGGTTCGAGGTCAGTAAGCACAACCAGAATTCATACATAAGGCACACTCTCGATTTTTGAGAAAATTAAAGGATTGTAAGTCCTTACAGTGTGGAAAATACGTTATACAGAAGAAAAGAATATATCGTGATATATATCGTTACCACACATGCTTCAAATTATATTGCGATATGAATTTTAGGCCATATCGCCCAGCCCTAGGGTGCATTATATAACTAGTAGATTTCAGGGCAAAAAATGCCTTAAGGTCATTCAAGCACAAGGACAACAGCATTAATTCTCATTAGGTGATATTTACTGTACAGGCTAGAAACTGCTTAAACGAGTCTAATCAGTTGTTTGAAGTTTTATTTAAAAGTCCGTCAGTTCTTTAGATCCACATTAATCACAACACAAACCTCTGATTCTGGTTGGTGTAACCAGGATGTGTTTTTTGCATCGGTGTTGATGTTTAGGAAACTTTGCCAAGAGCCAGGGTGAGCGGAGGTCTGTCCAACCTGTCCTTCTCTTTCCGAGGAATGGAGGTGATCAGAGAAGCGATGCACGGGGTGTTTCTGTACCATGCTATCAAGGTAAACATGGAGATGGCCGGTTGTAGTGCGGGCCTTCATTTTTGTGTTTTGTTATTGTTAGATGTAGTGAGTGGAAACATTTAAAGAAAGAAAAAGAGTGAAATTGAAAATTCAGAACGCTCTCACAAAGACTTGCAGTTAACTTGTTGGACTTTGTAGCAACAAATGATCTTTAGTTCAGTGAAATTTGCCTCCAAATGTGATGAGCTACACATTTCTTATTAGAAATAAGAAGTTTGTCTGTGTTAGCTTCATGTTCCTGTCCACTGTGCCGCGACAGAACGGTATGGATATGGGAATCGTGAATGCAGGGAACCTGCCCGTTTATGACGACATCGACAAGGAGCTGCTGACGCTGTGTGAGAACCTGATCTGGAACAGAGATGGCGACGCTACGGAGAAACTGCTGGCCTATGCACAGGTACACACACGCATGTCACGCAGCACCAAGCTGTCGTTGCTTTGCTTGACAGATGTTTGTTAACAGAACAACACCAAAGGAGGGAAGCAGATCGTTCGGACCGATGAGTGGAGGGAAGGAAGTGTAGAGGAGCGGCTGGAGTACGCTCTGATAAAGGTAAGGTGATCGGATGTTTCTGCTATACAATAAAATACAGTTTTAGTTGTGAGAGAGTTGTCAGAGCAGTTCAGTAGGTAGAGCTGTGTGCTAGGATGAAAGAGAATAGCCTTTTATTGTAATTGTACATGTGCAACAAAAGCTCCGCACCAGCTGTAAGGAATAAAATATAAATAGTAATAAATAACAAACAGGAGAAATGTATACAAAACATTGTATATATTGTATACAATATATACAATGTTTTGTATACATTGTATATATTGTATACAATATATACAATGTTTTGTATACAATGTATACAAAACATTGTATATATTGTATACAATATATACAATGTTTTGTATACAATGTATACAAAACATTGTATATATTGTATACAATGTTTTGTATACATTGTATACAATGTATACAAACTCTCAGCTGTGTCTGTAATCAAACCTCTGTAACTTTGCTCTGCTTCACTTCAGCAGCATCAGGTCATGTTCAGATGTTGATTCATGGTTTTCTTCAGTTTTTTAGCTACTGCAGAATATTTGAAAGTTATCTGCTATAAAAACCAGGCCAGGAAAATCTGCTTCATGTTTTTCTGTTTGATCTTCAGTGACTTTGACACAAAGGCCTCTGCTGTGATGCTCACACCTCTGATGAAGTCTCACAGAGTCAGCTTTCTTTTTATAGATATAAAAATATGGATATGTACTGTTAAATGATCAGATGTATAATTTTTCTGACTGTCGATTCAAATCGAATCAATTGTAGAAATCCGTGGCGATCCCCAGCCTTAATTCAAACAGCTCGTGAACAGTATCTAGAAGCATTATCAGTCTCTGTCTTGAGGTGAATGGTTTATTGTTTTTCAATAGTCGTGACAAGTTGCATAATTATGATCCAAAGAACTGACCTCACACCCATTTGTTCACCAGTAGTGCTGGTTTCAGTCACTATCCTTTATAGGGTTGGGGAAAGCAGCAGTCGGCTGAGACTGAAGACGTCGTGATAAGTTTGGTAACTTTTGGACCCTCCCATTAATTTAGAGATTAAGGGCATGCTGTGGGTGTGGTGGAAATGTTTTGGGGGGGTTTTGGTAGTCAGGTGGGACGACGTGAGGCTTCAAGTGTTTTTGACACTTTATGAACTTGTGGAGTTGGATTAAGTTGACTTTCATTTACATCTAAGTTGTAAGAAATGATTGGGTTGGTTTTTATTTTGAAATAAACATAATTTATTTTTCAAAGAATCAAGTCGGAAGTGCGTTCTGAAACAAACCTTTGCCACCCACGCCCTGTTTTGGCAGATACAGTGGGGCAAAAAAGTATTTAGTCAGCCACCGATTGTGCAAGTTACCCCACTTAAAATGATGACAGAGGTCAGTAATTTGCACCAGAGGTACACTTCAACTGTGAGAGACAGAATGTGAAAAAAAAATCCATGAATTCACATGGTAGGATTTGTAAAGAATTTATTCGTAAATCAGGGTGGAAAATAAGTATTTGGTCAATAACAAAAATACAACTCAATACTTTGTAACATAACCTTTGTTGGCAATAACAGAGGTCAAACGTTTACTATAGGTCTTTACCAGGTTTGCACACACAGTAGCTGGTATTTTGGCCCATTCCTCCATGCAGATCTTCTCAAGAGCAGTGATGTTTTGGGACTGTCGCCGAGCAACACGGACTTTCAACTCCCGCCACAGATTTTCTATGGGGTTGAGGTCTGGAGACTGGCTAGGCCACTCCAGGACTTTCAAATGCTTCTTACGGAGCCACTCCTTTGTTGCCCGGGCGGTGTGTTTTGGATCATTGTCATGTTGGAAGACCCAGCCTCGTTTCATCTTCAAAGTTCTCACTGATGGAAGGAGGTTTTGGCTCAAAATCTCACGATACTTGGCCCCATTCATTCTGTCCTTAACACGGATCAGTCGTCCTGTCCCCTTGGCAGAAAAACAGCCCCATAGCATGATGTTTCCACCCCCATGCTTCACAGTAGGTATGGTGTTCTTGGGATGCAACTCAGTATTCTTCTTCCTCCAAACACGACGAGTTGAGTTTATACCAAAAAGTTCTACTTTGGTTTCATCTGACCACATGACATTCTCCCAATCCTCTGCTGTATCATCCATGTGCTCTCTGGCAAACTTCAGACGGGCCTGGACATGCACTGGCTTCAGCAGCGGAACACGTCTGGCACTGCGGGATTTGATTCCCTGCCGTTGTAGTGTGTTACTGATGGTGACCTTTGTTACTTTGGTCCCAGCTCTCTGCAGGTCATTCACCAGGTCCCCCCGTGTGGTTCTGGGATCTTTGCTCACCGTTCTCATGATCATTTTGACCCCACGGGATGAGATCTTGCGTGGAGCCCCAGATCGAGGGAGATTATCAGTGGTCTTGTATGTCTTCCATTTTCTGATGATTGCTCCCACAGTTGATTTTTTCACACCAAGCTGCTTGCCTATTGTAGATTCACTCTTCCCAGTCTGGTGCAGGTCTACAATTCTTTCCCTGGTGTCCTTCGAAAGCTCTTTGGTCTTGGCCATGGCGGAGTTTGGAGTCTGACTGGTTGAGGCTGTGGACAGGTGTCTTTTATACAGATGATGAGGTCAAACAGGTGCCATTCATACAGGTAACGAGTGGGGGACAGAAAAGCTTCTTACAGAAGACGTTACAGGTCTGTGAGAGCCAGGGATTTTCCTTGTTTGAGGTGACCAAATACTTATTTTCCACCCTGATTTACGAATAAATTCTTTACAAATCCTACCATGTGAATTCATGGATTTTTTTTTCACATTCTGTCTCTCACAGTTGAAGTGTACCTCTGGTGCAAATTACTGACCTCTGTCATCATTTTAAGTGGGGGAACTTGCACAATCGGTGGCTGACTAAATACTTTTTTGCCCCACTGTAGTTTTAGACGTGTCTGTTCTAATGATCACATCCTAATTTATTTTACTCTAAGAAGGGAGAGTGAAAATGTCTGGATTTACCTTCAATCGTTTGTGAAGTATTCATGTTCAAACACTGCCTCAGAATCCAAAATTCCACATATGAAATTTATATATATTGATTTTGTTTTGAAAATGTTCCTAACATCAGATGTTATTATTGGTCCGTCTTGTATTGATCTGTTAGGGAATAGAGAAGTATGTGGTGGAGGATGTTGAAGAGTGTCGGGCTCAGGTTCACCGCTACACTCGACCCCTTCGTATCATCGAGGGACCCCTGATGAACGGCATGAAGGCGGTGGGAGACTTGTTCGGAGCTGGAAAGATGTTCCTGCCACAGGTACGATGGTGACTTTGAGTGCATGTGAACACTGTTTCTGTGGCTCAGTGTGGGAACAACTTTAGCTTTGTCTCAAATAAAATGACCAGTTTTAGTTTTAGTCAAATATCCTGACAGATCCCCAAGTTATGGCTAATAAAGAAACTCAGTTCATCACCAAATCCCTTTTTCTTTGAATGAGAATAGAATAGAATTAGAATAGAATAGAATAGAATAGGGCTTTATTGTCATTGTGCATGTGCAATGAAATTGTGGGTGCTCCACACGAACTGTGCAGGGATGAAATATGAATATTTTCTTTTAGTGTTTGTTAACGGTCCAAATGGCCCAGAGGAAGAAGCTGTTTGTGAGTCCTGACTGACCTGAGGTGCCATCCAGAGGGCAGTGGGTGGGTGGGTAGGTGGGCTTCTGGGGGTCACCTGTAATGACCCTGGTTTTCCTCAGACAGAAGGATCTGGGGATGGCTTACAATGATTGCAGAGGGCAGCCAATGATTTTTTTGGACGGTGTTACTTACTTCCTGTTCCCAGTTGTGGCCCTTGCTTACCAGACAGCTGGGCAGTAGGAGAGCACGCTCTCCACTGAGGGCTGCAAGAACTTCTGATCCAAGTTATTCTTCCTCAGGACACGGAGGAAATGCAGCAGTGGTGTTGTGGGTCTAGGTGAGGTCGACGGAGATGTAGGTGCCCAGAAACCTGAAGGTGGAGACAGATTCCACCCGTTCTGCATTCATGATGAGACGGCAGTGGAGCTGTCTGTGTCTCCTGAAGTCCACGATGAGTTCGTTTATTTGAAGGACGCTCAGTTTCAGGTTATTTTGTCAGGTTGCTTTCTGAGCATCAGCGGGACAAATTCACTGCCTCTGTCCTGTACACCAGGGGTGTCGAACTCCAGGCCTCGAGGGCCGGTGTCCTGCAGGTTTTAGATCTCACCCTGGGTCAACACACCTGAATCAAGTGATCAGTGCTGTTGGTGTTGTAGGGGCAGCTGCACTGAGGCACCAGGGATTTGTGGATGCAGACAGGATTCAGTTACAATCCCAGACAGTTGCAGTAACTTATTAAACCAGAGATTAAAATTTAAACTAAAAATGAAACCAGACGGTCTTCACTTCAATCAAATAGTTATTATTAAATAATTATTTATTATTAGTTTAAGAAAATTGTCATTATCCAAACCTTTTGGGCTGTTTACACTAACTCTGTTGACCTTGTGTGTGGCTTCCACACTTGGTGACTCCGTTGTAGTAAATGCAGTTTACTCGTGTCTTAGACAGACTTCAGTTTATCTCAGTGAACCTTTGTATGAATCTTTCCCCAGGAGGTTTTTATACTTCAACACATTCATCGTTTGACTGTTTCTTCCTGTTTGTGCAAAGATGTCTGAGTCAGCAGTCATGTGTCTGCAGGTCATCAAGTCGGCTCGTGTTATGAAAAAGGCGGTTAGTTATTTGATTCCTTTCATGGAGAAGGAGAGGCAGGAGATCATGGCTGCATCTGGATCCTGTGATGAGACGGTCAGTGCGTTTAGAGGAGACTTCAAAGCACTTCTTATTTTGACTGTTTTCTTTTCCAAAAGCTTTGTGTGCACAATCTGTACAGCACTTTCATCGCTTACATGAATATGAGTCCCACAATAATAAGATAAAGCAGGCAAATACTGGAATAACTGATAACTGATAATAACTCCTCAAAATGTAATGTTTCTACAAATGTTTTCAAAAGCTGGAGGGAATAAGAAGTGTAGTCCACGCCGACTCCATGTCACTCAGAGTGGTCACGCTTGCCGTGGGCCTCATTGTTTTCTCTTTGTCTGCAGGATCCTTACCAAGGCACCATCGTTCTGGCGACAGTGAAGGGAGATGTCCACGATATTGGCAAAAACATTGTAGGCGTAGTGCTGGGCTGCAACAACTTCAGGTAACAGCAGTTTGCTGCTGAGCGTCTTCCCACTAAACACATTTACATTGTGATCTGTGTACTTGCAGCACTTCAGTGGCTGCAGCTGACTGAACCTGTGCTTGCTTTAACCAGTCGATTGGATTTGAAATTATGCATCAAGACTATAATAAAGTGTCATTTTTCAGCCTTGAGGGGATTAACATTAATATTCCACTAACTGGGCGATCCCTCTGTTTACAGACTGCAGTCCTCTGAGGCTACATGTTAAGCTCAGTGGTGCTGTCAGCCGTGCACGCAATAGGTCGAGTGATTTAACTCACATTGCCTTTTGATCCTCCACAGGGACTAGTGTTGCATTGTGGGAGAGAAGTAGAAACCATCCAAATTTCACTGCTCTTTAACCCTTTAAAGCCAGTCGGAGCGGGCACGCTTCGTTTTACGTAACTATTTTTAAATCCCGGTAGCTCTGCAACCACGTGAGCTAGTGCAATAATTTTTTCTGCATATGAAACCGGAGGAGTTGTACTTACATCTTCTGCCATCAGCTTGTCCTCGGTCACAGTTTCCTTCCACATATAGCTTTGCAAAAACTGCATAAAAAGCACTTGCAGCAACAAAAACATAATATTCCAGAAACACGCTTTGCCAATCTGATCAGCTGTTCATAACACTTCCTACGTTGGAATAGACGTCAGAGCGAACTATCGCATGTCCGCCATGACCTGGCCTATCAGGGCCTCATGAGCCTATACTGGTGTTTTTAAAAGTTATCTTTGACTTTATGACTTTCTGTGTGGTTTCTGGGATGCTTAGGACTCATATTGCACTGCTGGAAATAGTTTATTTTGATGCAGATGCTGCTTTTTTGCAAATTTGCATTATAATATTTATTTTCGTTTTTCCTGCAGTGTATAAAAATTGGTGTATTTCAAAAATAAAACTATGAAGACACTCAAAATAAATTTCCTGTGGTGGGAAACTATTTTGTGCAACTTTTTTGTATTTACAGTTTTGAGGGATAAGCCTCTTAAATTTCTCTAACTAGAAATATATGTTAAAAAAACAAAAACGATTTTCAATTTTTTTGTAGTTTATTGCACTTTTTTGCAATTTATGTAATTACTATGCACTTAATGCAGACATATTATTAAAATTTAGGCTATAATGGTTGTACTGATGTATAGCAACTTGAAATGCTCCCAAAAATGGCTCCACAGCATGTAAACATATAATATAAGCTCTGGCGGACTTGGTTCTATGGTAGGTCTTAAAGGGTTAATAGCTGTGGTTCAGTGCTGCTGCACTTACATGCTGAGTGACATGAACAATCCTTTACTGTGAATCACTAACTGAACAACTGAATATTTATTTTAACTTATTTTTGCACTCTTAAATAAGAATTTCTGCAGTTGTGTAATAATTTATACATTCTCAGAGAATATTAGGAAAATAAAATAGTTCCCATAAAGACAAAATAAGACATGGACTGTGTATGCTGGAGTCCCATGTAAAGGTGGTGGGTTTCCACTGGTACTAATGACCATCTTCATCTTAAATTCTAATTGATGACTGCTAGCTCTGACCAACTGGTTAATCCATAACTACAGACATCACGATAAAACATCTCCACTGAGCTGTCCTGGGTTCTTTCACAGTTTCTTATCCTTCATCCATCGTCAGGACTGCATATGCATTATAGTCACATGCTTCCTGTATTCAGCTGAAACAGACCAAACTGATTCTGTTGTCATGCAGAGTGATCGACCTGGGTGTAATGGTGCCATGTGATCAGATCCTCAGAGAGGCCGTTACACAAAAAGCAGGTAACTGTAAAGATCAGACTGACAGAAACGTTACGGAAAGTTTCATTTCACAGAGGTTTATTTAATAATGTTAAAATGTTCATCCAAGCGGCCTTCACTGCACATTGCTGGCATTGAAGCAGTAGCTGGATATCTTCAGCCTAGTTTTTGCCTTTCAGGCAGAATTACAGTTACTCAGCCTGTGTGGTGGAGCTGCTCGTGGGTATATCATGATGGGTCAAGTTTACAGGACTTATACTGACCTGTGTGATATATAACTGTTGAAATACAGTAAGAAATACACTTATTATTATTAAAATTCTTATAATTGTAAGAAATACAGAGTCTGAGAGTCCCAAAACAATCTCAAAACAATTTAATTGTTCTATAAGCATTAATATTAATGCTCCTGTCAGATTATTGTCCTAATGATAGAGCACTGACGAGTCTGTAGTCTTGCATGATGATGGGATATTTTGTTGCTTTTGTGTACTAACTTATTAAAAATCAGGACAACTTATAATCATGATATGACTGTAAACAACAGCAGCCTCGGGTAGTGAACGGTTAGAAAATAAGTGGTTGGAGGAGATCCTGTTAATCATTACAAGCATTAATAATTAGTGTGTGAGCACAGCTGTGTGTGGAGTCTTTTGTTGTTATTTAGACTTTTCTCTCAGGCAGGTTTTCACAGATTTTCATTTTCTTTCTATGCATAGATGAAGAAAATAATATATACATTTAAAGATGATTGCATCCTAAAGCTGAACACGTTGTCATTTTAGCCTGCATTTTTCAATAAGACCCTTTTAAGCAAAAGCTCAAAGTATTGTTGAGGATTAAGACGTATTAGTTTGTAACAGCAGTTGTGTTCTTGCTTTGGTGCCTCAGATGTCATTGGTCTGTCTGGTCTTATCACCCCTTCTCTGGATGAGATGATCTATGTGGCCAAAGAGATGGAGAGACTGGGAATGACCACACCGCTGCTGATTGGAGGAGCCACCACATCAAAGTATTGCATACCTACAATCACAAAGCTCTAATTCTGAACTAGATACAATGTAAAGTTCAAGTCAAAGGTTACGTGTAGGAGATGCACTAACAGTCGCCCACATAGAGTCTCCAATGAAAACGGAAGGAAGAGTTTGCAAAAGCATTGCAGGCCTGACAGAAAGTATTCACAGGGCTTCAGTTGTTCCACATTTTGTCCTTTTTTTACGTTTGTGTTCAATTTATTTTGATCGTGTGAACAATATACAGACTTTCATTTAGGGGGAAAAAAGAAAGAAAATTTGATTAAATTAATTGTTAACAATTCTGTGGACAATAATGAGAATTATAGTTGGCAGTGTGTGCCCACAAACCAAGCCATGAAGTCCAAGGAATTGTAAGGAATTGTAAGGAATTGTCTATAGACCTCCAAGTCAGGATTGGATGAAGATACAGAAACATTTCTGCAGCATTGAAGAGCTCAGTGAGCTCAGTGGACGCCGTCATCTGTAAATGGGAGACGTTTGGAGCCATCGGGGCTCTTCTTAGAGCTGACCTGACCAATCTGAGCAATCGGGTCACTCTGGGAAAACTCCAGCATTACTTTGTGGAGACGTTAAAGCTACAGCACATCAAAGAAACCATGAGAAAGTTCTCTGAACTGATGAAAGAACAGTTGAGCTCTTTGGCTTCATGTCTGGAGGAAACCAGGCGCTGCTCTTCACCTGGCCAGTAGCATCCCTACAGTGAAGCATGGTGGTGGCAGCATTATGCTGTGGGGATGTTTTTTGGCAGCAGGAACTAGTCGGGGTCAAGAGGAAGATATCCTTCATGGTAACCTGCTCCAGAGAGCTCTGGACCTCTGGGGTGAAGGCTCCAACAGGACAATGACCCTCACACTCAGCCAAGGGGACGTAAAAATTAATCTACTTTGGAATAAATGACAAAATGTGGAACACTTGAAGCACTTGCAGACTTTACAGCATCACTGTAGGCTTTGCAGTGAGTAATATAGCCAAGCTCCATTCTCAAGTGTATAGATAATGTAGTTCAAATGTAACTTCAGAGTTGTCACAACATTGGAAACTGTCCACAGTGGCCAAAACAGCTTTTTTGTTGTATCCACTGGGATTGACTCACTGATGCAGTTCATCTTCCAGCCACTGGAGGCTGACTCCAAAAGTGAGGCAGCCTCGCGTGGCTGTAAGAGCATCAGGGTCACCATAAATGTTTGCATAGACAATCCTTATGATGGCTGTAAGCAGAAGTGCAGCAGTCGAGTAATAAGCAAACCTGTACTTTGTGTTGGGTAGGGTACACACAGCAGTGAAGATTGCCCCTCGCTACAGCTGCCCTGCTATCCATGTTCTGGATGCTTCCAGGAGTGTGGTGGTGGTAAGAACATCTGCCTTGACTCCAACTTTTCCATGATCGAGAACGATGGATGGCAACAAACAACATTAACATTGTGAACGTTTCTATACACATTTAGAAATGACAGTACTAGCCTCACATGAATCTAAATAAAATGGTCCATGTTATAGCTAATACTGCTTTGAGGGGAGAGGTTCAACGTTTTGCATCAATCAAGCATCAAATCTTCCAAATTGTTTAAAAATGCTGTGTGATTTAGTTTTAAACCGTACAGGATTGAAATCTGTTTTTCCAGCACACAGGCTTCGTGTGGTTACATGTTGTTTCCCTGGTCTGTCTCAGTGTTCACAGCTGCTGGATGAAACAGCAAAGGAAGAGTACTTCGAGGAGCTGAAAGAGGAGTATGAGGAGATCAGACAAGAGCACTATGACTCCCTGAAGGTAAAAGCAGCGAGTAGAGAAGAAGAAACCAAACATGGAACATTTCTCCATCCTTTACTGTTGTACAGCAGAGCTGCTGTTAATGAAATCACATGCTTGACTGTTCGTGGCACATGTGAATAAATCTGTAGGTCACACTGAGTTATACTTGTTACATAATCACCTGTCTCCCTGTGTGTTCAGGATCGCTGTTACCTGTCTCTGTCCCGGGCTAGAGAGGCGGCGTTAAAGATAGACTGGCGCTCTCTGCCCCCGCCAGGCAAGTCGAGCAATGACCAGCAGTAGTTGTTACCTAATGTGTCTGATTTTAATAAGGTGCTAAAACAACAACAACTATTATTATTATTATTATTATTATTAATGTGTCCGATTTGAATAAGGTGCTAAAATATTTGCATTTGATGAAGATTGAAATGTTGCATTTCGGGCTGCAGCTATCAAATAATCTGTAAATAATTCCATCGATTAATCGAGTAATCGTTGAGAAATACTTTTGTCTTATTAGTGAGCAATAATAAATATACAAAAGGGAAAAAATGCGAGTGTTTCAGAGTTTCTTCTGCACTGCAGGTCTGTTGTCTGCTGTGTAAAGTAAAGAGCAGGTGATGGAGCAGCTACAGAGTTTGTTGATCAGGTGCTTTGATGAAGGACGCCTGCTGGTCTTTAATGATGATCACAGGAGCAGCTCTGCTGTTTAGGACACTAGAAACTCGTTTTCGGCGCCTCGGTAACGGCTCCGCCTCGGTAACGGCTCCGCCTCGGTAACGGCTCCGCCTCTTTGCTCTTCGTGGTGAACAGACTCTGACCTTTTCTTCATGCACTGCTCCTGAATACGTTTGTATTGCAGATTGTGTTTAGTAGCAGATGTGGGTGAAACGGTCACATTTACATTGTTAAAAACTCACTGCAGAAGCAAAGAATTAGTGTTGAGAATTGTTTTAAATGATCTAATTATTTGAATTACTCGATGAATGGTTGCAGCCCTGGTTGTCCTTGGTACATACAGAACTGTGAGCAGACTTCTCTGTGTTTCAGTTTGTCCTCAGTTCCTGGGCACTCGTGTGTTTGACTTGTATGATCTGAACAGCCTGCTGGACTTCATCGACTGGAAGCCGTTCTTCGATGTGTGGCAGCTGAGAGGAAAATACCCCAACAGGGGATACCCGAAGATCTTCAACGACAAGACCGTTGGTACGAGCTCAGTCAGGGTTATTTAGAAATATAATAATATATATAATTATATATTATTAGAGCACTTCGCTCTCGCTCTGCAGGCCTACTTGTTGTTCCTAGAGTATTTAAAAGTAGAATGGGAGGCAGAGCCTTCAGTTTTCGGGCCCCTCTTCTGTGGAACCAGCTTCCAGTTTGGATTCAGGAGACAGACACTATCTCTACTTTTAAGATTAGGCTTCAAACTTTCCTTTTTGCTAAAGCATATAGTTAGGGCTGGACCAGGTGACCCTGAATCCTCCCTTAGTTATGCTGCAATAGATGTAGGCTGCCGGGGGATTCCCATGATGCATTGAGTTTTTCCTTTCCAGTCACCTTTCTCACTCACTATGTATTAACAGACCTCTCTGTATTGAATCATATCTGTTATTAATCTCTGTCTCTCTTCCACAGCATGTCTTTTATCCTGTCTTCCTTCTCTCACCCCAACCAATCACAGCAGATGGCCCCGCCCCTCCCTGAGCCTGGTTCTGTTGGAGGTTTCTTCCTGTTAAAAGGGAGTTTTTCCTTCCCACTGTCGCCAAAGTGCTGCTCATAGGGGGTCATATGATTGTTGGGTTTTTCTCTGTATCTATGAAGCGCCTTGAGGCGACTTTTGTTGTGATTTGGCGCTATATAAATAAAATTGAATATAAATATATACTGCACCTGTACTGTAGGAAATGGTTAAAATTCAATTATAAATGGATACAAGTGGAGTACAGGAGAGGAAAAAAGTCAAATTTACTGATTAATGAATCAGACCATACAAACTAAGCCATGAAGAAGTCTTGAACCGCCCTGATTACATTTTGCTTCTTTCTGAAGGTCTTTCAGGGGTTTTCTTGGTACAGCGGCTGCGCCTTTGTTTTGGGCCCAGTTCTTGTACCTGATTTGTAACTTGGCCGCTGTGCTACCAGCAGCCTCTTGCACATCACACGGCAAAGATAACACAGCTTGACAGGCATGAAATAGTGTTCTTACAGCAACAGGGCCATTTCCAAAGAGCTATTAACTAAAAACGTGGGATGTCTGGGCGCGTGCAGCGCTTCCTCAAAAATGTAAGGAAACTGGACAAGTGGAAAGAAAAATGTCTGCAGCACAGGACCAGTATCAGAAAATCATGTCGTTGAGAAATGCAGTAAAAACCTGTCACAGAAGATCAGAAATGGTCTCATGTCTTGAAAACTAAAAGCATGAAGCTTCAGAGGAAACAGGATGAACTGCAGGTCTTAAAGGAAGAATTCAGGGAAAGCGACTGAACTCGTGATCTTTGTGATGCAGGTTCAGAAGCTCGCAAACTCTTTGACGATGCCCAGCAGCTGATCCACCAGATGATTGATGACTGCAGACTGAAGGGGCGGGGCCTGGTGGGATTCTGGCGCGCCCAGAGTAACGGCGACGACATCAGGGTGTACAAAGACGACGCTGCAGTGGACGGGGACACAGAACCCATCGCCACGTTCCACGGCTTACGGCAGCAGGTGAGGGACTCTGATTCATCCTGCTGCGACAGACATCTTTAACATCTTGTCCTGTATAAATATTGTAATATATTCATTTTAAACACACAACCGTCTCCTTTCTGTCAGTGTTGTTTCAGCGGTGTTGTGTATTTGTGCTGCAGGTGGAGAAGGATGGCTCCTCCTCCGAGCCGTACCTGTGTGTGTCGGACTTTGTGGCGCCTGTTGACAGCGGTGTGGCAGATTACGTTGGATTGTTTGCTGTGGGCGTGTTTGGAGCTGAAGAGCTGAGTCAGCAGTTTCAAGCTCAGGGAGACGACTATAATAGCATCATGGTCAAAGCTCTGGCCGATCGACTAGCTGAGGTACTGTTTCCTGTAAAATATTAAAAACTTTATGCGGCAGATCACACCTTTTTCTCCTCCTTGGTAATTATACCGCAGTACAAGCGCCAATGTTGGCACGGTAACGCCAGGTTTACTTGCAAGTAACAGCTGGTTAGCCATTTAAAAATCCTTTCTTCTTTTTGTTTCAAACTCATGGCTCGCAATTGTAAGTCATAGCCAATAACTGCAGGGGTGCAGGCGTTTCATGTTAGAGGTGCTTGGTTTCAGCTCTCAGCCATTGCATTGACGACTAGCACTCGTCTACATTATACTGCTCTGATCAGTCGCCAACTCAGCTGGGATTGTTAAAGTCTGATGAACAATGGAGTCTGAGAGTCTACAGTTTAGTTTAGGGAAGGGAACTTCTGTCTATGTTTTTCAAGCTGACACCCTACTTTTTAATCTGTGCTAGCGGGGATATAGTCCTGTGATGTCTCCAGTATTCAGAGGCAGCTGGATACAATATGGGAACAGGTGTCTCATTTCTTCTTTGTCCATCTGTCCACCATGAAGGCATTTGCTGAAGAGCTCCATGCTCGTGTGCGTAAGGACCTGTGGGGCTACAGCACCGATGAGGCTCTGCATACCTTGGATCTCCACAGAGTTCGATACAAAGGAATCAGACCGGCAGCTGGCTACCCGAGCCAGCCCGACCACACAGAGAAGACTATCATGTGGAGCCTGGCTAATATCCAGGAGAAGACTGGTGAGAACACCAAAACCACATCATATCTGACTCGCTGAAACGGATCCACTGTTGCTTAAGTACAAACGTTATGCTGAACAGATGAGTGGGTTGGATTAGCTTAGACAGACGTCTTTAACTTCCATAAGTATTTTTGACGACAAAGTATTGCAGTAAATAATCTGAATTACTGGTTTGTGCAGCAGCTGCGTGATGCTGTGATGTCAGCATGAAGCAGAAGCTTTGAGGAGGGTTGAACAGTCTGGATGAACCTCACATATTCATTTAATTAAGTACAAATTTCAAATGAAATCTTCCAGTTTTCTGCCTGTGTTCAAATGTTCATAGCCTATGAAAATAATCAGATATGCATAAATATCTTTCTGTATTCACATTTTTATCATGAACATTTGATCAAATCACATGACTGCATATAATCCACAACCATGGCTTTAGTTTCACACCCTCCAAACTCCAGCTGCAGTTTTTATAACTGAACCAGGACATGGATTCAGGCGACTCTCTAAACCTATTTATCACGATGAGTGTATGTTGGTATTGTGCATTCATGTGCTTCAAATCACCTTTTAGAGGGAAAGTCACACTCATGCAAAAAGCACACAGGTGAGAGTGCTTTTATATACTCTCACCTGTGGGCTTGCATCTGCACAGGGTGCCAAAGGCTGAGCAGGTAATGACCTCCTCAGATGTAGTAAAAACCATCCTGTAAATGTCAGCTGAGAGGCTAACCACGCTATTAACAAAACACTGCCAGGTGTAGTTTTTTATGCAACCCACTGATCTGCTGTCTGTCTCATGGACATTTCCATGTGTGCGTACGGTTGTGTGGGTGTTTACTTGTGCATTTGTGTGTGATTGTAGGCATCGGTCTGACAGAGTCCCTGGCCATGACACCTGCCGCCTCTGTGTCTGGACTTTACTTCTCCAACCCTCAGGCTTCATACTTTGCTGTTGGAAAGATCACCAAGGAGCAGGTATCCATTGATAATGTACCTCACTGTGCATCAGTGTCGAACATGGTTACTATAGTTTCATTTAACAGACTGTTTTTAATCTAATATCTGCAGGTCAGGATTTCTTAAGGTCTTAAACCTGAAAAAGAGAGATGTCCACTTCCTGTGCTGCTTTCTGTTTTGTCCATGTCCTGGTCTCTCTATGAGCTCCTTTTCTACCTGACGTTTTCTGCTCACACTGGCCAAACGTAGTTGATGCTACGGGTCTCTTCCCAAACAAGAGCTAAACGTGTGGCCTCTGTGCACGTCTCATCTGTAGGTGGAGGACTATGCCAGCAGGAAAGAGATGAATGTGGAGGAGGTGGAGAGATGGCTCGCTCCCATCCTGGGTTATGACAATGAAGTGTGAGCTGCAGCAGAGGATCAAGTTTACAGTCCAACCATTCCACTTTGGCTCCCATGAGTTGTTACTGTAACTCTGTCACTCCCTCTCACTGACGTCCCCGAGCATCTTCTTTACCAACCTGTACAAAGACAGGACCTCGAACTTTTCTATTACGATAAACACTACAGCAAAACATGTCATGATAGTTGTTGACAGTTTATCCGTCTGTCAGGTACCGGACACATGCACATAGTGGTGTTTTCTTTAAAAAACAATTTAAAAAGCACACACTGTTGCTGCACATTCAATGGCCGATTTCCAAATGTGCAATTAAAGGTTAATACTTGTTGGAGACCATTTACACATGCCCTCAAACAAAGATCACTTAGAAGAGATCGAATCAAACCAATGATACTCACGAGGCTCGTTAATACCAACTGATTTTACTTCAGCTTTTTATTTGTAAAGAGAAGATTTGTAGATAAACACAGAATGTGTTCAAGTTTTAATTTCACGTTGGTCATTTTATTTCTAAAACTTTAGCAGTATTTTATATGGAAACTGAAATGTGCTGGCGTCATAGATAACACACTAGTAATGACAGCATGTTGTTCACGTTTAAAAAAACTTGTTTTAAAAACAAATTTACATAAAACATTTCAAACTCGTCCACAGCTGTTCTTCGTCTGCACATTTAGGGAAATAAGACGGATTATGTCAGGTTATAAAGCTGTTTCTGTCAAATAATTCTGGTGCTGGTTGCTTTAGTCAGACTATTGTAATGTTTCAGCACAAGGGTTGGTGATCACTGCTGTTTACATGTGATTGTTTTATAAACGTTTTATCAAAGTAAATGTCGTTTATGGATCAGTAACAGATACGTGACAGACTAAAGGAGAAATGTGACAGCCTTGTTGTTGAGAACATTTTCTGACATAAACCATGAAAAAAGGTTTCTGGATATTTTTTCGGTGTCGTTATGACGACAGCCGGTGTTCATCTTAAACCGCTCGGGGTGCAGTCATGTTCAGATGTCCAATCAGGAGATTCGACAGCTGAAAGATTTGCTGGTTAAGTGCTCTTTACAAGTCTTAATGCTGCAGTGTCTGTTTAACGTTGTTATGGCACTTTGATACCTTCTCAGGCCGTTTAATTTTACATAGAAAACTGTGGATTTCTGATCATTACAAATAAACCTGTCTTAAGCTTAAAGTTGGCTCTGTCTTTTTTCTGAGTTTAACTTTCAGATTCACCTTTTTGTCCATCTGTAAAACAGAAGGTGTCTTTGACATGATGCCCACAACACAAACCTGAAAGTTGGGATAAGAAGAAGAGAGGGGAGATGATTGGTCGGGACCAGAATGACTTCATGCTAAGGACTACTACAGATGGTGTCTTTAGCTGGTCCTTGTCAGGGGCTGTAGGAATACTACAGATGCAGTATTTTCTTTGAGAGGAAATACAGAGAAGAACAAAAGGAGTTACACCGTGTCTTTGTCTAGAGAAGGCATGTGATAGGCTGCCAAGAGGGGAACTGAGAAAGTCGGGAGGTGTGGAGAAGTATTTGAGGATGATACAGGGGATGTACAAGGACAGTGAGATGTGTGGTGCAGGTCAGTGTGAAGAAGACATCAGAGATCAGCTCTGAGCTTCTTTCTGGCTGCAATAGTAATGACAGATGAGCTTAGGCAGCAGTGTCCAAGAGCCTGTGTGTGTTTGGGGGGGGGGGTAGAAATGCAGAGTTGAGGCAGTGAACGTAGATCAGTTTTACATACCTGGGCTTAAGCATCCAAACCAATGGACAGTGTAGAAGAGAAGTGAAGAAGAAAGGGCAGGTGGGTTGAAGTGGGTGGAGATGAGTGTCGGGCATGAAATGGAAGGTTTACAGGATGATACTGAGACCTGCTGTGATTGGTGGACCTGGAAGTGGCAGAATTGAAGATGCTACAGTTTTCACTGTGACAAAGACGTCAGGAAAGAAGGAAAAGCTCATATTTCTATTCAGACTCTTTAGTTTGGTCCTGTTTGTGGTTTCTTTTCCTCTGTTCTCTGCTCTGCTACTCGTCTCTTCCCATTAAATGGTAGTAATTCCTCCCCACTCTTCCCATTGTTTTAATCTGATTTTATGGGTTCCTTCTCTTTAGTGTCTTTCCTGTACAGTTTCCCCCTGTATCACCCTCAAGATGACAGTTGTTGTGAACTGTCACCGTATACATACAACTGATATGAATTGTACTGAACTGAATGAGATCAAAAGCCTCCCATGATCCCAAAGTAGAGTTGTTGTTCCCGAGCTGCAGCCTCGGACAGCACAGTGAACAGAGACTGGGTCTCTTCTGTGGCTCCTCACTGAGTCCTCAACACCTTGTTCCTTTGACTTTCACAGGTCTACACAGCATGCAGAGTGATGCATCTGGCACAATAATAATCATTTCATTTAAAATGTGGACAGTGTAAGATGGAAGCAGATAATCTGCTGAGGCAACTCCATAGACGGTGTGGGGTCCAGTGTTTTTAGAGCTTAAACCATACAAAGAAAGCTTCACTTTAAACACTCATTTCACTGTAAAGCAAATCTTTTCGCCCAGTAACAATCCTTTGGAGCACACCTGAACACGCTCGTCTAACTGAAGACCAACTGAAGACCAACTGAACTTTTAATTGCATGAAATAATTTATTTATAGATGACAAATGATAATGATTTTCACTTATGTCTACAAATCTATTCTTTTGTACACTTGGGTCGATGAGTATTTGCACTGTTTGCCATGTGCACCACCACTGCAGAAGAAACTTTAAAAAATCTATTTGTGACTAACATACAGATTTCCAGCTTTAAATCAAGAGGTTTAACTGAAGCATCGTATCAACTTTTTTAGGTATTAAAGCTGGTTTTATAAATAGTCTCACATTTTCAGAAGCTCTAAATAATCGGGTAATTGACTGACAAGCACTTTTTACTTGATTGCTGTTTTTATTTCAGATAAACAGACTCCAAATGTCTTAATTTGCTAGTTTTTCACTGGAACTGTCAATATGAGGTCCAAAAAGATGTTCATGCATATGACAAATGACATGTATAAATTAGGGGGGTGGGGGGTGGAGTGCTTGGTACAATTCAAGACTTATGGCACATTAATTACCCTCATTAATAACTCAGTGGGACCCTGGAAGACAGCACGAGTTATTCCCACTGCTGTTCTGCTTACGCCTCAAGCCCCTAAGCTGACACATCACTGAAAGTGGTTCACGAGTGGAGTGATCCTGAGCCGTAGTGGATGACGTCAAGTTGTATGTTGTATGTTAAGGGTGAGCGAAGCATCGACTCACGGATCCACCCGTCTGCAGCAATGACCTCAGGATGTAATTGACAGGAGAAGTGTGGCCAAATGGCTGCAACGAGAGGGAAGGTGATCAGGACTGAAGGACGCAGAATTGCAGACATAGAGGACGGCTACAAGTACCTGGGTATCCCAGAGGACAACAGGAACATCATGAAGCCACAGCCACATACCTCCAGAAGGAAAGACAAAACCATTCAAGTTTCTTTGTGAAAACAGGGGCTACTCGACTCTATAGTCAACTTAGATGATGCAGAAATACAGGAGGTCAAAACTCTTTTTATTTACAAAATTTGTATTTGTCATATTTGACTTAAGATGGTTAAGAAGTTGACACTAAATAGTCATTGATATAGCCAAGCTGTTTGAACATGCATCCATCTTCTCCAGGTTGTTCGCAGGAACACCAAGGCGTTCCCAGGCCAGCCGAGAGATATAATCTCTCCAGCGTGTCCTGGGTCTGCCCCGGGGATTCCTGCCGGTGGGACATGCCCAGAACACCTCACCCAGGAGGCGCCCAGGATGCATCCTTGTCAGATGCCCGAACCACCTCAGCTGGCTCCTTTCGATGTGGAGGAGCAGCGGCTCTACCCCGGATCTCCGGCGTCCCTGCCCTATCTCTAAGGGAGAGGCCAGCCACCCTCGGAGGAAGCTCATTTCTGTCGTTTTTATCCGCAATCTCGTTCTTTTGGTCACTCCCCACAGCTCGTGACTATAGGTGATGGTAGGAACATAGCTCGGTGAAATTTTCAAGTTTTTCTTATTATATAACAGTTTTGACTGAAGCATCATCCTTTACTGTCACTATAAAATAAACTGAAACATACATGTCATCAACATACACAACCCATGACTGTGACTTTGTTTAGTCCACAGGTGGAGGAACTCCAGGGCTCAAGGGCCGGTGTCCTACAGGTTTTAGTCCTCGATCCAGCAAAGCTGATTTAAATGGCTAAATTATGTCCTCAACATGTCTTGAAGTTCTCCAGAGAGGAACTGAACTAATCATTTTCAGGTCTGCTGACCCAGGTTGTGATCTAAAACCTGCAGGACACTGGCCCTTGAGGCCTGGAGTTCCTCACCCCTGGTTTAGTGGAAATGCTCTCTGCTGCAGGGACCAAAGTGGCCAGCAGAGGGAGTAACCCGACCAACGTACACACTACACACATACACGCTCCTGTGCAGCTCCGCCCCCGACGAGCGTGAGCCATCCAATGAAAGAGCAGTTCATCTATGCGTTGCCTTTCTCTGCTCACACAACACACACACACTCACACACAAGCACAGCCAGCCTCGGCACACAGACGCTGTACGAGCATCACCGTGTGAACACTAACCATGGCTGAAGGAGGAGAAGGCGAGGATGAAATCCAGTTCTTGCGCACTGTAAGTGTCTCTCTGCTGCTTCCGGAGCAAAATCCCGGCGCTGCAGTGAGAGTTCACTGCGTCTTTCTGCTCGGCTCTGTGAGTGTGCGTGCGTGTGTGTGGTGATGTGGGCTGGGAGTTTACCGCATTAAGGGATGACAGCTCCTCCACATTGAAGTCACTGGTCAGGGAGTCCGCATCATGCTGACAGGAGATCAGGGGGTGGAGGAGGCGTGAAAACGCACTAACAGAAAGACAGGACAAGCAGATGAGAGGTGGAGAACGGTGTGTGGTGCTGCTGTCATTGTTCATAAAAAGGAGCTGAGCAGCTTGCAGTCTGCGCGGCGGCGCTGGTGTTGTGTATTGGGTGGATGCGGGGCGCAGTGCGGTGCAGACTGGCAGCATGAAGCCTGCAACATCTGCTGCACTTCATTCCAGCAGGACTGGACGTCCCTCTTTGGAAGGCTCATGCGGTGAAATCAGTCAGTCATCCGGAGGTCTACGTGAGAGGAGGTGTTGCTTTACAAAAAGTTGCACGTGAATGATCGCGTGAGCTCAGAGTATTTTCTTTCTTGATGAAGGGAACAGATGCTCTGATGTACCTGCACAGATCATCTTAATTAATATGCATTCGTGTTGATGTGTAGTTTTAGTCTGCGTGCAGCATTTCTGGCCTGGACTGAGATTATTCCAGCAGATCTGTTTTGCTTGTTTTGGGGATTGTCGCTGACATAACGTTGCCATCATATTGCTGATGACTGCAGTAGTACTAAGATGCAACGAGCTGATACTGGAAAACCCTTGGAACAGGTTGAAGTTTTTGGTAGGAAAATGTGAATAGATGGGCAGTCGCAGCCTGTCCTGTATCCAGGGGAGCTTAATTTTCTAGGCTAAAATTGTTCATATGCTCTGTCAGTCAGATTAATGTGTTATATGAATAGAGTCAGACCCAAGGTTCAAAGCCAAAAGCTTTTAAGTGCAGAATTTACATGTTCTTCCTGTGTGCGTTTCCTCTGGATACTCTGACAATCAAAAGACAACATGTTAGATTGACTCTATTGAAAAACGCCTCCAACCAAGACAGGATTCTTTAGACCAAGTTTATAAAAAGACCAAGCCTCTGCTTGGGGCGGGGGACTTTTGTTGTTCTTCATTTCATCAGTCAGATGTAACAGAATCCCAGAAGAGCGCCACAGACGAGGTGGCACACAAAGCATCAATGTTGGCTGCTGCTCACGGGTGACAAAAGGCTGAATATGAAGGAATCAGAGGTTCATCGTGCTTTAGAATTAGCTGCAAACGGCAGATTGTTACAGGATTACTTCAGTAGTTTAGTCTTTTTAGTCCATGACAGTTTTTGAAGCTCATTTAGGGTATTTTGATGAGCTATTACTGGATGTCACATTTGTGCCATTAAAACTCAGAAAGTAATAACACATGCATTAACGTAGCTGACTGGAATATCATTTCACTCCGCCGCCGTAAAAGGCCGATGGGATATTGTTGTCACCCCGCTGGGTGACATGGACAGTTTGTGAATAACTTGCAGGATTATGAAATTCATGCCGTAGGTGCATCTGCTAAAAGGCTCAGACAAGTTCAAATGTCAAACCCGTCAGGTCACCGAGGTCAACTTTTCTCTAAATCACAGATTTTTACATTTCTACCACACGTGCATCCAGTAGGAGGCTGATGGGGAGGCTTGTGATAGACACTTGTTCATATTTTCTTCTTTATCAGACCAGAGCCAGTGTTTAACATTGCACTAAAATAAGTACTAAGTACTACTCATTGTGATATATCAAATTCATAATGGCAAAATATTGTAGAAAATCTTCTCAACAGTAAAATATTATGTCTGATTGTTATTTTTATTATTGTTTTTCTTTCAAAAACCAACACAAGTGTTTTTATAGAGGCTGATAGTCAGTCAGCAAGATGGCAGCAGCAGAGTCACATGACAAGTCAAACAATCTTTGGTTTTCATGTATTTTTACTTGAAAACTATCAGTTTTGTTCCTAATTTAATTCCTTCAAAATCAACAGGATTAGATTAAAATTAAATAAAGACAAGTCTTTGCATTTATATTGACAATTACAGCTGTCAGCTGTACTAAACTGGCATACGGTCGTCACACTTCAGCATTCAAACGGAAACATTTCAACATGTCACATCTGGTCACGAACCACTCTGTAATGTTTTACATTTTTGTTATTATCATCATTAAAATATAATGTTAAACATTATTAAATAATAATATTGAAGAGTATCATATATTGTAGCTCACATGCGAGGGCTGTGTTTTCTACCACATCCATCTGATATAAGATTTGAATATTAGATTTGAAAATGATTCCTACACAAATATAACATGTTTATAATAAAAATACCAAATTTCTTGTTTAGACGTATCCAGACTGGGTGTTTTATTCGGACCGTCTGTTTAGTCAAGTCTACATTGCGCTGCCAGTGGTTCTAATTTTAAGAAAGTTTATATCTTAACAGGTTCTGTGGAAATTATAGGGAAAGTTGCACATTTTACTTAGAGGTTCTTATCATCATGATTGGAGTGGGTGCTTGTGTTTCAACCACTAAGGTGAAGGTGATCTGTTATAGTGTCCTGTGGGCATTTTCCTCAGAATGCTGCTTTCAGCACCCAGACATGTAGCAGGAAATTAAAAGCAAAAGCAGAGTTGGAGGTGGAGACTCCTGGTTACTACACAGACAAGCTTCCACCAGTCGCCATCTCAGCCTGTGAGCCGTGGCTGCAGCAGGAGGCACTGCTTTCATGCCAAAGCTCGTCATTTAATGTAATTCCTGAACATACTGACTGAAGAGAAATTCACGAGTCCATAATGTGAGCTTTGTTATAATGAGTTCATTTGTTTCATGTGTACTTTTATGTTTTTATTTATGTTTGAAGTAGTACAAAGTGTGCAGCATCAGGCTTATATTAGAGTGCCTGAGGAGGTTTATGGGATAATTAAATATTATCATCAGTAATAACATGTAAAAAATAGTCCCGTGGTTAGATTTATTTGTTTGTTTGTTTATTTGTAGCTCTTAGATAAATGATGTCAAATGTGGCTGCTGTTGTGGTGCAGAATTAAATGTACATTGTTTAGTAGTTTTAGCAGGACTCATGTGATATGATGATGATATGATTGCTTCTATAAACTTTGCACTTCGGCTCAAAGGCGCAGCACACGCCTGCATTCTTTTTATGACTTTATGACTGACTGACTCTCATCTTGGCTGCTTTGATGCTTATTTAAGGATTTTGACATGTTTGCTGTACAATGCTTGCACAAAGACAGCGTTTTGTAATTACTTATTTTAAAGCATTAGCCTAGCCTTATTTCTACGTCACCCCTGGATTTGCTGAAAAATTACTGTTTGCTCCTCTTGATAATGTTTCACCCTACTGCCTCTACGCCTTTACTGTTTCCTGTGACTTGGACACTCAAAACAGCAAAGCAGCTTTCTTTCAGGTACGCATGACTTAATAACGGCTTGTAAATTTACATGCAGGCCTTTTGTTTCCCTCTGCCCCTACGTCTCATCTTCTTCCTCCTGCTCCATTCCTACCTTTCATGTTCCTCTGCACCCCTCCCTCTAATCCTGCAGCACTCCTGCTAAGTGCACTTTATATGCAGATCAATACATGGTTTCTGGTGACTGATGATGTGTCAGCACAAACCAAACAGCATGGCAGCAGCTATGTGTTTGTGTTCATTTAATCCCTGTTACAGCGAAATGTTTGTTTGCAGAGAGTAAATGAAGCCAGAGCACAAAATTCCAAAGGAGTACAGGTCAATTTAAATAAAAATATCCACTGTGTAGATGTAAAAAGAAGCAGCAGTAGGTAAAAGCTAGTATTTTAGGTTGCTCTCTACTCCAGTGTAATGGTTAACACCTAAAAGATCCCTGGTTCAAGACCAAGAGGAGACAGTCTAGCCAAGAGGACACAGTGTTACCAAGAGGAGACAGTCTAACCAAGAGGAGACAGTGTAACCAAGAGGAGACAGCGTTACCAAGAGGAGACAGTCTAGCCAAGAGGACACAGTGTTACCAAGAGGAGACAGTCTAACCAAGAGGAGACAGTGTAACCAAGAGGAGACAGCGTTACCAAGAGGAGACAGTCTAGCCAAGAGGAGACAGTGTTACCAAGAGGAGACAGTGTTACCAAGAGGAGACAGTGTTACCGAGAGGAGACAGTGTTACCGAGAGGAGACAGTCTAGCCAAGAGGAGACAGTGTTACCGAGAGGACACAGTGTTACCGAGAGGAGACAGTGTTACAGAGAGGAGATAGTCTAGCCAAGAGGAGACAGTGTTACCGAGAGGAGACAGTGTTACCAAGAGGAGACAGTCTAGCCAAGAGGAGACAGTGTTACCAAGAGGAGACAGTGTTACCAAGAGGAGACAGTGTTACCGAGAGGAGACAGTGTTACCAAGAGGAGACAGTGTTACCGAGAGGAGACAGTGTTACCGAGAGGAGACAGTCTAGCCAAGAGGAGACAGTGTTACCGAGAGGACACAGTGTTACAGAGAGGAGATAGTCTAGCCAAGAGGAGACAGTGTTACCGAGAGGAGACAGTGTTACCAAGAGGAGACAGTCTAGCCAAGAGGAGACAGTGTTACCAAGAGGAGACAGTCTAGCCAAGAGGAGACAGTGTTACCAAGAGGAGACAGTGTTACCAAGAGGAGACAGTCTAGTCAAGAGGAGACAGTGTTACCAAGAGGAGACAGTGTTACCAAGAGGAGACAGTCTAGCCAAGAGGAGACAGTGTTACCAAGAGGAGACAGTGTTACCAAGAGGAGACAGTGTTACCGAGAGGAGACAGTGTTACCGAGAGGAGACAGTCTAGCCAAGAGGCAACAGTGTTACCAAGAGGAGACAGTGTTACCAAGAGGAGACAGTCTAGCCAAGAGGAGACAGAGTTACCGAGAGGAGACAGTGTTACAGAGAGGAGACAGTCTAGCCAAGAGGAGACAGTGTTACCAAGAGGAGACAGTCTAGCCAAGAGGACACAGTGTTACAGAGAGGAGACCGTCTAGCCAAGAGGAGACAGTGTTACCAAGAGGAGACAGTGTTACCAAGAGGAGACAGTCTAGCCAAGAGGAGACAGTCTAGCCAAGAGGACACAGTGTTACCGAGAGGAGACAGTGTTACCGAGAGGAGACAGTCTAGCCAAGAGGAGACAGTGTTACCAAGAGGAGACAGTGTTACCAAGAGGAGACAGTGTTACCGAGAGGAGACAGTGTTACCGAGAGGAGACAGTGTTACAGAGAGGAGACAGTCTAGCCAAGAGGCGACAGTGTTACCAAGAGGAGACAGTGTTACCAAGAGGAGACAGTCTAGCCAAGAGGAGACAGTGTTACCGAGAGGAGACAGTGTTACAGAGAGGAGACAGTCTAGCCAAGAGGAGACAGTGTTACCAAGAGGAGACAGTCTAGCCAAGAGGACACAGTGTTACAGAGAGGAGACAGTCTAGCCAAGAGGAGACAGTGTTACCAAGAGGAGACAGTCTAGCCAAGAGGACACAGTGTTACAGAGAGGAGACCGTCTAGCCAAGAGGAGACAGTGTTACCAAGAGGAGACAGTGTTACCAAGAGGAGACAGTCTAGCCAAGAGGAGACAGTCTAGCCAAGAGGACACAGTGTTACCGAGAGGAGACAGTGTTACCGAGAGGAGACAGTCTAGCCAAGAGGAGACAGTGTTACCAAGAGGAGACAGTGTTACCAAGAGGAGACAGTCTAGCCAAGAGGACACAGTGTTACCAAGAGGACACAGTGTTACCAAGAGGAGACAGTGTAACCAAGAGGAGACAGTGTTACCAAGAGGAGACAGTGTTACCAAGAGGAGACAGTGTTACAGAGAAGAGACAGTCTAGCCAAGAGGAGACAGTGTTACCAAGAGGAGACAGTGTTACCAAGAGGAGACAGTCTAGCCAAGAGGAGACAGTGTTCCGAGAGGAGACAGTGTTACCGAGAGGAGACAGTGTTACAGAGAGGAGACAGTCTAGCCAAGAGGAGACAGTGTTACCAAGAGGAGACAGTCTAGCCAAGAGGACACAGTGTTACAGAGAGGAGACAGTCTAGCCAAGAGGAGACAGTGTTACCAAGAGGAGACAGTGTTACCAAGAGGAGACAGTCTAGCCAAGAGGAGACAGTCTAGCCAAGAGGACACAGTGTTACCAAGAGGAGACAGTGTTACCAAGAGGAGACAGTCTAGCCAAGAGGAGACAGTGTTACCAAGAGGAGACAGTCTAGCCAAGAGGAGACAGTGTTACCGAGAGGAGACAGTGTTACCGAGAGGAGACAGTGTTACCGAGAGGAGACAGTCTAGCCAAGAGGACACAGTGTTACCAAGAGGAGACAGTGTAACCAAGAGGAAACAGTGTTACCAAGAGGAGACAGTGTTACCAAGAGGAGACAGTGTTACCAAGAGGAGACAGTCTAGCCAAGAGGACACAGTGTTACCAAGAGGAGACAGTGTAACCAAGAGGAGACAGTGTTACCAAGAGGAGACAGTGTTACCAAGAGGAGACAGTGTTACCAATTTCTCTGTGATTGTGTTTTTCACTTTGTCTGTTTGTTTTTTTCTTGATTTTTTTTTAAATGAACTTCTAGTTGACAGTTAATTTGTAGGGGCTGGGAAGAAGGAATGAATTGAGGAGTGTTGTTGAAGGACTCACAATTTTAAGTAAACCTCTGGAGGCAGTCCAGTGATATCAGGTCAGAACTGTTTGTTGATCAGCACATGAGATTAGAGATGGGGAAGCAAACACTGAGAAGATTAAGTTGGAGCATGAAAGTCTGAGGGTTGAAGCAGCATTAGAGGGAGAAAGTAAAAGTGGAACAGTTTATACTGGAACTGATGAACGAGTGGAAATCAGCTACTTGCATTTCAATGAGAAGAAGGTGAAGATGGCTTATGTTGTTGCAGTTGAGACAACGACGACACCTGTTTGGGACTAGCTGGTTCCACTTAACTGGGATTAAGGAGCGACACTGGAAAAGTAAATCAGCTTCTTAAGGATGAATTCACTGTCCCATTACATTTTCTCACTTTAAAGAGTTTATAAAAGCTGCATGAAAGATGCAAATGGCAAGTGACCATTATGTTCCTGCTTTAGGTCAAAGGTCAGCTCTAAGTGTGTTTTTTGTTTGTTTAGTTTTTCCCCACCCTTTTCCGGCTGAGGACCATGGACTCAGACTTGGAAGTGCAGATCCTCTTTCCCACTGCTTCACATTCAGCCGCTCCAACGCGAGTTGCAGATCATGAAGCCAGCAGAACCACATGACCTGCAAAAAGGAGGGATGAGATTCTGAGGTCACCAAAGCAAAAGCCTCCCACCATCTGGCTACGCCTATGTCCAGAATCTGTGACAGAGGGCAGCCCTGATGGACTGTGTTCACTATGGACGAAGTCCAATAACAGAACACACCTTAATTTCAGATCAGCAGGCCGTTCCTCCCAATCACGCCTCTCCAGGTCTTGCTGTCATTGCCTACATGAGCATTAAAGTCTCCCAGTAGGAAAACGGATTCGCTACATGTAGCAACCTTCAGCACCCTCCACCACTGACTCCAAGAAGGTTGGGTATTCTGACCTGTCACTTGGCAAATAATTGCAGATAACAGTCAGGACCTGTTCCCCAAGCTGAAGGCGCAGGGAAACCCCCCCCCCCCCCCCCACTCACTGGCAGAAACTCCAGTGTACTGAGCAGATAAAGGATTGCCCACCCTGCTCACTGCCTCTCACTGAAGGCAATTCCAGATTGGAACAACGTCGATCCTCTCTCCAGGAGACTAGTTTCCGAGCCCAAGCTAGTTCAGGTTCTTTCCCTTTCAGAGAGGTGATATTCCATGTCCCAAAAGCCACCCTCGATAGTCGGAAATCAGTCTGCCAGGGCAGGTTTTTCGGACTGCGCCTGGGCACCGGTCGCACTTTGTGGATGGGGCCGTGGTAACCCAGTCTTGTGCAGGGTACACAGGTCCTTTGCTCTTTTGACAGTTAAAGGGGTCCTTTGAATTGCACTTTGTCTGGTACCTCACCCAGGACTAGGGATGGGTACCGGTGTCCGGTGCCATGATGGCACCGGTTCTGACATAAACGGTAGTAACCAGACCGAAAAGCAGCGCACATTTCGGTGCTTCATTTCGGTGCTTTTTTTTCCTGAGCTGTGACACACTTTGAATTCTAGCCAATCATTTTACGTTTCCGAGGATAGTAGGCGGGCCCCGGTACGTACGTACTTTTAGAGCAGAGCTACAGATTAAAAATGCCCAAGGCGAAGCAGTCAAAAGTCTGGCTGTACTTCACAGCAAAATATGCAAACTCAGCAGCCTGCAACAAGTGCTTTAAGCTGATACTGTGATACTGTCAAAGGAGGTAACACCTCAAATCCGATGAAACACCTGGCGACGCATAGCGGGTTTTTTTAAAGCAGAAAAATGCGCCGTATTTGATAGCTTGCTGCGAGACCTCACACCGAGCGCATCTCCTGCGGGTGTGGTGGTGACGGATGATGATGGCAGCAGCAGCCGTTCTTCTCTGCGTGAGTAGCTTCATGATGTTCGTGTGTAATTTACGTTCAGTAGGCTAACCACGTTATTACATTAATGCATGTAAGGTGAACTAGCAAACATCATCATAGCTACATGCGGCTGTCTTCTTGTTTGATGGCAGATACTCCCTTCACCCTGGCCAAAAAGGCTAAAATGACTAAAGAAAAAGTGGAAAACAGTTAAACATGAGGTTTTTGGACAAAGTTTGTTTTTGTTTAAGCACTGCTTCCAGCCAAGAGTGATGCCATATATGCCCTATAGCTGCAGAAAAGGCTAACATTGTTATCTTTTTACAAAAAAACAGCTGAACATGAGAGGTTTTTGGACCAATTTTGTGTTCTCCATTCTTTAAGCACCGGTTTGAGCACCGTTTAAGCACCGGCACCGTTTCAAAAGTACCAGTTTGGCACCGGTATCGGATAAAACCTAAACGATACCCATCCCTACCCAGGACCAGACAAAGAGCCACGTGTGTGTGTAATACACCTTTTTCCTTGGGGGATCCTACCACATTGCAAAGCAACCCCCCCCCCCCCCCCCCCCCAAATAACATATCCCTGCACCATGTTAAAGTAGAAATTCACAGAAGGGACCTTTGAATCAGTTTGATACAAATAACCAGCCATTTAAGTAACACATATGTTATTTGTAATCGATGCCACACAAGAACATTTATTTTTATTTTTTATTTTTTATACCTTTTATTGTTTATTTTATTTTATTTTAACCTGCTAAATATGGGACAGACTTGACTGGGGAAAAGAAAGAGGGAAAGAAAAACAGCGGTGAAGAGGGACGGTGATAAAGGGCAAAAAACAAAAACCAACAAAATAAGCAGACAAAAACACATCTATCAATCACCTGGATCACCTGTTGAGAAAGGAAAAAGAGAAAACAAGCAGAAGAAAAAAAAGAGCAACATAATAAACAACATCACGATGATCTATGTGAATATAACAGTAAATACTAAATATTAAACATTATTGTGCAGCACGTAAGATCTACAGCGCACAGTGTGCTTTGAGGAGCCAAAAAGGGTGTAGTTTGTGTGTGTGAGCACCCGTGTGTACACCTGTGAGCATGAGCGCGCTTGTTTTTAAAAGAACATTTTCTGACCTGACGAGCATGTCAGTGTTACTCACAAAGGAATGAAGTGAATGAATCTATTGTTCAAACCTCTGTGCGACTCTGTGGATGAATGTACACAGTGATGAGGTCAGGGGGCAGATGTCACAAATGGCGATCTCTAACAAAGTTAACAAAACGTCAGTTCTAGGTGGCTGATGGCTACAACGGATAATGCTAGCATTACACATGCAACAATAGGAAATATGTTAGGATGAAATACATTTAACATTTCCTTTCTGGTTGTATAACAGCATCATGTTGCTTCTTGTTTTGCTCACTAACAGACATGGTGACTAGAGTTCCCTGTGAGAGGAAACAAACGTGTTTGTCATAGCACTTTCTCATCTTCAGCTGTTTGCTTTTATGGACTCAGGTTACTGCTGAAAGTGAATAATATAATTTCACAAGTACCTGTAACCACAGTGGGGGTGAAATTAGCAGAAAGAGGTGCAGCCTACTGTAAGAGGGTTTGAGAGTAAGGAATGGCACAAAGAGTGTAGACTGTTTTCAGGAGCAGTGATGCTGACATTATATGTGTTAGCATAAAACTCAATGTACCCATTATGCCATCTAAGCACCATCCTAAATTCATCAAGGGAGCTTAGTTCCCCATGTAAGGACATGCTGACCGCCCTGTGGAGCAAAACCGTTTTTAAACACACGCTGCTGACCCACTATACACTTTATAACACAGATGGAAGTTAAGAACACAGCTTCTAAAACAAGTAGCATGACACAAGAAGAAGAGTGCAGATCCGTGACTGTCTATGACAGGTACAGTGTCAAATCAGTGCATCACCCTATAAGTGTATGTTTTTTTCCTTTTTCTCCTTAATCTTGAAACTTTCTTTTAATTTTCCAATTGCTGTCACTTCAAGGAGCATGCACATAAAATTCCCAACTAAACACGCTGTTTAATAATTTTATGTGCATGCTCTTTAAAGTGACAGCAATTGGAAACAAAAGTAATGTCATATTAAAAAGTAACCTTCTTCAAGTGTAGGTTTTATGTAACAAGAGCTCAAATAAACCTGTCCTCAGCAGGTCTTAAAATTAAACTCATGATGAGACCCTGTTATCATTTATTTAACAACAATTAGGCCAAAATGTTGACACAGTGTGTGAAACATTAAGTACACCCCTACTGCTTCCATCAGAATTAAAAGAAAGAGAAACATCCAGGTGTTGACAATCAAATGCAATTGATTAATTGATCATCGCCATTTGTGACCATTTCTATAACAGCAGAGGTGACAGCAAAGAAAAGACATCAGCAGTTGTTGATGGGCTTTATGACCCTTCCAATCAAGATAAGATAAGATAAAACTTTATTAATCCCTCGGGTGGGTTCCTCTGGGAAATTCGGTTTCCAAAAGCACAGCACCGACAGAAGTTACAGAGTTACAGAATATTATATATATATATACACACATATATAAATACAGAGACATATATAAATAAAATATACGAAGAGAATAAATAGAATAAATAGGAATAAAAATAAAAATACAAGTGAATTGCACATTTCAAGTATGGAGTCTATTGCACTGCTGATTATTAACAAAAGTATTGCACAAAAGGTAATTGCACAGTGAAGTGAAGAGGCACCACAGCTTAGTTGTTCCCCCCTCCTTTGTCCTCCTGTCTCCCCTCCCTCTCCCCTCCAGAGAGGAGTTAAACAGTTTGATGGCGTGTGGGACAAAGGAGTTTTTAAGTCTGTTGGTTCTTGTCTTTGGGAGAAGCAACCTGTCACTGAACAGACTCCTCTGGTTGTTTATGGCCGTGTGCAGAGGATGCCCAGCATTGTCCATAATGTCCAGCAGTTTCTTTAGTGTCCTTTTCTCTGCCACTGACACCAGAGTGTCCAGCTTCATGCCGACCACAGAGCCAGCCTTCCTGATCAGTTTTTCCAGCCTGGATGAGTCCTTCTTTGCTGTGCTGCTCCCCCAGCACACCACAGCATAGAAAAGTACTCCAGCAACCACCGACTGGTAAAACATCCTCAGGAGCTTCCTGCAGATGTTAAAAGACCTCAGCCTCCTGAGGAAGTACAATCGGCTTTGGGCTTTTTTGTACAGGTGCTCTGTGTTGCATGACCAGTCCAGTTTATTGTCCACCCACAGCCCGAGGTACTTGTACTTGTTGACCACCTCCACCTCCTCCCCCTCTATCTGAACCGGCAGTGGACCTGCTCTGGACCTCCCGAAGTCCACAACCAGTTCCTTAGTCTTTGAGGTGTTGAGTTGCAGGTGGTTTGTGTGACTCCATGCGACAAAGTTCCTCACCACACTTCTGTACTCCTCTTCCTGGTCATCCCAGATACACCCCATGATGGCTGTGTCGTCTGCAAACTTCTGAATGTGGCATAATTCAGAGTTGTAGCAGAAGTCAGAGGTGTACAGGGTGAAGAGAAGAGGGGACAGCACAGTTCCCTGTGGTGCTCCTGTGCTGCTGACCACAGTGTCAGACGTGATGTCCTTCAGCCTGACGTACTGTGGTCTGTCAGTGAGGTAGTCGGAGATCCAAGCCACCAGGCAGGGATCCACCTCCATCCTGTTCAGTTTTTCAGACAGGACTGGATGGTATTAAAGGCACTGGAAAAGTCCAGAAACAGGATCCTGACCGTGCCTTTTCCCCCATCCAGGTGTGAGTGGGCTCTATGCAGGAGGTACAGGATGGCATCCTCCACTCCGACACCCGCCTTGTAGGCGAACTGTAGTGGGTCCTGGGCATGTTGTACCTGTGGTCGGAGGAGGTTGAGGAAGAGCCGCTCTAGAGTCTTCATAAGATGTGACGTCAGTGCCACCGGTCGGAAGTCATTCAGCTCATTGGGCCGGTTCCTTTTGGGGACCGGGACGATGCAGGATGTCTTCCATAGAGCGGGCACTCTCCCCAGTCGCAGGCTGAGATTGAAGACTCGTTGTAGCGGCTCCCCAAGTTCAGCAGCACACGCCTTTAGCATCCTCGAACACACCTTGTCTGGACCTGCTGCCTTTCTGGGCGAAGCTTCCTCAGTTGTCTCCTGACCTGATCCACTGTGACACTGGGAGATGTTTGGGAGGAGGGGGGTGTCATTAGTGTCAGGAAGGGGGGAACCGAGGGAGGTAGGAGAGTGGGGAGAGGACTCTGTAGTAAAGGTGAGGGGGGGGGGGGGGTTGTGGGCTGGTCAAACCTGTTGAAGAAGTTGTTGAGTTTGTTTGGGGTCAAAGGAGCTTGCAAAGAAAAGCGTCTGGACTTCTTTAAGTTGCTTGAAGACGTTTCACCTTCATCTGAGAAGCTTCTTCAATTCTAAGGTCAAATGGTGGAGAGTCCCAGATTTAAACCTAGTGGGAGTTTCCCCCCACAGAGGGACAAATGGACCCCCTAAAGATCCTCTAATCGCCTGAGCCAAGGTGTGAAACTGGGTGTGGGTCCCAATCAGCCAGGGTTTCGGGTGAGTTCATTGTGAAACCTGGCCCCACCAGTACAATTAGAAAAAGACTGAGCAAATATGGCTTTTATGGAACGGTGGACAGGAGAAAGCCTCTCTGAAAAAATACATGACAGCACGGCTTAGGTTTGCAAAGGTGTTATCAAACCACAGTACTTCTGAAACTGTGTCTTTTGGCCAAATGAGATACTAAAGAGGAGCTCTTTGATCATGATGATGCATATCAGCACAAACCCCTCACACTTCAATTCAACTCAATTCAGTTTTTTTTACATTGTACCAAAAATTATAACAGTTGCTTAAAGGCAACCCAACAATCATATGACCCCCTATGAGCAAGACCTTTGGCGACAGTGGGAAGGAAAAACTCCTTTTTAACAGGAAGAAACCTCCGGCAGAACCAGGCTCAGGGAGGGGCGGGGCCATCTGCTGCTGGGGAGAGACAAGGAAGACAGGATAAAGACATGCTGTGGAAGAGAGACAGAGCCATTAATCATTAAATGTAGAGTGTTGCATAAACACAGTGAGTGGGCAAATAAACGGTGAGTGAAGAAGAAACACTTGGAGCATCATGGGAATCCCCGAGCAACCTAGACCTACTGCAGCATAACTAAGGGAGGCTGAAGAAAATGAAAAGTTTGAAGTGTAATCTTAAAAGTAAAGGGTGGCTGTCTCCTGAATCCAAACTGGGAGCTAGTTTCACAGCTGACCCACAGCTAGTCAAATGCTACCAGTGCCACCCTTTCATGTGAGCACGTGGAAGAAAACTTCAGTGAATTGACAGTCAGCTTCATGTGATCGCTTAACTTGATTGGCAGCGTTTGGGTAAGTGAATCCATTAAATGGAAAGATACCCTGGGTATGTTGAACTTGTTCGTAGTACAGGACCCTGGGCACCTCGCAGTCATAGAGTCGATGTGAACTCTCTGTTTGCCAAAGTATTCTAGAGTCAAATGTGAGGCCATCTGTCTGACAGCTAAAGCTTGGTTGAAACTGGGTCATACTCCAGGACAACAATCCCATGGACAACAGCAAATCTGCAGCAGAATGAGCTGGAGGCTTACTTACTTTCATACAGTATGAAAGTTTAATGACTTCCCTCCTAGTTTCATAAATGTTACCTCTCCATCAAAGCTGCTCAGTTCTCTCGCTATCAATCAAAAACTGCCCCTTGTGTGTTTGTGTGTTTGTGTGTGTGTAATACACCTTTATTTAGACGCGACAGCACATTTATGCAAATTGCTGTGAACTCCTGTGACGTGTTCAACAGAGTTTAGCTTTAACATGTTAATGTGCATTTGGTCAGAATCCTTTGCATGAATTTGACCTGCTGAAACCAAGAACTAACAAACCAACCGTATGCTGGCCAGCCATTAGTGCCCTAACATTGTTCACCCGAGATTAAACATTTTCAGGTCGCATCAAAATGTCTCTGCATCATTTCTGGGCCCAGAGGCTAATTGGATTTCTAGATACAAATATTGTCTGGAAACCATGAAAATTTGGGTGACTGGTGAGACGGTGGTCGCAGCAGATGGCCGCCCCTCCCTGAGCCTGGTTCTGCTGGAGGTTTCTTCCTGTTAAAAGGGAGTTTTTCCTTCCCACTGTCGCCAAAGTGCTGCTCATAGGGGGTCATATGATTGTTGGGTTTTTCTCTGTATCTATGAAGCGCCTTGAGGCGACTTTTGTTGTGATTTGGCGCTGACACTTTGGAAGTAAAAACAGTTTTTTATTGTGACTGAATTTCAGACAATTCAAAAAATATATTTTAAAGTTGACAGTAATGTCAGAGCAGTCAAGAACGCAAACTTCCTCACTCGTATCTGGCAGTAGACTGTATATACAGCATGGACATGGCAAGCTCAGCCATTGCATTGAGATTCTGCATTTTGAGGCCTCAGGGCATTTTTGAGTTTTTGTTTTTCCTTCTTTGTCTTTGTTCTTTTTGGAGCCAGTTTATCAAATGAGAATGAAAAACAATTACCACATTACTGTATTCATGTTATTTGTATTATTAACCGCAGGTGTACAGCAGCCTCTTACCATCGAGCTGACAGCCATCTGTGAGTCCGAGTCTGAATTTGTGTTGAAATGAGGATTATTTCACACTTCACTGTTTGAACACAGCAGATTCCTCATGATACAGATGTGCAAACTGTACAGTTGTAGAGGTCATACTACGTATTAAAGAAGGTGTAAGTAACTGAAAATCAGCACACTGTTGCTCATTTCTTTCACATATTGGTTTCCTCCCATTGTCATTTGGTCAGGCTGATATTTATCTGATAAATAGTAATAAGTCGAACAATATTTAACCATTTAACATTTTTCTATTTATTTTTGTTCTCAGCTTTTTTAATGTTGTTTTGTATTTCAAAGATCTCTCTCCTTTCATCTCCAGCATTGCTGTCCTAAAACTCCTGACCTGTTGGTTATTGCTGCTGAAAGTTGCGATTATTTCGTTCTCATTGGACACTGACTGGAGCTGGGCAAGCTGAGAGACCAGCTGGTCTGCTTTCACTGTTCAGACATCGGTTTGGATCAGCTCTTTTTATGGAAACATAATTAGCATTAACAGATAAACGAGCTTCAGTGATTGAGCATCTCAACAGATGAGTTTCCTCTTGGTCAGAGTATGTGATCTAGAGAAGAATGAGTGATAAAAAGTTGTTAATAACTCCTTTTGAACTTTAGCTCACTTTAACTTTTGTCTGTTTGTGAGCTCATAAACAGCATTTTTTTGTCTCTGCTTGCCTGTCTGTGAATGTCTCTGCATGCCACGCCTCCTCAGGTTATTGTCGAGGGTTTCAGTGACTCTCTGGATACCTGTAAAGGTGGAAGTCTTTCACAGGATTTTGATTATGTAAACAGGACTACGATATACGCGATATTCATAGAAATCTATTAGTTGATGTCAACTGTTTACATTTAAAGACAGAATAATGGATGCCTAGTGGGTCAAAAGGTAAGCAGTGGGAGTGCTATCAGCGGTCTACAGGACTGTGCGTACACCGGGGCTTGTGAACATGCTTTGAAGGTGACCTTTAACAGGTTCAAAGGATGAACAGAGAAAGAGGGCGAGGCACGAGTCAGAATCTTAACTGGGAATGTTGTTTTCTTAGCAATTGTAATGTTAAATAGTCCTAATAGAACAGATGTGCTTGTTTGGTTTTTTGAGCTTGGCTTGTTTCAGTAAACTGGGCTTTTAAAAAATATATTCAGAGTCAATGAATTCGGTTTGATAAAGCTGAAGGTGAATCCCTTCAGAACAGCTTAGACTGTCAGAATAGTTTTCAGTCACACTGGGTTTGATCTCCAGAGTCTCTCAGTGCTTATGTGAAAGGGACATGAATCTAATTAAGCTAGCATCAAATGTATCACTCTGACATGTGGTGGCCTGCATTTGCATTCTTTCATACTATACGGCATATAAGGCTTGGTTTAGCACTGTAAAAGTCTCTGGCTACAAACTGTCTCAGTGACTTTTTCATGTGATCCCAGACTTCTTTCTTCATTATTTGTAATAGTTAAAATTTTACATTTGATTAGCATATCTAGGAAACCACTGAAGCATATATCCTGGTCAAGAATCTAATCAAGATTCCTCACATTGATACTCGAGGCCAAGGTAAAGCCATCCAGAAGAAGGATGTGGTTAAATACCATATTTCTAAGATTTGGTACAAGGGAAGTGAAATGCCTTCCTTCAGGTAATGCCACCGTTTTTCCACAGCAGCGACAGCAACACAACAGCGAGATGCTCCTGCTCTGTGGTCCTTTATTTCTGAGACTTTGCATGTGACGTGAGGTTTCTGCTATACTGGACATGATGATGCCTGCCAATTCTGCTGCACTGTTGGGAGCAGCAATCACCATCGACAGAAAGAATCTTTGTTAATCACTTTCTGCTGATTTGGATAGAAGAAGACAAGCAAAAAGTATTTATGTGATACAGTGGAATCAGATAAATAGTAGTAACAGTTACAGTCGAACAATATTTAACCATTTAACATTTTTATATTTATTTTTGTCCTCAGCTTTTTTAAGCTGCCTCCTCCACCACTACTCTCTGCAACTGCCTTTCATCCTCTTCCTCCTCAACTGAAGCCTTACTCCTGAACTGACGTTTAGGCTCTAACATAAGAACTCTTACAAGAACATGCTTATTCATTCTTGATATTATCACAATTAGTTATTGACAGGAGGTTTGTCTGCAATCCTCCTGTCTCCAGACAGCTGACAAGAGCCGACAAACAACAACATCCCACACAGCAAAATTGGTATGGCCCAGATCAGGCCCACACAATGTGCTTACACATGGCCCACACACTGCAAAGAATGACGGCCCTTTGTTGGCCCAGATCTGTTTTGCCAGAGGTGGCCCACACATGGGCCATAACAAGGCCAGTTGCAGACACACTGGTGGTCCTCTGCTGGCCCGTGTGTGGATTACACCTGGCAAGCCTGATCTGGGCCACCAAAGGGCCGTCAATTAATATTTTTCTATCATAACTCTGTTTCTACTCTCATTTATATGAGTGCTTGTTGTTTGTTGTATATTTGCTTGTATGACAACTGTGGGGCTACCTCCACATGTACACGGGTATTTTTGAAAACCACTTTCATTTTGAAAAAATATCTCCGCCCGCATGTAAACACTAAAACGAAGTCAAACCCATCAGGAACATGTCAAATCCTAACTTTGTAGAAATGCTGGCCAATCAGAAGTCTAGAAGCCTGGGAGGGAAAGACTAAACAGTTTTGTGCTCTCACAAAACCTTACGTACTTCTGAAAGGTTTTTGTGTTTTCCTGGAAAGGCAGCTAATTTTGTGTTACTTTTCAATCGTAGCTCAACAGTTGGGAGTCCGCCTTGTAATCGGAAGGTTGCCGGTTCGAGCCCCGCCTTGGACAGTCTCGATCGTTGTGTCCTTGGGAAAGACACTTCACCCGTTGCCTACTGGTGGTGGTCAGAAGGCCTGGTGGCGCCAGTGTCCGGCAGCCTCGCCTCTGTCAGTGCGCCCCAGGGTGGCTGTGGCTACAATGTAGCTGCCATCACCAGTGTGTGGATGGGTGGATGACTGGATGTGTAAAGCGCTTTGGGGTCCTTAGGGACTAGTAAAGTGCTATATAAATACAGGCCATTTACCATTTTCAAGTGCCTTCATCATTTCAAATGTTAATAACTAAAGACAGTATTTTGGCTGGTGTACAGTCACAACTTAGGAATGAACAAAATGTATACAGCATACATACATTTAAGTAAAAAAAAAATCAAATATACTAAACCCTAATCCCAAGGCACTTTATATTATAAGGTAAAGACCTAACAATACTACTTTTTTAACTTTTTTTTTCCAAGGATGAAGACTTATTAAGATACAGGAAGCCTACCATCAATTAAGCTTTAAAGAATCAAATATAATAAAATTCCCCCCAAATTTCCCAAACTCTCTAAAAATGTCTAAAACAACATTACTGAGAATCCTTAAAAGCTCTAAACTAAAAAACTGAAAAAATAATAATGATAAAACCTCAACAAAACCCACAGATCAGATCCGTTCACAGCTTGTTTCTCTTTTACTCAAGTATTCAAAATCTGGACATGTGTTATGGACATTTTTTATTATTCCCATATTAACACATGTGGTGATATAAGCAGGAGGCTTTTTCTCAGGAAGTGGATAAGTAACTAACTGATATTCAGCAACAGCTCCATAAAGGCGCTGAATATTTTGGAGCCTCTCTGCACCGTGGAGCAGAATGAAGGAGGTTCAATTAGACTCTGTTTTATTTATATGTTATTTACAGTTGAATAAACTTTGAACTTTGTATCACCCTCCTCACAGTGTGGACAGTAACAGAGAGCATCAGGTTTGTATAGCAGTGAAAGTAAATATTGCACAGCACCCCTCACTTTTCTGCATTTCTCCTTCCTTGCAGCTTCTCACTGCAGTGCTCTTATGTAATCTGAAAGATTATAGCAGACTGTTGTAATGCAGAGCTGATGAGAAAACAGAAGTGACAGATAGGAGAGGAGCTGAGGAGGTAGAGCGTAAAGGTAGATGAAAGTACAGTACACAGGAGGGAAAGCTTTGCGACTAAGGTGTTTGTTTTTCACCTGCAAATGTGTTTTGATCTGTGTGGAGATTTGTGTGCACATAAAGGATTTAAGAAATGTGAATAGGTAGAGTAACTGATTATAAATGCCTCTGGCTCCTCCTCGTCTTATTGCCAGTAAAGGATGCTCTTACCTCTGTCAGTGGTGACCAGAGATGGGCAGTAACGCGTAACGCGTTACTGTAATCCGATTACTTTTTTCAAGTAACGAGTAAAGTAAGGGATTACTATTGCAAAAACAGTAATTAGATTACCGTTACTTTCCCGTAGGAACGCTGCGTTACTGCGTTACTAAAACCGTGATTTTTTTGCGAGAATGTCTCATGACAGTGACGTAAGCGAGTGCGACGTTCGTGACAACAGCTGTGTGTAGATCAACAATGGATCATATATCGAGTGCAGAGAGAGTATGAGCGTGCAGCGTTTAAAGCGTGGAAGTACTGACCTTACTTTGAGTTTGATCCCATAAAAAGTGACAAAAACATTAGGGTCCGTTGTGCGTGGGAAGAAAACTTCTTTTTACAGCGAAAAAAACCCCTAAACTTCCGAGCAAGCACCGAGTAGCTACGACGTAATGGGAAACTCACAGAGAAACTCGCGGATTCTTCCACTGACCGCTGCACACCTGCACCAGGGTAAACCTCCGCCTACCCCACTCCTGCTTTACAGGTGAAAATAGAGCAACAGGACCGCTAGTCTTTGACTTTATTTATTTTCTGCTGTGTTTTACTTGCATCTATTTGAAAGACTGAGTGTAAACACAAAAAATATTTTATGTGCTGGAATGTGCAGAAAATAGGTTTAAATGTTAAACTAATTTCTTCCAGTCAGAGAATGTTGCAGATAATTAAAGTTTGCTTTATTAAAACTAATAAAACAAGTTTTAAAAAGAGACTTTTCCATTTGATTACATTTTGTATGATGGATTATGTAGAAAAAGTAGAATTGGGCTCAAAGATCTATTTATCACCTATTCAGGTTGTAAATCGTGTTTTTAAAAGGTAACTAAGTAACTAAGTAACTAACTTTTTGGGGGAAGTAATCAGTAATTAGTTACTGATTACTTTTTTCAAGTAACTTGACCAACACTGGTGGTGACAGGAACATGTATTTGCTTTCGTATAACTAATCATATAGTAAATAATTGTCCTTGTTTTTGTAATTATTGGCTTAATCTTTAATAATCTGTTCCACATATTTTCAACAGGTTTAGCTTCATCCCCCCTCCTTAAACATCCGTACCCCGAGCTGCCCACCCGCAGCCACCTGGTTAGACTGGTCAGTCTTGAAGGCTGAGGTGCCACGCTCAAAATATTCTTCTCCCTATGAAGGCTCAGTTAAAATCTGTTTACATTCAAACTTGCATGTGTGAGATGACATTCCCACAATCAATTCAATTCAATTCAATTCAATTTTATTTATATAGCGCCAAATCACAACAAAAGTCGCCTCAAGGCGCTTCATAGATACAGAGAAAAGCCCAACAATCATATGACCCCCTATGAGCAAGCACTTTGGCGACAGTGGGAAGGAAAAACTCCCTTTTAACAGGAAGAAACCTCCGGCAGAACCAGGCTCAGGGAGGGGCGGGGCCATCTGCTGCGACCGGTTGGGGTGAGAGAAGGAAGACAGGATAAAAGACATGCTGTGGAAGAGAGACAGAGGTTAATAACAGATATGATTCAATGCAGAGAGGTCTGTTAATACATAGTGAGTGAGAAAGGTGACTGGAAAGGAAAAACTCAATGCATCATGGGAATCCCCCGGCAGCCTACATCTATTGCAGCATAACTAAGGGAGGATTCAGGGTCACCTGGTCCAGCCCTAACTATATGCTTTAGCAAAAAGGAAAGTTTTAAGCCTAATCTTAAAAGTAGAGATAGTGTCTGTCTCCTGAATCCAAACTGGAAGCTGGTTCCACAGAAGAGGGGCCTGAAAACTGAAGGCTCTGCCTCCCATTCTACTTTTAAATACTCTAGGAACAACAAGTAGGCCTGCAGAGCGGGAGCGAAGTGCTCTAATAGGGTGATATGGTACTACAAGGTCATTAAGATAAGATGGGGCCTGATTATTTAAGACCTTGTATGTGAGGAGCAGGATTTTGAATTCAATTCTGGATTTAACAGGAAGCCAATGAAGGGAAGCCAAAACAGGAGAAATATGCTCTCTCTTTCTAGTCCCTGTCAGTACTCTTGCTGCAGCATTTTGGATTAGCTGAAGGCTTTTCAGTGAGATTTTTGGACATCCTGATAATAATGAATTGCAGTAGTCCAGCCTGGAAGTAATCAATGCATGAACTAGTTTTTCAGCGTCACTCTGAGACAGGATATTTCTAATTTTAGAGATGTTGCGCAAATGGAAGAACGCAGTCTTACATATTTGTTTAATATGTGCATTGAAGGACATATCCTGGTCAAAAATGACTCCAAGGTTCCTCACAGTGTTACTGGAGGCCAAGGTAATGCCATCCAGAGTAAGAATCTGGTTAGATACCATATTTCTAAGCTTTTCAGCGCCGAGTACAATGACCTCAGTTTTATCTGAATTAAGAAGCAGAAAGTTAGTGGCCATCCAAGTCTTTATGTCTTTAAGACATTCCTGCAGTTTAACTAATTGGTGTGTGTTATCTGGCTTCATGGACAGATAGAGCTGGGTGTCATCTGCATAGCAGTGAAAATGTATGCTATGTCTTCTAATGATGCTGCCTAGGGGAAGCATGTCTAATGTAAACAGAATTGGTCCTAGCACTGAACCCTGTGGAACTCCATAATTAACCTTAGTGTGTGAAGAGGACTCTCCATTTACATGCACAAATTGGAGTCTATTAGATAGATATGATACAAACCACTGCAGTGCAATCACAAATTCAAATTCAAATTTTATTCAAATTCAAATTCAAATTTTTACACAGTCATACACAGTACGATATGCAGTGAAATGCTTAGACAACTGCTCGTGACCTAAAGAAAAAAGAAAAGGCTATGAATAAGATAGGAAATAAATATGAAAATTAAAAAGGGTAAATTTAACTAGGAAGGAATAAAATAAAATAAAATATAAAAATTAAGTTAAAAATGAAATAACTGTACAACACAAATTAGAATGAAGGGTAAATTTAACTGGGAAAGAAGATAAAATAAATAAATTAAAGTTCAAAATAAAATAACTGTACAACAAAATACACAAATACACAGTACAGAAATATATAAGAATGTATGAAGAAATATAAATATATATACACACAATAACAGCAGCTGTACAAGTATTAACTGGAAATGAGGAATATAATGTCCAGTGTTGTGCAATCCACATTATTTAGTGTCTTGTGCAGTGCAAATATGCTTAAAGTGATTTAAGTGATGAAGTGAAAACAAAGTCCAGAATGTTCAGTGTGTGTTTAAGAACCATATGTGTGGGTCAGTAATCAAAGAATCAAAGAATGTCTTGATTTGGACATTCAAGAGACAAACTGGCAAGTTTAGTGACTTTTATTTTTACTGCATGTTGTTTTTAGGATTGCCATGTGCTCGAATTGTTTACCACTGATAAAGCAAAAAATCTCTGCACTTCTTTAGTCATCGCAGCGTTTTCATTATTAAAATAAATTTATATTATATAATACATAATTTATATTTCTCTTCATGATTGATTTTTATAATAATCTAAGAATGGCTTCTCAAATCTGACTAAGCTTCTTTAACAATGGACTAATAAAGAATTTCTAAAAACTAAAAAACCCAAAAAGTTCTCTACCATGTTGACAATGTTGAATACTGAACTGCACTGATGGGACACAGCCAGAAATGTAACTTCATACGGCTTGTGCTCCCATATTAAACCGGTGTGACTTGTATCAATAACATATTTAATTTCTTTCTACCAAACTTCTGTCTTTCCTTTCTTTTTTGTTGCCCTTTGTCCCTCATTTCTTTGCATTTTATAGGAATAAGATTTTTGAATGTTCAAAGTTAAGTATGATGCCTGAGTATAAAGGATTTGTTTGCATGAAATGTATTATCAAACTGTAAAAAAAGAAAAATCTGCTATAGCTGTCCTCAAAGAGCTGATTGTGAAGGGCCCTGATGTTCTTTCGAGTAATAAAGTAACTCTTCCACAGACGGTTTTAAGTGATTTCTTGATTCGCCCGGTCAGGCAGTACTAGGACCTGGGAATGGCTAGAGTTGCTTTCCAGAACAGTGTGGTTAATCACAGTGAATTCATGATTTAACAAGGGGGATAATTACTTATTACAGGTAGGGCTGGATGAAATCATCATTTCAAAAGTGCATTTTGTATCAGCTGAGGTTAACTTTGTCTAAAATTACTATTTCTTATCAAAGACGTGAGTGTGACAGCTCCAGCACTATAGGACAGTTTGATTTTATACATATTGTCTTGGCAGTTACAAATGAACACAAGATGGCAAAATTAACTTGTTCGTATGTTTTGCTTTTCTACTCTGCTTTAGCACTCAAAGGACTTCAGTCATCCATTCACGCACATTATTTCCAATGAAAGAACCACAAACAACTTATCTTGCCCAAGGATTCTTTGGCATTCAGAAGGGAGTCTGCCAGAGATCAAACCGCTAACCTCAACCTAACCCAGTTGGTAGACAACATGCTTTACTTCGTAAGCCACAGCCACTCTGACTTTTTGTAAATTAAAAAGATTCTATTATGCTGAGGAAAACTGCATCAGGACGTACCAATATTGTACAACATAGTGAAAGTTTGCACAACACTTCACTGTATCTGACCTGATCATGCTGGACTGTTCGTCCTCTTTTACAAGAAAAGCAAGGAAATAAATCTGGAGCTGCTAAATCTGCATGGCAAATATTGTGGGTTTGCAAACCATTTTTGAAAATATGAAGAACAGGTCATTAAAATCCAATAATTACAAAAAAAAGGGTGATATTTTATTTCATCTTCAGCTTTACTTACTGCTGTAATGCTACAAGGAAGCTAAAGTACTCACAAGAAATACATGCATACTTATACTTAATAATTACCATTTAACTACTAATTGTAAGGAACAACTATCCTAGTGTGTTACCAGTTATACTTACCTAAATAAAGTCTTTTGTCAGCACTGACAGAAGTAAGAGACTGTTCCAGAAATGCATCTGTGTTTATTTACGGTTTGTGCAGTCGAAGCATTTATACACAGTTACTATGCATATGCATATATGCTGTTGCTCCAGGTAGGCTGCACATATTTTTTTATTATTATTGCCATTCTTACCTGCCGTTATTGCCTCATTTTGGGTACATATTAAGCTAGAGGTATGCAGGCTCAAAGCTACTTCAAGTGATCTCCAGTATCCTGTGTTAAGATTTTACTGTAGGTTTCAGGCTCACTGCTTCGGTTAGCTTATTTCTTTCAGCTAATGTAAGAGATTGCAATTGAAACATTACCTGAGCAACCACAACTGTTCCCAGTTACACATAAAGATTTCTTTTTAACCCTCTACAGCATAGCGTTGCCCAGAGGCAACAAACCACATTTTCCTGCGTTACACTGGCCCTTCAAAAAAAAAAAACAACAACTTTTTTTTTCAAATAATGCTACCAGACATCATTTTCCAATAAAATGATGAGTTGAAGGTGGTGTGACTTTCATTTGGGGGGGGGGACCCCTTTCTGCAAGCTGCACTGCATGAGATATGTTGTTATATATTATCTTGCCATTAGGAGGCAAGATAAAGATCACTATTTCACATGTTTATAGTGAAATAAATGTGCATGAATATGTTAAGAAGCATATTTGATTGTTTGTTCTACTTTTGTAAATTTATTTATACAGTAAAACTGTTAATTTTCATTCGTTGCCTCAAGGCAACACTGCACAGTTAGCCCATTTTTTTTTCAGGCAATATAATGCATTTGCATATGTGTGTAGAGATGTGTTTGTGTGCATTTATATGATCATAGTCAATGTTTTTTACTTTATAATCTACTCATAATTACAGGACATGGATGTAAATATGTTTTATGGAAGGAAACCAAGGGAATGTGCACTGTCTGTCCTCAGAAAGTGAGGACAGTGAGCTTTCAGGGTGTGATAGTCAAGTAGAGGAGTGGATCCCTGAATGAGGTTTGAGGGACACTTAGGAGCTCAGGGGTCAGGGGTCAGGGGTCAGGTGGTAAAGTAACTGTGCCTGTGTGTGTGTTAGTGCCCACATAGCAAGCAGGTCTGGCCAGGATCTGGTATCAAGCCGGCACTGCTGGCTGACTTCTGGCATGATAAGACGTATGTCATCCAGATATGGGCCAGGCCTGGCATAGATGGCACTGTCTATGTGGTGGCATGCCACATCTGGCTCGATTGTGGCTTGGTTTATGTGGCCCAGGCTCATAGAAAACAGGTCTGGCCAAAATCTGGTATCAAGCTGGCACTTCTGACTGACTGGTGTTTTGGCAGAGTGTATGTCAACCGGATGTGTGCCAGGTCTGGCAATGACGCCACTGTTTATGCGATGGCATGCCACATCTCAGGTGGTAGAGCAGGTTACAAACTGATAGGAAGGTTAGTGGTTCAATCCCTGGCTCCTCCAGTCTGCATGTCAAGAGTGTGAATGTGTATGAATGTAGTTAGGAAGCACTCAGTTAAGCGGTGAATGTGGCATGTTGTATAGAGCAGTTTGAGTAATCTGGGAGAGTAGAAAAGCACTAAATAAAAAATCAGTCCATTCGCTGTCTGAACAGAGTTTCGTCAAGTTACTTTTGCACTGTTTTGCATGTTCTGGCACATGTTGTTATTACATGGCTTGATTGAGGTACACATTAGGCTGACATCTGGGGCCAGAGCTGAAACTTTTCAGGGCGAGCAGTGTGTCTGCAACTGGCCCGTGGCTGCACACCACCTACAGATGGCCCACATACTGCAATGAATGACGGCCCTTTGGTGGCCCAGATCAGGTTTGCCAGAGGTAATCCACACATGGGCCAGCACAGGACCACCAGTGTGTCTGAAACTGGCCTTGTGCTGGCAAACCAGGTCTGGGCCACCAAAAGGCCGTCATTCTTTGCAGTATGTGGGCCATGTGTAAGCACACTGTGTGGGCCAGATACGGGCCATACCAATATTGCTGTGTGTGTGTGTGGGGTGGGGGTGGGGGGGGTGGGGGGGGGGGGGTGTATTACTTATTGTTGTGGGGACACAAATTTGTTTACACACTCACATTGTGAGGTCTCGCCTACTTTATGGGGACAAATTGCAAGGTGAATCATTCAATTTTAGGGTGAAGGCTTGAGTCAGGATTAGGGTAAGGTTCAGGCAGGGACTTGTGATGGGTAGAGTCAGGATAAGTCTCCAGGAAATGAATGCAAGTTAATGTAATGTCCCCAAAGGTGATGGAAACACAACACGTACGTACATGTGTGTGTGTGTGTGTGTGTGTGTGTGTGTGCGTGTGTGCGCTGTTGTTGTTGTTGGATGTATTTTGGCGTTTTATTGTTCTGTGAAATGTTTACATGGTTTATTTGTTTGTTCATCCTTGTTGTACTAATACAACTTATTATAGAATAACTTGGCATTTTTGTACCCTTGTCGCACAGGGTTGCCTTGAAGCAACAAACCAATATCTGTTTGGGGGGGCAGGGTGTCAAATTTTGTAATTGATATGTTATTAGTGACCCTAAAGTTCCCCCAAAATAGGGAGAAATATTTTTTCCCCAAAAAATTAAAAAGTCATGCACTAGAAGGTTTTTAAAAAAAATAATAAAAATTTCGTACAAAGCTCTAATACTCACTACTTGTGACATCTACTGAATAAATGTAAATAATAATAATAATAATAATAATAAATGTAAATGTACTTATGGCAAGCATATGATAAATGCATTGTGGTCTGTCCATCTAGGCCTGCCACCACTACCAGCTGACTAATGGCACACTTGAAGCCTGAGTAATGTGCGACCTGGTGCTATACACTGAAAATGAGAGAAAGCCTGAGTTTGGTGTGAATGAACCCTTAACTTACAGACAACTTTTCACAAACACAGGGTTCGTACATGTTTTTCAGGGTCAAAGTCAAGCAATTTTTAAGCACTTTCAAGGTCCATGTTCAAGCACAATACCAAAAAAGAGAATGCACATTTCACTTTGCATCACCTCAGTAAGACCATGAGAAAATTAAGACAAATCATCTTAGGTTGACCTAAATACACTTTGTTCCCCTTTTGTTAAAACAGAGAAAAACTCACCACACGACATACTGCAAAAGCAAAAGGTTGCCTTATATGCATATAGTGTATAAACTCAAAACACACATTTCACTTGAAGATGTGCAAATGTGAACAAATCCTTGTCAGAGATATTCATCTCCTGTTGAAAAATAACAACCCCACAAAACAGGAAACTGCACCACATTAAAGCAGACTGACATGCAGAGGTGAGGCAGCCCAGGTGGAGAAATGTGGCTTTTAGAGTTTGGCACTCATTTTATTTCTCTGTCTGATAAGAAAACTGTTCAATCAGATAGTTATTTGTAGTGAATGAAATACAGTTTCAAGCAGTTTTAAGTACCACATCCAAAATTCAAGCACTTTTCCAGGAATTTCAAGCACTTTTTCAGGAATTTCAAGCACCTGTACGAACCCTGCAAACATTTGCAGATTGCTACAAGCCACTGGCGTTCTGTCAGGACAAGGAAGACAAGAAGTGCTTGGCTAGTCCAACTTAAAAGTAGACTTCAATTAAAATGTACCGGAGTAAAAGCATTCCCTCTTTTCATCTGCAGTCATTGCTGCTGAAACTAGGCTTGCCTTGACTCCAGGTGAAAACTGTAGTGTTTCTTCACAGTGAACAAATGGGAGATAAGTGGGCTTTCTACACAAGCTCACAGTGGCTCTGCGCTCACTAAAACAGAGCTACTTCTTCTCACTGTTGCCAAGTGCATGTTGATTGTTGTTTTCTGTGTTATTGTACCTTTATAAATAACCTTGAAACAACTGTTGTGATTTAGCCCAATTTAAATAAAATGGGAAAGAATTGATTTATTGGCATGTAGGGAAAATGAAGTGTAGGATGTAAACGTTTTTAAATGATCCATTAAGCATGTTAGCAAAGCACCATCTCATCTTACCTATATGTTAAAGTCATGCCACTGTAACACGTGCAGATGAAGCGTAGCCAAAGTCACATGTAAAAAGAGCCGGTTCAAGTGTTGGGGAGTTGTAACTGATGACTGTATTTTCAGGGGTTACGAGGAAAACCTTTCAGCCCTTAACATCTGTGCATCCTTACAGAGTTGCACATTTACACAGTTCACACACAACTCGCCACACGGATTGAAATGCACATGTGCAGATTGACAAACAGTTGAATGAAAATGCTTTGTGACATGGTGAACTGTCAATATTTTAAAATACTGGAATAAATATAATTAAATATAATTATTGTAATAATTAAAACTATTGATGACAAATTAAGGCTGTGTACTGCAAAACAGAGGTAAACTGAAAGATGCTGATCTGAAGAAGGCGGATGGAGCCTGGACTTCAGGGCGTATGTTTTTTAAACCAGACATGGTTGAGTTGATGCTCCATTGTCAAGGCTTTCATTGCTAATGTGTTGAACAGAGGTGGGACCAAGTCATTGTTTTGCAAGTCTCAAGTAATGTCAGGCAAGTCAGAGTCGAGTCTCAAGTCACTGGTGTAAAAGTCCGAGTAAAGTCACAAGTCTGAAACTTTGAATTTCAAGTCCTTTCGAGTCTTTAAAAAAAAAAAAAAAAAAGCATGTTGCAGTTATATGCTAAATGTAAATATTAGACCATGTAATTTTTAAATCTGTGTTTTTCTCAACACATGACGAAATAGTGAACTTAGAAAATATACACAAATTGTGAAAATTGCACCTCTATAAAATGCAGCTCAATTAAACTTTGCTCCAAGAATAATTTTCACCGACAGTTCTGAGATAAGCTGCATGTTATTCTTGGATGCGTCCGGCTTTAAAATAGCATGACAAAAATATCATACACATTAAAAAAACCTGTATCACCAACGGAGCCTGGACAACATTTGCTAGTTAGATGAAGTCAGCTGTCTCATCGTAGCAAAAGAGAACCTACTGTTCTTTACGCAACTTCAACTGTCGGACAAAGTTGGAAGCTGTTCCATCTCTGTCTGTGATTCTCTTCTTGCATGTTTTGCATGTTGCATTTCGGTTTTTTGTTCAGTACTTCATGGTTTATGTACCTGAAAAAAATAACTCCTTGCAGCATTTGAGCATTTTTTGTTTTTTAAATCTGGTTAATTTGATTGGCTGTGCTACAGCTCACGCACACATACGTACGGAGTGTGGTTTGAATAAATGAATGAATGGAATTAATGGTGCACACTTTCTATATAATATGCATGTTAACTTTTAGATTTGGGGTGAAATATCAAGTCTTTTCAAGTAAACCGGTTCAAGTCCAATTCAAGTCCCAGGTCACTGGTGTAAAAGTCCAAGTCAAGTCACAAGTCTTAGAACATTTTTTCAAGTCAAGTCTAAAGTCATGAAGTCATGTGACTCGAGTCCAAGTCATGTGACTCGAGTCCACACCTCTGGTGTTGAATCAGTGCTCATTTACTTGTTAATACTAGCTCTGTTTCCACAAATCCACACATCTTAACTGATCTCAGATCGGTTTGGCTGACTGCTGGTCGGTGTAGGTTTCATATCCCAAATCCTTCATCCTGCATTACTGACCCATGCAATGGGAGATAAACGCAATACCAGGGATCCCACTTGAGATATTGATTGCTAAAAACAATAAGTAAACAAAATTAAGCAATTGGCATACATATTAAAAAGGTGCAACACATTTAGTTCTTGTAATTACTGTTTGTTAAATGTTCAGTTTAACAAAGCACCTACCAGTAAAGTATGCTCAGTAGATTGAATAAAATCACGCACCTCGCTAAAACACCAGGACTGATGGAAGCCAGATTTAGGGTGGCTTGCAAAAGTATTTGGCCCTGTATTTATCCCTGATCTGTCTGCTGTGTTCTTTGGACTTCATGGTGTTGTTGCTCCCAATATTCTCTTAGACAACCTCTGAGGCCGTCACAGAGCAGCTGTATTTGTACTGACATTAGATTACACACAGGTGTAGGGCTGGTCGATTATGGCAAAAATGATAATCACGATTATTTTCACTGAAATTGAGATCTCGATTATTTGACGATATTTATTTAACAATAACAATGTGTTGAATAATGACTTTAAAAAATAATATAAAATAGTGCAAATACTGATAACAGTGCAAATGTTTGCAATATAAGAAATAAATGTAAACATCTGTGTTTAGTGAACTTTGCAGTGTTGCTCTGTGGTGCAGCTATGACACTGTAGCAAAGTTTACACACTGTGTCTACTTGATCCACGTCTGACTCATGAACCCATAATGTTTCCACACCACTCAAGTTTTTTTACCTCTTTTCAACCAACAGCAGTCACTCTCCTCTCCAAATAACTTCTGCTCAGCTTTCCGAGCTTCCCTCGGGTCCTCTTAATCAGCGGTCCCCAACCCCCGGGCCTCGGACCGGTACCGGTCCGTGAGTCGTTTGGTACCGGGCCGCGAGAGTTGAGGCTCAGGTGTGAAATGTATAGTTTTCAGGGTTTTTATCGGTTTTCAACGTTATTTTGTTATCGTTTTTATCGTTTACTCTGTTTTCCTGGGTCTTTTCACGTGTGTTATGAATAAATTTTCTTTTTTCCGGTACCGGTACCAGTTTTATTTTGTTGTATTTATCCGCGACACCTTAAAGTCCATGAAAATATTGTCGGGCATAAACCGGTCCGTGGCACAAAAAAGGTTGGAGACCTCTGCTCTTCATTGTTGTGACACGTGTTCAAAATGCAGAGAGGTGCGCTCGATTTGCCACACGGAGCAGCGCGAGAGTAAAGCACGAGGGAGGGGCTAATAATCGGCTCAGTCATTTTTAATGATCGTTGAAAGCCCAGATCGTAATCGAGATTAAAATTTGATTAATTGAACAGCCCTACACAGGTGACTCTATTTAGTCATTAGCACTCATCAGGCAACGTCTATGGGCGACTGACTGCACGCAGACCAAAGGGGGCTGAATAATTACGCACACCCCACTTTGCAGTTATTTATTTGTAACAAATGTTTGGAATCATGTCTGATTTTCGTTCCACTTCTCACGTGTTCACCACTTTGTGTTGGTCTTTCACCTGGAATTCCAATAAAATTGATTCATGTTTGTGGCTGTAATGTAACTGTGTAATGTAATGGGGCCGAATACTTTTGTAAGCCACTGTAATGGTAGCTTTTGTTCTGGAGTCTGAGTTTGTCCTGCTTATTGAAACAGGTGAAAGTAGGATAAACTTTTTCTTATATCTGCGCTCTGACCCTGGTTGTTGCAGCGACCTACATACTGTGAGCTGAGCAGGTGAGAATGGAAGTGTGTGTGTGTGTGTGTGTGTGTGTGTGTGTGTGTGTGTGTGTGTGTGAGTGAGTGTGTGTGTGCATGTGTGTGAGTGTAGAGGATGCAAAGACTCTCTGCAGTGTCTCATACATCATGGCTGATGTGTGCTAAGGATGGATGGCTGGAGGTGTGTGCAGTTTATTTCTAGGAGCCCTACCTATGGAATCGAGCCAACACACACTTACAGGTTGCTTCTGCAGTGCTGTATTTGCTTTGGTCCCAGAGGCTGGCTGCAGCCTCACAAAGTCACCAGAAAACTTTGTAAAGTCAAACTTTATGTGAAGTGTCCCATATATGGGAGTGAGAACACAGTAGACCTAATTGCTGCATCACAAAAAAATGTACAGAACATGAGGGAAAAAAACAAACAGTGCCTCTGATTGTCTTTTCTATACTTTTACAGCAAAGAGATGACAGGAAATGATAGAAGGTGGTTATCGAATAATCAAGACCCAGGTTTTATTTTTGTATTTAAACATTTTTAGGAAACATGTACACTGTGTCATCTGTGTCTCTTACTTTTTCCTGCCTGCATCTCTGTTTCTTTGTACTCTCTTCTGTGTCATTCTTCTACTTGTACTCCAGTTTGATGTGAGGCAGCAGTGCTGCACTGTTGTAATTACAGAGGTATTTGGGATGATGCCAAGAATCACTGGCTACTCCTGTGGCTGTATGTTTCCTTGGTGTATTAGTGCTGTCAGTGAAATGTTGGCAGGGGTTGCATGGTTAAAGTCAAAACCCAACAAATCCTGTTGGCAGTTGTGAATTAATGTGGTCATGCTGGGGCCAGCAGGATGAGATGCTGTCACAGCATGCAGCAGTGTTGCGTCGGCAGGAAATCCAGTGACTTCTAATGCTGTGTTCACTTGCGATATATCAAAAACAATTAAAGCAGCCACCAGACGACCACTGATCCATTTAAACTGCTCTATGGTGATTTCACATCTTGTTTAAAGGTACAATTGTGTAACCTTTCATCAATCTGAGCAGGCTACACATCTACATTTAATTCTCAGTTACTGATACCTGTCAGTAAATGTTTTATATTCAGCAAAATGCTTCAATATGTGTTTTAGTGTCACAAAACTGAATAAATGCAACTGGGGAACAAGGCAGGAAAGGAAAAGGAGAAGTACAATGAAATACTTTCTCCTGGGAGCATTATTTTTAAGAAAAGTGTTCTGTGTAATATATTTAAGACCTTACTTTTTTGAGCCAATGATCCCAACACTGATAACAACAAAGTGGGGAAATACGTCTAAAAGGCACATTTGACCACACAGCATGCAATTAATTTGCACAGATATAATCTCTTTGATATGCTGCTTAGAAGCGGTGTTGACTCTAAAAGTGGAGCCAGTGAAAACCCAGTGAGAATTAATAAGAGAATTGATAAGGAATCAAATCTATTAGTGATATTGATCGATGGAATTGGAATCGCTACATTCTTGCTAATTCTCATCCCTACATGTCAGTGTTATGGTCTGCGGCTGCTTTGCTGCTTCAGGACTTGGATTACTTGCCTTAATTGATGGAATCATGAATTCTGCTCTCTACCAGAAAATCACGAAGGAGAATGTCAATCCATCACTTCATCACCTGAACCTCAGTACAGCTGGACAATAATTTGAAACACACTAGAAATTCCATCTTTGAATGGCTCAAAAAACAAAAGAAACAAACAAAACATAATCAAGGTTTTGCAGTGTGTTCGTCAAAGTTTGGACTAAAATTCAATTGAAATGTTTTGGTATGACCTTAAACAGGCCGTTCACCGTGAAACCCTTTAATGTGGCTGAATTAAAACAATTTTGCAAGGAAGAGTGGCCAGAATTCCTCCACAGTCACGCAAAAGACAGTGTCAGTTATTGCAAATGCTTAATTGCAGTCAACTTTTCAGTTGTAGTAGACCTGGCATGGACATAGTAAGAGCTACCATCCCCTCTCTATCACCAGAGCTAGTAAGAGCTACCATCTATAGACACAGTGCATGCTCTACACTGCTTTCCCCTCCTGAGTCGCTTCACCGTCCGCCAGAATCTTTTCTCAGCAGTACGAAAGATTTGGTTCAGGGTTACCACCATGACAGGCACCAACCACCTTGGGGCTGTTGCTCAGTGCAGCAACTTTAGCAATGGAGATGCCTTCAGACTCAGTGTGCTGTCAAAGCTCTGTCGAAGAGTGTAAAATCAAACCGGGCCTTGGCAAGGCATTCCCAGCACATCCTCAGCTTTAGCCTCAGAAAGGGCATTTTCACTGCAGCTTGGCTAGTGAACATTAGCATCAATCAAGGGTTAAAGTGGGATTTAGCAGGTGGGGGACCCTGAGATCTGTGTAGTGGATCAGCATAGGGAAAAGAATCACAACTCGTAATAATTTCTAATGTGAGCTCCAGTAGGTTTTCTTAGTGTACGTGATGTGATCAGCTGACCTGCTTCTCTTTGTAGATTCACACTGAATTCAACAAGCAGTACACAGTTTGACAGGCTGATGTAGTATCCCCTACAGGACACTACACTGTTAATACTGTTGTTATACAAGTCAGTATACAGTTGGTATAAAGCTGGGATTCAGTGACAGCAAATTCATCGCTGCTACACTTAGTGTAACCTAACTCATGAGCACCTAATGCACCAGTCCAACACAGTGCTCTACTGGGACAAAACTACCAGTATTTTCATGCAATATTTGAATAACACAAAGTTAGTTTAGCTTCGTTTGTTTGGTAGGACGTTTCACAACAAGAAAATACATAATTTATTAAAACACATCATATGTGGTTTAAATTATAACATTACGTGTAAGCTTTACCTTTAATACTAACCTCTCTTCTTCCTGTCCTGTCTGACTTTCTACATCTTTGTCCATCTTTGGGTGAAGTTAGCGCACACACTGCTCTGTCGCTGGAGCAGTCGGACCTTTAGCAACAAACTGCACACAGACAGTTTGTGTGTTTGCTGATGTTTCTCTGAGCTGATAGAATTATTGATTTTGAAATTACCTACCACTTAAAAACGTCAATCCCTTCATGCTTCCTTGTCACCTGCGCTTCTTCTTGCCCACTTTAACTCCTGAGCATAAACGCTATAAATGATTTATATAATTGAACTTAAAGCAACAAGTCGGTTTTGAAAATGTAAGGAGTAGAAAGTGCAAATAATTGTTAAACATGTATGAAGAAAAATAAATACTCAAGTAAAGTACAAATACCTGAAAATTCTACTTAAGTACAGTAACTGAGATTTAGTATTTCGTTACCTCCAACCTCTGGTGTCCAAGGCCTCTGCAATGGTTGAAGACACACAATAACTCTGTCTCACCGACTCTGGAATAATACATCCTGCATTCTTCATTCTGTATACATCTATTTTGTTTGTGGCAGTGATATCTTAGATTCCATAAAAATATCAATTTACAACTAGTGTAACCAAATTAGTCACTCAAAGAATTAATAGACTCAATATGTAAAAGATAAGAATGATCATTTCATTTATTCTGGACACTATCTGCTGGAGAGTGAAGTGTTTCACTCTATTTTCTCTTCCCTCCTGCTTTTCTCCTATTACATCATCATTAATGCTTTCCCCTCCTCCACACTCGCTGTCTTCCTCTGTGCCAAGCTTTTAAACCCTCCTCCGCTGACCTTCCCACTATCAGTGCGTGTGTCTTTCTTTTAAATAACTGATATTAAAACTGGATGTATGGACAGAACTGCACACACACAAAACACACACACATACACCCTGCAACAATATATATATACAGTACTTCAGAAGGCTGTTGTGACACTTATGTCTCAGGCACTGATTTTCATTGTGAGTGTTGATGACAGATACATGCAGACGCAGTTCTTCAGGAAATGAAGAAGCAGGTTGACTCTTGGCTAAAGAATGCAACCACACACGTGCTGCTCTGTGACATGAGGTAGGCAGTGTCAACAAAATAGATCTTCAAAATAAAAACAGGCAAAATGTTTTTTCAAAATGGTGAATATTATATGAGCAAAGAACAATGCTAACATTTTTAAGGTAATTTAAAGGGAAACATGGTGTCCCTGAATGAATCAGCCTTTCTGTGGCCCATATTTTACATTAGAAATTAATGACAGACCAACAGACTGCTCACATATTCAGTCTAACACATACCTACACATCCAAGTTTCATGGAGTCTTTTTCAAGCATTGTGATGACAACCTATCCATATCCATTATCTAATTCAATTCAATTCAATTCAATGTTATTTATATAGCGCCAAATCACAACAAAAGTCGCCTCAAGGCGCTTCATAGATACAGAGAAAACCCCAACAATCATATGACCCCCTATGAGCAGCACTTTGGCGACAGTGGGAAGAAAAAACTCCCTTTTAACAGGAAGAAACCTCCAGCAGAACCAGGCTCAGGGAGGGGCGGGGCCATCTGCTGTGATTGGTTGGGCTGAGAGAAGGAAGACAGGATAAAGACATGCTGTGGAAGAGAGACAGAGGTTAATAACAGATATGATTCAATACAGAGAGGTCTGTTAACACATAGTGAGTGAGAAAGGTGACTGGAAAGGAAAAACTCAATGCATCATGGGAATCCCCCGGCAGCCTACATCTATTGCAGCATAACTAAGGGAGGATTCAGGGTCACCTGGTCCAGCCCTAACTATATGCTTTAGCAAAAAGGAAAGTTTTATCTGACATTTGTTATCTCATTAACTCCTTTCCACTAAATCTTTTATTGCATTATTATTATTATTATTATTATTATTATTATTATTATTATATTATTCATTTACAGCTGGGATGTATGTGACATATATGCTGATTATAGAAACTTTTGAATTCAAAATGATCTATGCACTTTGCCCTGCGACAGACTGGCGCTCTGTCCAGGGTGTGGTCTGCCTCTCACCCTATGGAAGCTGGGCTAAGCCCGAGCTCCTCCTGGGAACTGAATAAGCAGAGTGGATGGATGAATGGTGAAGTCAATGGCTGTTCTTATGGATGTTTCCAGGGTTTTGTTCCTTCATTCATCTATACTTCTCTCTGATTCTCCGTCTTATGTCATAGAGGGATTAGTCATTATTGTACAGTCTTTTCCTCACCAAGCTTTATGTACCTTTGGACTAAAAACATCTCTCTCTCTCTATTCCAGTGAAATTTACCTTTTCTGTTTATGCTAAATAAGCTCTTGTGTCAGGCAGCGTAGCAGTTCAGCTCGAAGTTGCTTTTGAGAGGCTGTGTGATATTTACTGACCAAGCACTGATGTGTGTTTGTGTGTGTGCACATTTCTGAAATAATCAGCCACCCCTGAAACTCTATTCAGTGTGCATACTGAATAGAGTTGGCTGTGGCTCAAGAGATAGAGCAGGAAACTGACCGGAAGGTTGGTGTTTTGATTCCTGGCTGCTCCAGTCTGCATGCAAAAATATCCTTGTACAAGATACTGAACCCAGAGTTGCTCCTGATGTGTTCACAACAGTGTGAATAGAAATAAACTGCTTATTATATGGCACTTTTCTACTCAGAGTGCTTTATGTAACATGCCTCATTCACCCATTCACTCACACAGGCATACAAGCGCTTTATGTATGTCAAAGTGTTCCTCTGTCACACTTCTCCATGTCCTCCTTCACTACACCCATGAATCTTCTCCGCGGCCTCTTTTTTCCTTCTCTCTGGCAGCTTCATATTCAATATCCTTTGCCTATTATATCCACCTTTCCTTCTCTGCACATGACCAAACCACCTCAGCCTTGTCTATCTATCTCCCTTCATATGTTGTCCATCCTGGTCGCACCTCTATCCTGTCTTTTTATCAGTGCCACCCTCTCTGTCTATTCCTTCACTTTTCCACTTGCTTCTCTCTCATTCACACACAAAATATTTAAAGGGAGACTGGGAACAAAATCAAACTGGATATCTAAAGTGGGTAATGTGAAAAATGATGCAGCAGGCTAGTCCATTTTGCTAAAATGTCACTGCAGTAGCTCAAAATAGTACTCAGTAGTTTTCATGGCCTCCATGTGCTTGTGTACATGCTTGACAGCATCAGGGCATGCAATAATATGAGTGATTTGGTCGCCTCCCAGGTTTGGACCAGGGAATCACTAAGCTCCTAGACAGGATGAGGTGCAATGTGATGCCATTGGGTGGAAATGAAACCTGATGTGTTCTATTGGATTTTGGTCAGTGTAAGTGCAAGAGTGGGGGCCAGTCAGTGGTATTCAATTCAATTCAATTCAATTCAATTTTATTTATATAGCGCCAAATCACAACAAAAGTCGCCTCAAGGCGCTTCATAGATACAGAGAAAAGCCCAACAATCATATGACCCCCTATGAGCAAGCACTTTGGCGACAGTGGGAAGGAAAAACTCCCTTTTAACAGGAAGAAACCTCCAGCAGAACCAGGCTCAGGGAGGGGCGGGGCCATCTGCTGTGATTGGTTGGGGTGAGAGAAGGAAGACAGGATAAAGACATGCTGTGGAAGAGAGACAGAGGTTAATAACAGATATGATTCAATGCAGAGAGGTCTGTTAACACATAGTGAGTGAGAAAGGTGACTGGAAAGGAAAAACTCAATGCATCATGGGAATCCCCCGGCAGCCTACATCTATTGCAGCATAACTAAGGGAGGATTCAGGGTCACCTGGTCCAGCCCTAACTATATGCTTTAGCAAAAAGGAAAGTTTGAAGCCTAATCTTAAAAGTAGAGATAGTGTCTGTCTCCTGAATCCAAACTGGAAGCTGGTTCCACAGAAGAGGGGCCTGAAAACTGAAGGCTCTCCCTCCCATTCTACTTTTAAATACTCTAGGAACAACAAGTAGGCCTGCAGAGCGGGAGCGAAGTGCTCTAATAGGGTGATATGGTACTACAAGGTCATTAAGATAAGATGGGGCCTGATTATTTAAGACCTTGTATGTGAGGAGCAGGATTTTGAATTCTGGATTTAACAGGAAGCCAAAACAGGAGAAATCTGCTCTCTCTTTCTCGTCCCTGTCAGGACTCTTGCTGCAGCATTTTGGATTAGCTGAAGGCTTTTCAGGGAGTTTTTTGGACATCCTGATAATAAGGAACTGCCTTCAGGAACTGCCTGCACACTCTTGCCACGTGGGGATTGTAATGTAACGGTGAACCCAGGACCTACTGCACCAGGTTAGGTTTGACAATAGGTCCAAGTATTGGACAAACAATGTTCTCCACGGCTTCTCCGGACCCTTTCACATCTATCACAAACCTGCACTCATCTGTAAAAACCACAGCACCTGACCTTCTGATGTCACCGTGTCTCCGGCTGTATTCACGTTTAGAAGCAGTGCTGAGCTCGACTCCTTCTTCTGCCCATCACTAATCTATCCAACCATTGTGGAGTTGTCAGAATATTTCTGCAGCATGATTCAGAGTTGTACTGAAAGTCAGAGGTGTACGTACAAGGTGAAAAGGTGCTTTCTGTACAGCCTGTCTGTAATAAATGAAATCGTGGAAATGTTCAATGACATGTTTTGCAAAGAGAGATCATAAATATACATTTATGATCCTTTTAATATTTTCAAAAGATAGACTATCCCCCCCCCCCCAAAAAAAAATAAAAAAATCCTTGCTGAAGTAGAATCAGAATCAGAAACTTTATTGTCATTGTCACAGGTACAACGAAATTAAGAATGTTCCCCGATCATTGCATCATCCCTAGCAATATCAAAATATAAATAAAACAATAAAATTCAATAAATAAAATAGATAGAATACTTAAAATACTAATAAGACGTAACAGTAAAACATTCACATACATTTCCACATACATGCTTCAGACCGTGCATAGATTAACACAAGAGTGGCGTGATGGACATTTTTTTTGTAGTATTCAGATGTGTTATTGCAGTTGGATAACAGCTGTGTTTGAGTCTATTAGTCCTTGCGCTGATTGCCCTGTACCGTCTGCCTGAGGGCAGCAGTTCAAACAGGGAGTGGCCAGGATGTGAGGTGTCTTTTATGATGTTTTGGGCCTTTTTAAAACAGTGGATGTTGTGTAGAACTTCCAGTGTGGGGAGAGGGCAGCCAGTGATCTTTTGGGCGGTGTTAATGATCCCTTGGAGTGCTTTCCTCTGAGCCCCTGTGCAGCTAGTGTACCAAATACATATGCAGTAGGTTAGAACACTCTCACTCTCAAGTAGTAGTAAAACTGTGTAAAATAGTTGTTTAAATCCCTTTTAGAGGGTGCACCTCTGTCACAGGGCTACCACAGACAGAGAGACGACTACAGAGTTCATTTGATATTAAAATCTGATTACAGAGACTTCAGTGAGTGGTAGGATCAAACTCTGAGTTGTGTTTGTTGGGGGGGCAGCACTAACCACTCCATCGCTGTGCTGTCCAGTTACTTAATACAAATTCAAAATGCGGCAGTGAAAGAAGTGCAACCAAGCGTGATTAGTTAGGCTGTTCAAGTTGCTCACTTTTGGATTTAAGGCTGTGGAAACTTCTTTTCTTATGTTTTCATGAGTGGCCAATAGAAAAGTACAGCTTAAGGCAATTCCACATTCTTCTTGAAATATCATAAAGGCACAGATGTTGCTTGCAACTCAGTCCCTCAGTGTTTGTCCATTGATTCTGCAGGTCTCTCTTCCTCTCTCCATAAAAGGCTGGAATGCAAACTGCAGCTGACAGATACCAGATCTTTTCATGTGGGGAACACTTTGTGTGTCTCAGCTATTATAATGTCACTAAGGCATGATTCAAGTTAATGATAGCCATAGAGCACGTCTAAGTTATCTTCCAGTTTCTGCTGTGTGCACGTGTGTGGGCAGGAGGGATTGTATGTGTCAGACATTAGCTAGAAGTGTTATTAGGCGGTATTCCAGTTTCCTGTGAACCTTATATGGCTTGTGTGTGTGAGAGAGTGTGATGTAGTATGATTTGGTTTCAGCTCACATATCAAATGAAGCAGAAACAAGATTCAGAGTGACTGATGGATCCCAGAGCCAGCATTTGTAAACTACAGTCTTCTTCATTCTTCATGTTAGATTCAGAGCTCCCGTGTGCTTATTTCAGTTTCACCTATAAAAATATATTTTGCATATGTGGAATAGTAGCCAGGGAGTAGCCCTCAACACTGCCCTCAGCAGCATCGGTAAGCTGCAGCCAGAGAAAAACACTGCAGCAAGCAGTTCATCAGAAACCTCCCCTGAGGGAGGCATTCCCTTTTACAGCCACACGGTGCTTTTCTGTGCTGCTACTGCTGGAAAGCCCTGATAAATAATGAAACAACAGAAGAACCCTTTGGTCCATGTTATCTTTGTTGATTTAGAAAAGAACCTTTAAATCAACTACCCACAAGTGCAGCCACTTGGCAGGTAATTTCAAATGCAGCGTTTCTATCAGCTCAACAAACACACAGTCTGCTTGTGCAGTTAGCCTCACGGTGTGTTGCAGCTAAAGGTCCAGCTGCTGTAATTGACAGGGAGAGTAAAGAAAGAGAGCTAGCTTCACTCAGAGATGGAGAAAGATAAGAAAGAAGGACAGGAGAGGAAGAAGAGAGGTTAGATTTAAAGGGAATGGTGCTCAGTGGTATTTGATCAACGTGAAATAGCTTGCATCGAAGTCCTCGTGCTTTTAAATCAGATATTGGGTTTGTACATGTGACGTTATGTTTTTCACATTGTGATGATTCTAGGGCCCCAGAGATGTGGAAGGTGCACAGACCAAAGGCTTAGGATGCTCAGACTCTGGTGGAGTGGGGCTCACTGTCTCAGGACTCATTGTCTCAGGACTCGTGGGCTCTGGTACAGGCAGTGCAGCAGTGTCAGCCAAAGAACTACTGGCTCATGTGGCCTGAGTGACACTCAGGAAACTCAGGCTGCAAGGAAATGTCTGAAAACTGGGCCTCAGGCAGCACCCTCTCAGGACACTTGGGACACCAAAGCTGAGCCTTTCCAGTGGAGCATACAATACCCTCAGAGAGATGTTGCAGCAACTCTGGGCAGGGACATTAGCTGGGTGCTCAGCTGTCTCCTTCCATGACTGTGCAGGACACACTTAAGCTACTTCGTACTCCTCGGCTGTCTCCTCAGGTGACCAGGGCTGTGCAGGTAGACCGGCCGGCCCATCACCCTTGGAACAGGGATGGGTGCAGGGACAGGCTGGGTGCTAGCTGTCCTCACTCTGGAAACAGAGATTGGTGCAGAGTCCTGACGGCTCTCACCCAGAAAACAGGGATAAGTGTAGGGACAGGCTGGGTCCTGGCCACCCCCACCCTGGGAACAGGGAAGGGTGAAACAAGAATCTCAAGGAATCAAAGACTCCATGTTTGCACAGTTTTTAACAGGACAGGCTTAAAAGCCCTCATGTTTTTTCAGTTATTAGTCTTTAAATAAACCAGTTTGGAAAAGCAAGCAGGGAAACATTAGCAGCCTCTGGGAGGACCATGTCAGCAACAAACACTTTAACCATGGCACACTGGACTTCCTCTGAACATTGGCTGCCGAAGTCAAACAGAAAAAGCAGGAAATGTCAGGAACTGGGCCTTGGAAAAAACATAGTCCTTTAGAAAGTAATTGTTTTCTGTATTGATCTACGCATTTATTACCCACTCAGTCAGCTAAGCAATGATCTCCTCAAGTTCCTCAAGAAAACATGAGTCAGCGGAGCACATGTTTGGTCCCATCCTTCTGTCATATAACTGTTGTGTGGCAGACAGAAAGAGGACCCTAATGCCAGACATGTAAGACACACTGGACTAAAACCTTTATTACGTTGTGTTACATGAAAAAGAACAGTGAGACTCAGACAATATATACACACACTGGGTATTTAGGGAGGAACTCGACAGAACTAAATAGCAACCACAGAAGCAGACATGGGGACACAAATGGAGAGACAGAAAGATAAACAAACATGGAGGCAAGCCTGACTTCCCACAGGAGACAGAGGAAAAAACACAGAGATAAGATATATGTAGACATATAAAACATATAGACATCAAACCTCTGAGGCACCAGGAAACAATATAACTGAAGGGAAAACAGAACTTGAAGACAAATCACGTCTTAACTTAAAAGGAATAAATCACAAGTCCCCAACAAAAACTCAGAACACTGATCAAAGACCCGAATAATGACATCATTGGTTTTGTACTGGTAGATAAATACAATTACAGTGTCACAAAATAACAATAAAACTTTGCCTGTTCTCTTGAGATTATTCGGATTAGAGATGGAAATCCCAGTAGTCCAGTTTCAGTGTGCCGGCCCATTGAGCCTGTCATGATGACCCCGTCGGTGACCCAGCGTTTTGAGTCTATTGTTATTTTCTAGTTTATTCTGATTTTGTATTTGTTCTTTGGGTTTGGTTCTCGTGTTTTATTTTCCCTACCTGTGTTTTCCTCCTGTGCTCTGTTTGTCTTGTGAAACAGTCTGTGAGTTTCCTGTTTTACTTTGAAGGTTTGTATCTAATTAGGTTCAGCTGTGTTCCCCTCTGGTGTGTCATCCCTCATTACCTTGTGTGTATTTATAGTGTGTGTCTGCCTGTGTTCCTCGTCGCGTCGTCTGTGTAACCCGGTGTAAATTCTGCGTCTCTCTGCCCGACATTCTCTGTGCACTTTTGCTCCTCATCCCTTGTGTGTTTGGTTTCAGGTTAGTTCTTTAGTTTTCTCCAGTTTAGGTTTTGTTAACTCCCCGCTCTGCTCTTCCTGTTTCTGCCACTTTGTCACTCGTGTAAATAAAGCTCACTCGCACCCCAGCCAGTACCTGCATTTTGTGTTTGTGTTTCTAAAGTAGAACCATTGTAGAACCATCATTACTTTTTGCCTCATCTTTATGTTCTACTAAGAGAAGCTTTGTGTAATACAAGAGAAAGATCCTCATTAGCACAGGGATTTGTGTTGGCATGTAGGACTGTATCCTATAGCTTTATATTGTTAAACGGTAATTCAATTCAATTCAATTCAATTTTATTTATATAGCGCCAAATCACAACAAAAGTCGCCTCGAGGCGCTTCATAGATACAGAGAAAAACCCAACAATCATATGACCCCCTATGAGCAGCACTTTGGCGACAGTGGGAAGGAAAAACTCCCTTTTAACAGGAAGAAACCTCCAGCAGAACCAGGCTCAGGGAGGGGCGGGGCCATCTGCTGTGATTGGTTGGGGTATAGCATAACTAAGGGAGGATTCAGGGTCACCTGGTCCAGCCCTAACTATATGCTTTAGCAAAAAGGAAAGTTTGAAGCCTAATCTTGAAAGTAGAGATAGTGTCTGTCTCCTGAATCCAAACTGGAAGCTGGTTCCACAGAAGAGGGGCCTGAAAACTGAAGGCTCTTCCTCCCATTCTACTTTTAAATACTCTAGGAACAACAAGTAGGCCTGCAGAGCGAGAGCGAAGTGCTCTAATAGGGTGATATGGTACTACAAGGTCATTAAGATAAGATGGCCTGATTATTTAAGACCTTGTATGTGAGGAGCAGGATTTTGAATTCTGGATTTAACAGGAAGCCAAAACAGGAGAAATCTGCTCTCTCTTTCTCGTCCCTGTCAGGACTCTTGCTGCAGCATTTTGGATTAACTGAAGGCTTTTCAGTGGAATAATGGAATTGGAATCTCTAAATTCTCATCCGTTCCTGTCCCTAATGGAGATATCGTTTTACATTCACTCAATTTATAGTTTTTAATTAGATCCCTAATCCCTGAATACAGATTAAAGGTCAATAATAAATGTAATAAAAATCAGAATAACACACAGCAGAGTGTGAAAAATCTGTCCTGATATAATGAGACCTACTGCAGCAAGTGATTACTGACATCATCTTTACTGATTTAAATAAAAGGAAGCTAAAGTTGATATCATTGATCTCGATTATATCTCATTTGGACAAAGATACGCAAAAACCTCAAACACACACAAACACACAGACACACGAACACACAAACACACAAACACACACTGTTCATTTTTGCATGGCATGGGAGCACCGCAGTGAGTGGGCGAACTAGGCTGTCCTCTGGTGAGAGAAGGAGAGAAGAGTGAGTGTGTGGGAGTCAGAGAGAGCAGGAGGAGAAGAGGGCTGACTCAGATCTAGAAAAGAATTTGATGTCAAAATGAGCTTTAAGCTGATATATGTGTATTCGCAGTGTGTTTTTGCAATAAGTGGAAGCAATAAGACAGCGATCATATAATTTTTTACATGATATGTGTTAGTGCGTGGACAGGTGCTCATGTGGCAAAATTTAGACTGTTTAATGTGTCTTCTGTACACACAGAGTTGGAAGCTACCAGATGACTTGGGTTAAAATTACAACATACGAGAAGGCCGAGGTCTTGAGGTGACTGTAGTTGTGATTTGGCGCTGCATAAAGAAAGCTGAAAAATTGAATTTCCTTACAACTTTGCCATCAGTGTCGTTAAAACCAAAAAGCAGTAAAAGACTCAGATAAGCATTCGAAACTTACCTTGTCAGCCAACGTCTGGAATGTTCAAAACAACCAGGCATCAGCTTAAAAGCAACGTGAGACAAGCAAGTCACTTCCAGTGTGGGATGTGACAGACAATCTGCTGATTAGATTTAATTTGCAGCAAAAAACTGTGTCCGTATAATCCAAACAGAACACGATCAGATTTCTGTTTATTCTGTGACATCTGGATTTATCTAGGAATACAAAACCAATGAAACAAAACAGTCACTGTGTTCAAAAAAGTAAAATCACGGAACAAACAAGGAAAATATCAGGTCCAAAGTCTTAACTGAAACAATAAAAATTGGCTGTTTAAAAATCTTTATCATTTCAACATCATTCCCACAGATAACAAAAAGCTTCAGCAATTGTTTTTCGTAACAATGTGAGAGTGTTAAAAACCGAACTTTCTAATTTATATATTCATACAGTGCTTAACAAATTTATTAGAACACCTATCATGAAAACAAAAAAACACAGAATATTTAAAAGTCTGTTAATATGTCATAAACTAATTTTTTATTTATTAAGCAAATGACAAGCTGAATTTACATTTTATTCCTAAATTTGAGCTCAGAATTTAATCAAGCACGGTACTCAAACACTAAAACTAATTTTTCTATTCAGGAATGCTTATTTTTTCACAGTATTAAAATGGCAATAGTAGAGTAACAAAGCAGAAACAAAATAATTTGTTAATTTCTATGTTATTACCATCCAAGAATGCAAGAAATTAATAATGTGGTAATTTCTTAGTTATTATCACTCAATTAACTCTGGGAATTGCTGTGGAATAAGCAGGAAGCAGGATGGATAAGCAGGAATACGAAGGAAACAGTTTCTATTTAATGACATATTAATAACTATGTTAATAACCTTTTAAAATATAAACTTTAAAATAAATAAACTTTGTTTTTTCTTGCCTGTTCCATTTGGATCTTTAGCCATCAGAATTGTTGTCTGGAGGCCAAGAAAGATGCCAAGTGGAGTTGCTTTACCAAGTGAAATTTTAATGAAATTTGCAGATTGTTTCGTTGGAGTTTAATAAACTCAGCCGTCTGCTCCTTGCTATCTAAAATATAGCAGGACACCAGAGTAGATTCTCGAGCTTCTCACACTTCTGATAATCAGCTGTCTGCTTGACGTTTATTCAGCTATTCAGCTATTCTGCTAGATGATGTTAATGCAGCACTACGGACGATACCTACAGCCACGATTACCGACAGCCACGATTACCGACACTAAGAAGCTGATCTACAATACGGCAGCAGTGATCAGTTACTACTGGCTACAAGTTGAACAGCCACAAGGGGCAGTACCCTCCATGGAGAAGGAGGCTAGAGGCTAAGATCAAGGTAGCACGGAGGGAGCCAACTATCGTAGAATAGAAATGCAGAAAGGCGCGATGAGGAAGGTGCCTAAGAAGTACAGGAAGCTGTCCATACCCCTTGGAAACTGCCAAGCCGCTTGAGGAGGTACACCAGAGAGATAGAAGGCAGGAGAATAAACCAGCTGTTCTCCATAGAACCAGCCAGGTTCCCAATAAGAGAACAGCACCACCAAGGCTGGAGACGGAGCAATACTCAGGGTCGACCCGAACAGAGTCCAGTAACCATCACAGTGGCAGATAGCCAAGAAAGGGTCTCCAGTATGAAGAGTTGGACAGCAACTGATCCTCAAGGACCCCCAGAAGGGACCGGTCCCCTCCAACTACCGACCAATAACCTGCCTCAGCACCACGTGGATGCTCCTGTCAGGCATCATAGTGGCTAAGATGAATAGGCACATGGGTCAATACATGAGCGAGGCACAGAAAGGGATGGGTAAGAATACCAGAGGTGCAAAACACCAGCTACTGGCAGACCAAGCAGTCACCTGAGACTGCAGGACCAGACTGACCAACCTGTGCACTGCCTGGATTGATTACAAGAAGGCCTATGACTCAATGCCCCACACCTGGGTCCTGGAATGCCTAGAACTATATAAGATCAACAGGACCCTAAGAGCCTTCATCAGGAACTCAATGGGGATGTGGCGAACAACACTAGAGGCCAACTCCAAGCCCATAGCACAAGTCACCATCAAGTGCGGGATATACCAAGGAGATGCTCTGTCCCCACTGCTGTTCTGCATAGGCCTTAACCCCCTCAGTGAGATCATTAACAAGACTGGCTACAGATACTGACTATACAGCAATGACATCAGGATGTCGTTCGGGCTGGAGTAGTGTAGTCGGATGGTAACAAAGAGAGGGAAGGTAGTCAGAACTGAGGGGATCGAGCTACCAGAAGGCAACATTGCAGACATAGAGGACAGTTACAAGTACCTGGGGATCCTGCAGGCAAATGGGAACCATGAAGAGGCCGCTAGGAAAGCTGCAACCACCAAGTACCTGCAGAGGGTCAGGCAAGTCCTGAGGAGTCAGCTGAACGGTAAGAACAAGATCCGGGCTATCAACACCTACGCCCTGCCCGTGATCAGGTACCCAGCTGGTATAATAAGTTGGCCAAAGGAGGAGACAGAAGCCATTGACATAAAGACAAGAAAGCTCCTTACCATGCATGGAGGATTTCACCCCAAGTCCAGCACCCTGAGGCTGTACGCTAAGCGGAAGGAAGAGGGCCGGGGACTGGTGAGTGTCAGCACCACAGTCCAGGATGAGACAACGAACATCCAAGAATACATTGGGAAGATGGCCCCAACTGACCGAGTGCTCAGTGAATACCTCAGGCAGCAGAAACCCAAGAAAGAGGAGGAAGAGGAGGAACCATCATGGAAGGACAGGCCCCTGCACGGTATGTACCACCGGCAGATAGAGGTGGTGGCTGATATCCAGAAATCCTACCAGTGGCTGGACAAAGCTGGACTGAAAGACAGCACAGAGGCACTAATCATGGCAGCACAAGAACAAGCTCTGAGCACAAGATCCATAGAGGCTGGGGTCTATCACACCAGGCAAGACCCCAGGTGCAGGCTGTGTAAAGATGCCCCAGAGACAATCCAGCACATAACAGCAGGGTGCAAGATGCTAGCAGGCAGGGCATACATGGAACGCCATAACCAAGTGGCCGACATAGTGTACAGAAACATCTGTGCCGAATATGGCCTAGAAGTTTCAAGGTCAAAATGGGAGATGCCCCCAAGGGTGGTGGAGAATGATCAAGCTAAGATCCTGTGGGACTTCCAGATACAGACGGACAAGTCCACAAAACATCTAGACTGCTTGGGCAAACTCCCAATGATTCCTGAAATATTCTCACGAGGGTATAGAGCTGGTCCAGTGTTCTGCGACTGGGACAAAACCTGCATTGTACCTCCTGCATCTGAGGTTCAACTAGCAGATGGACTCTTTTTTTCCCCCCAGCACCCTGGCATAGACTTTCCCAGGGAAGCTGAGAGGTGTGAGCCCCCTATAGTTAGAGCACACTCTCCAGTCCCCCGTCTTAAAGATGGGAACCACCAGCCTGGTTTGCCAATCCCGATGTACTGCTGGTGATCTCTATGAACCATTGTAGAGGCGTGTCAACCAGGACAACCCTACAACACCCAAAGCTTTTAGGAACCTCATCCACCACAGAGGCCCTGCTATCAAGAAGTTGTTTAACTGAAGCCAAATAAATTAAGGTGCCACTTACAGACATTACATCCCAGTCACACTGATAAACCACTTGAGTTTTTTCAGCGAAAATGTTCTGAATATTGCCGACAATCATCCCACTTTGTGAAAGCTCCTTCAGTAAACCAGCGAGCAAGGTTAGCATCAAACAAGGTGGCATACCAAATAGCTCAGTGCAAAAACCCTCACACCATAGCAGAGGAGCCTGACTTTGGCAACGACCTTAAAAAACAGCTGGTAGATAAACTCAAAGACAAACATTTTGCCTTACAATTTGATGAAGCAACAAAGACTGTTTGTTTATTGCTTATGTACGTTGTGACATGACAAAGTTCCTGTGTGAGGATCTACTTTTTTGTAAACATGTCAGAGACACAGACACATCTGCAAAACTATTCAAAATGCTGGCCTGCTTCCTGACTGAGAACGGGCTAAAGTGGGAGAACTGCATTGGTATTTGTAGCGATGGTGCACAGACCACGGCAGGGATGAGAAACCGGCTTCGGGCGCTCATCAAGAAGGTTTCGCCTAATGCTGAATGGACACACTGTGTTATACACAGAGAAGCACTGGCATCAAGGCACCTTTCCTATTTTTTCTAAGTAAGGTTATGACTGATATTGTAGGTGTAGTCAATTTTATAAAGACCAGACCACTAAAAACAAGAGTCTTCTCTGCTGTCTCAAGTCAAGTCAAGTCAAATCAAGTGCCTTTATTGTCATTCCAACCATGTGCAATGGTACAGTACACAGCAAAACGAGACCATGGTGCTACCTATGACATGTAACAGACAATCAACACAGGACTACACAAAGTGCAATGTGCAAAAAAAAAAAAAAAAGACAGAACAGAACAATAAAGACACAACCGCGCAAAATAACTGTGCAAAAGACTGAGCGTTGTGCAAAAAGTAACTTGGTGTATGAAGGTGTGCGTGTGTGTGATTGTGCAGATAAGTGCTTGGTATGAAGGTATTTGTGTGTGTGTCAGTGTTCAGGAGTCTGACAACTTGGGGGAAGAATCTGTTTCACAGTCTGGTAGTGAGGGCCTGAATACACCGGTACCTCTTGCCAGAAGGCAGCAGGGTGAAGAGTGTGTGTGAGGGGTGCGTGGGGTCCTCCATTAAGGCTTTGCAGAGGCAGCAGGTGTGATAAGTGTCTGTGATGGAGGGAAGAGAGGCTCCAATGATCTCCTCACCTGTTCTCATTATAAGTTGCAGAGTATTGCAATCTGATATGGTGCAGTTGCCACACCAGACAGTGATGCAGCTGCTCAGGATGCTCTCAGTAGTCCTTCCATAGAAGATGGTGAGAATGAATGACGGAAGATGGGCTTTCCTCAGCTTCCACAGGAAGTAGAGACGGCGTTAGGCTTTCTTAGTTATGGAGCAGGTGTTGAAGGACCAGGAGAGGTTCTCTGCCAGGTGAACACCAAGGAATTTGGTGCTCTTGACGACCTTCACAGAGGCTCCATTGATGTGAAATGGACAGTGATCTCGCTGTGCTCTCCTGAAGTTAACAGTCATCTCTTTTGTTTTGTCCACATTCAGACACAGGTTGTTGACTGTTTCCTGTTGTTGACTATATGTGATGAGATGGGAGCTGAACATCAAGCTGTTTTACAGTGAAGCAAGGTGGCCGTCATGAGGAAAAGTCTTGTCCCGACTTTTTGAGCTCAGAGAGCAGATGAGAATATTTTTGGAGCAGGAGCACAAGTCTGAAAATGTATTGATGAGAACGTTCTGGTGAAACTGGGCTACCTGAGTGGCATATTTGGAAAGCCAAACAAACTAAATCTACGGCTTCAAGGGAAAGATAAACACCTCCCTCAGGTCACAGGCAAGATCAGCTCTTTCACCCGAAAGCTTGCAATGTGGGACAGCAATCTTGATGAAGGAAATACTGATTTATTCGAGAATCTGCTTTAATTTGTTGACACTACTGGCTATGATGCCACCTCAGTGATTCCATGTATTAAGCAGCACATTTCAAAACTGATCGCATACTTCCCTGAAAACAGTTCCCAGTATGACTGGGTGAAAGATCCTTTCAATGCACAAGCTCCAACTGGTTTCAGCTATGCAGAGGAGGACCAGTTCATTGACATGACATCTGACTCCACTAAAAAAACAATGTTAATAAAATTATTCTTTGTTTTAAGTTGATCTCTATTTCTTTTTAGTTTTCTTTAATGTTAATGAGGATACAATGTTTTGCAGAGATGTACTTATAATAACAATTTGGGTAGACCGAAGCAGATATGACTCCTTCTTTAGCCTGATGACTCCCTTCACTTCCAGTGTCCACCATTTGGTTACAACATTGACAGGCACCAACCACTTTGCAGCCCTCAGCAATGGAGGTGACGAACATGGTACATAGGGACTCAGTTTCCCTGTTTTCCCTCGGAATGCTGTCAATGCTCTTCAGGAGGTGGGAGTCAAAGATCTCATGTACCGGGGCCTCTGCTAGGTATTCGCAGCGCACCCTCACAATACCTTTATGTGCGCCAAATCTGTGCACCCCCACCTAATCCAACTGACTGATCAGTTGACTGCTCAGCCTCTCTCTTTACCTGAGTGTCCACAACATATGGCAACAGATCTGATGATACAATGACAAAATCAATCATTGACCTGTGACCTAGGGTGTTGTGGTTCCTCCCAATCATACCCCTCTAGGTCTTACTGTCCCACAGAGCATTGAAGTCTCCCAGTAGGAGTCTCCAGGTGAAGCACCCTTGAACCCCCTGCTCAGGGACTCCAGTGGACTCTAGCCCACTGGGAAAATGCCAATGTGCAGGCAGCAGGCCGAGGGGATACCAAGATACCCACTCCAGCCTGCCGCCTCTCATCAAGGGCAACTCCTGACTGGGACAGAGTCCAGCCCCTCTCGAGGAGACTCCTTCCAGAAGGATGCACCAAGCTGTGCATTTAGCTTAACCCGATTTTATCTAGCCGGTACCTCTCAACTTCACACTATAGCTCAGGTTTCCCATCAGCAAGGTGACATTGCATGTCCCAGTCATCAGCCTTGGTGGCCAGGGATTGGGATTGGTCTGCCAGAGTCTCCACCCTTGGCCGCCGCCTAAAACACGCTGTGCCTGACCTCTACAGCTCCATTAAATCAATGATTTTAGCGTGTTAGAGAAGAAAAATGGTGGATTGGTGCAAATTGCATCCAGAACAGAAATTATACTGGGAATGCAATTTTGGTTGAACAAACATCTACACAGACGGCATGCTTAAACAGACAGACCAGAGCCTGAACTTCAGTAGATAAGCTGATGAGCAGTCAGGGTTGCAGGGTTGTCTCCATTTCCACCTGTACATGTTTCTACAGTAAGATCACCGTGGCAGTTGCTTTAAATTCTCTTTGGGCTGGTTTCCACATTTGCTTATTGTTGTTGCTTTGTGTTAATAAGTAAACACTAAAAGAAAGATGACATGTTTGCCCTTATTAGGACTGGGATTTTCTGTTGGTGTGTGGGAAACTGTAGCCTATAGTTTATATTGTTAAATGTAACTATGTGACAGTGCGTTCAGGTCATTTTATCGTTTAGTGTAACAAATAAATTTCTCTGGCAAGTAATAAAGCAGCATACTACATTACTTTTAAGAAAGGTCATGAATAATGTGTTTTACTTTTTTTGATTAATGACCCCAGCGATGCACAGCACAGCCCTGCTCCCTGGTGCCTTTGTTTTAAGCTCTCTGTCTTGACCCGCTGTTTTTCTTTCTATGTTTAGGATGATGAAGTGGTCTTACAATGCTCAGCTACAATCCACAAGGAGCAACAAAAACTTTGTCTTGCTGCTGAAGGCTTTGGGAACAGACTCTGCTTCCTCGAGTCCATTTCAAACTCCAAGGTACAGTATTGACATAAGTAATAATCCTTTATTTCACAAGAATAGCCAGATCACCATCAAATGAGTGGGGAAAAATGATTTCACTGAAGAAAAAAATCCAGAACGTGTTGGCTGTGCATGTAATGATGTGTCATGTTCATCAAACCCTGATCATCAGATCACAAACCAAAATGCTTTTGGAGAAGTTGCCTAATTAATTAAATGAGTGTCACAGCTTCCACAATAGCATTACAGCTTGAAAACTCATGCTCACTGACCTTTAAGAAAACTACTCTATACCTCAGAGTTTTCATAGCTCCATTCATGCTATATTTTATAGGATTCACGTGTTTACTAAGAATTGTGTGTGCACAAAGTCAGAGCGGTACTCATCATAGATTTAATAACGTCTCCTGTGCCACACAGGATAAACCGTGGCTCTTTTGGTGGTATAAAGGTGGCCAGGAGGTTTTAATTTAGATGTAAATTTATAGCTGTTTTCTTGTTGTTTCAGAATGTACCTCCAGATCTGTCAATCTGCACTTTTGTGCTGGAGCAGTCGCTGTCTGTACGAGCCCTGCAGGAGATGCTGGCCAACACCCAAGAGAAGGCGGATGGGGTGAGTGTGGGCATGCATACACACATCAGAGAAGAGAGTATTAATAAATGTACTGTAGGTGTTGTTCACATTAGGGTAAGATCTTCTAGGGCAGACCTAGGGTAAGGTCATCTCCCAGCAAGAAGGTTCCTGGTTTGAACCCCAGCTGGTCCTTTCTGTGTGGAGTTTTCAGGTTTTCCATGTGTCTGGGTGGCTCCTCTCCAAGTACTCCCTAAGCAGTGTAGGCAGACACAGGGGTGGACTACACAGTATTAGGGAGTTTCCTATCACAGTTCAAGACATTCATGTTAGGTTTGTTGGTGATTTCAAATTTGCTCACGGATGTAAGGAAGACAAAGTGTAAATTGTATAGACTAAAGCAGCCGTCCCCAACCACCAGTCCCTGAGTCGTTTGGTATCGTGTTGTAGTTGTGTGTCTTATTTTGAAAGAAATATTTACGCGTTAGTGTAGCGACCAGAGAGCGTTAAGGGGCAGAGAGTTACTCTCAATGTAGTTGGCACATTTCAGAAGGACACTGCTAATAAAGTAACACAATTACACAGTGAATTTGCGTTTATTATTATATTTACAAAATACTAGGGGTGCAATGATACACAAAATTCACGGTTCGGTTCGATATTTTTTCGATACAAAAAAAATGTTCATGCCTTTTTAATTTGTCATTTATTAAAATTATAAATATATATTTTAACTCAAAAGTACAGTTTTTAAATTTAATGTTGCTGAAACAACAAAATAAAAAATAAATCTATCTGATCGAGAAATCGCTCATCTTTGGAAAAGAGAGTTTATTACAGTTTATTACATGTGTCTTTCCAAAATAAAAGCTATACTATACGCTTCTTCTGGGCTATATTCTCAGCAGCATATTAAACATATCAGGTCCCCATAAGGAGAATCATGTGCTAACGGCTGTCTACATGACTCTGCTAAAGTTTGTAGCATGCGTGCTTGTTGTTTTTGTCTGCTTCCACTTGTCTTTGCACTAGGATGATGTCGGCGTAAATGTGCAGTCATATTCGTTGTGTTCCCACTAGTGCTGTCAGCGTTAATCTCGTTGCCACAACACGGCAAATCTCCGTTAACGAGCTACCGCGGATCGCCCCGTGCGTGGGGCTGGACGGCGTCAACACGTTAACGAGCTAACTGCGCTAACGCACTAGTTCCCACCAATGTAATTGAGCATTGCGTGGCACATCCAACATACTGTTTTACTTTAGTCCATGACGCGCTTACCTTCAGGGTCATACGTCACATGAAGACCAAAATAGTTCCAAAGGCCAGATCTGAATGAGGGTGGGGGAGGTTCAATTTGCCATGTTGCAAGGAGAGTTTAACTTCTGTCTCGCTAGCTTGCCCTGCGCTCAGTGAATCTGCGTTCGACTACTCCGCCTAGGCTGCACTGTCGAGCGCAGATCCACTGAGCGCTCAACACAGACAGCACCGTCAGAAGGAAAGTTGATAAAATAAATTAAAAATTTTGTATTGTTCAATACATATGCGTACCAAACCGAAAGCACTGTATCGAACGGTTCAATATCGATACGAGTATTGTTGCACCCCTACAAAATACCACAGTTTTTGTCTCGGTGGTATCATTTTATTTTGTTGTATTTATAAGCGACACCTTAAAGGCCGCTCTGTGAAAATATTGTCTGACATTAATCTGGTCTGTAAAAAAGGTTTGGGACCACTGATCTGTATGTTTAAATGTGACTTGTCTAGCTTTACATGGTAAGAAAGACCAGAAAGCATTATGTAAATTATGTAAATGTCCATCCATGCCTGATAAAACACAAAGAAGAACATGACACACACACGAGAAAGAGAGTCTGCTTATTCCACTCTTTTTAATGGGGGTTGTTCAAAGTGCTGAAAATGAAGCTCCTGATAAGATTTGACAGAAAAAAATGGCTCATTTCATAGACTTTGTCAGGTTATAAGGGTTTTTGACCCACGGTTTTGTTTGTTATTATGGGTTTGTTTTGTTCATTTAGCCTATTGTTTGCTGGGCTGTTACTTGTACAGACTTCTGTTTGAGTTATTATTATAGTAGTTTGTGGCGTTGTAACATTTGAAAAATTATGAAATCTGTACATTTGTAGTTAAACTACTGTGAAGACATCTACGTAATATATTTAACAAATTGTGTTAAAGTGTCTAAAGTGTTTATTTATTTATTGTCATGCCTGTTCCCGCAGTTTCCCATAAATTTTGCTTGGTTTGTTCCCTGCATTCAGGTTGAGGAGTCATATGATGATGATGAAGCTTTGATTCCACAATCCCAAGAAACGATGTAGAAAATTAATAAAATCGATATCAGTTGATAATAATCTGCCGATTGCCTAGTTGAAAAAACTCATATTCTGTGGGGGCTTCGTTAGTCGCTCATTACGCCCGGGTTAAAGACTAATAGCAGCAATCCATAAATATAATCAAACAGTATATGAGCGACTATGGCCTTTGCGATGCATGGCGCTCCCTTCACCCCAACAGTAAGGAATATACTTTCTTCTCACATGTTCATCACTCCTACTCTCGTCTGGATTATTTTTTGGTCAGCAGCTCACTGCTGAGTGACATTTCAGACACTGAGATTCACCCTATAGCTGTCAGCGATCATGCTCCTGTATCTTTAACACTAATACACAAGAATAATACTACGCCAAGTAAAAACTGGAGATTTAACACATCACTACTTAAAGATGAAGACTTTATTAAATATTTTAAAAAGGAATGGACTTCATATTTAGACTTTAATGACACTCCCGGAACATCTGCTTCTGTTCTATGGGAAGCAGGAAAAGCTGTGATGAGAGGTAAAATAATTTCTTTCTCATCACACAAAAAGAAAGAAGAAAACAAAAATATTCAGGAATTAGAAAAAACCATCAAATCCTTAGAAGAAGCCTACGCGTTCCACCAAGATCAAGAAATAATGAACAAAATATGCAAAACAAAACTAGAATTAAATGAAATTATTAATAGAAAAACACAATTCCTTGTACAAAGACTTCGCTTGCAGAATTTTGAACACAGTAACAAACCAGGTCGATTTCTAGCAAACCAGTTAAAAATAAATAAAGAAAAAACAACTATATGTGCCACTAAAGATTTATCAGGGAACACAATATATGACCCTGGAAGAATAAACAAGATTTTTAGGGATTTCTATGAAACTTTATATTCACCACAAATAAACCCGTCTAAAAATGAAATTGATTTGTTTCTTGACAACGTAACTCTTCCAAAATTACTAGACAGTCAAGCAATGGCACTGGATTCGCCACTGACGCCAGGTGAACTCCAGGAAGCCCTGATAAGTATGCCCATTAATAAAGCTCCAGGTCCAGACGGCTTTCCTGCAGAATTCTACAAAGAATTCTGGACAATTTTGGCACCAGTATTCCATGGAATGTTGCAGGAAATCAAGAAAAATGGCAGACTACCACCAAATATGAATTCTGCTAACATTAGTCTCCTGCTAAAACCAGGAAAAGACCCTTTATTTCCCTCAAGTTATCGTCCAATATCCCTTATAAATGTAGACCTTAAAATAATCTGCAAAGCTCTCTCAAAGAGATTAGAGAAAATAACCCCCCTCTTAATTCATCCTGACCAAACTGGTTTCATAAAAGGTCGGCACTCCTCAACAAATACTCGTAGATTTCTTAATTTAATAGACTACTCATACAATAAAAACATTGAAACCATAATATTATCTCTAGATGCAGAAAAAGCATTTGACAGAGTTAACTGGAAATTTTTATTTGCAACTTTACACAAATTTGGTTTTGGAAACTCTTTCATAAATTGGATAAGAATATTATACAATTCCCCAACAGCTCGTATCAGAACAAATGACCAGACATCCTCCAGCTTTTGTCTCCTGAGGGGCACCAGACAGGGATGCCCACTCTCCCCTTCACTTTTTGCAATTTTTATCGAACCTCTAGCAGCAGCACTTAGACAGGCTACAACAATTAAGGGCATAAAATGTAATAACGTAGAACATAAAATCAGTCTCTATGCAGATGATGTGTTGCTTTTTCTGCAAAACTCACAAATCAACCTCTCTGAGGTAATTACTCTAATAAACTGGTTTTCAAGAGTTTCAGACTATTCAATTAACTGGCCAAAATCTACAGTTCTTCCCATTAACTGCTCCTTCCACAATTCATCTTCTGCCCCACTACAATCTGGAAATATTAAATATTTAGGTATTATTGTTTCTCCTAAGCTTTCAGACTTAATTAAATTAAACCACATCCCACTTCTAAAGAAAGTAGAAGGCGATCTGACTAGATGGAAATCTCTACCCATATCACTCATGGGAAGGGTCGCCACTATAAAAATGATGATCTTGCCAAAAATAAATTACTTATTTTTAATGATCCCTAACAAACCATCACAAGATTGGTTCAGATCTCTGGATTCACATATTTCTAAATTCCTTTGGAAAGATAAACCCCCGCGCATCAGCTTAAAAACGCTACAAAGAACCAAGGATAGAGGAGGACTAGATCTGCCTAATTTTCACCAATACTTCTTAGCCAACAGGCTTCAGTTCATCTCAGAATGGTTAAAATGTACCCTCTTAGATGAGCCCTGGCTAGATGTTGAACAGGCACTATGCAATGATCTAGAGATTTCAGACCTACCATTTATTAGCTCAAACATCAAAAGACATGAATGCTTTAAAAGCATCAACATCAGCTTTTCTCTGTCAGCATGGTGGGAGTTTCTAAAAATAACGGAGTCTTCATTAATCCCATGCAAACGTACACCTATCTGGAATAACCCTGACATATTACAAAACAAAAATATGATTAATTTCCCAGAATGGAGTTGTAAAGGAATTAAATACTTAGAACATATATTAGAGGGAACAGAATTTATTCCATTTGACAGACTAGTTACACAATATGGGATCAACAAGAAAAGATTTTTAGAATATCAACAAATTAAATCCATAGTAAAAAAGAAATTTAACCTCAGTCAAGTTGAATTACAAACACCACCAAGTGTGGTTCAATTTCTTACTCTTAAATCCCCCAAACTATTATCTAAAATATACAGAACACTTTCTAAAATAGATGAATCAATATCCCTTCCTATTGCAAAGTGGGAAGCAGATTTATCAGTCAGCTTAGACCAAAACGTCTGGTCTCAGATTTGCTTAAAAACCTTTAAATTTATTAAAAATCCCAATCTGCAATTAATACAATACAAAATACTGCATAGAGTGCACTATACAGGTCATCGAATGTTTAAGATGGGCTTTACATCCGCCAACAACTGCTCACACTGTCAAGGCAATACACCAGACAGTTACATCCACGCTCTTTGGTTCTGTCCACCAGTGCAGAAGTTTTGGCACGAGATATGTGAGGACTTATCAAAGTGTCTGAAATGTAAAATTCCAACCTCCCCTTTAGTATGCTTGTTGGGAAATTTGGATGATGTCACTACAGAAATTAATACAGTCCACATGGTTTTTATTGCCCTATGCATCGCCAAGAAAACGGTCCTCATGAACTGGAAAAATAAAAATAATCTTAATTCTAGCCAATACAGAAACTATCTAATAGATCACATTAGTCTCGATATAGCCTCTGCCACCACATTAGATCAATCCCTCTGGGCTCCTTTGATCGGCTCCATCACCTAGCGGGGGTGGGGGGTCGTGGTTTGGTCCCGCCTTGGCTATTGTGGTTGATGTGGAGGTTGGGATGGGCTTAGGGCACCTGGAGGACCCCTAGAGACGTTATCCCTGGAGGGCTTAACCCGGGGGTTGTGTTCATAACCTGGTTAGTGGCTCTGGTCGCTCTCAGAGGTTGTTCTCCTCGTGGCCGCGTGCAGCGGGGCTGGAGGATGGTCTGTGCTGGCGGACGTAGGTTACTGGCCTGGTGGCCTGGCTGCCCCTGAGTGGATCCGGGGCGGGCGTGGGGGTTTGGGGTTTGGGGGTGCTTCGCCTCCGTGCTGGGGCTCTGGCTGGGCCTTGGGGACTTCGGTCCTCGTCGGTGTGTCGCCGAGGTTGTGGGCGGGTGGGTGCACGGGGGCTCAGCCCTGGCGCAGGGGGCCTCTTGTGCATCGGCCTAACCGGGGGGCTCTTGAACTGGCAGGGAGGTTGTTCCATCTTTGCAGGAGTCCACTCTGCAGGTGGGGGAGAGACATAGGAGAGGTGGAGAATAAACTTAACCTGGGTGTCTGTGACTTGTGTAGTCTGGGAGATGATTGAATGTTGGGGTGGGTACAGTTTCCTCTGCGGTGGGGTAGAGTGGGCTGCCCCGGGTCCTGTGGGGCTTGGCGGTGTTGCTGCCGTAGGCCCCGGTCTGGATGGGCCTGGGCTCCCTTGCCTTGGTGGATACCAGAGGACGGGGGTGCATATTGGGGTCAGCGGGGGAGCTGGCCCTAGGGAGGGACACCCTCCCCTCCCTTCTTTTCCTCCCCATCCCCGGCTGCCTCCCTCTTCACGCTCCACCACACCCACCCACACAGGTAGGGCTTTGGGGTGCGGGTGTGTCACCAGGGTCACCAGAGACATTCCCCCCCCCTCTGTCCTCTTCTGGCCACCTGTGCCTCAATTTTATCTCACAACTTAGACATCCACATTACTTACACTCTCATAACACACACATATATATATATATAGGGCCTTGAGGGTGGGCACGTTAACGGCGTCCAGTAGACGGTCTGTGTATTCAAACCTGCCTCTGGCGCCGGTGCCCACCTCTCAATTTTAAATCCATGTAGACATTGAGGGTTCTCGGGAGGGGCCGTGCTAACACCTGCTGCTCTCTGGCAGCAGCACCATGCTCTCCCTTGTTTTAAATACACTTTAGAGCAACACGCAGCAACACTACACTTGAGCGGGAGGAGGGAGGTATGGGGTCTTAACACACCCCTGTTCTCTGCTAGCCATCGGGGCGGGGGGGCTGGGAAGAGATGCTGGCTGTCCGATTGGCCTCCCTGCTGCTGCGGAGCCTGGGGCGGTCTGCTTGCCTCCACCCCGGAGGGAAGGGTAACATCTCTTGGGTCTGGGTGCCGTTTCCATCTCTGGGGGTGAGGATACCTGGACCCGGGATATAGAGTATGTTTGGGGAGTGTGATTGTGTGTACATGTCCATTTACGTTTATTCCTGCGTTGGGTGAGTGCTGAGTGTTTGTATATGTGTGCATGAGGGTGGGAATGCATGTCTGTGTCTGTGTGTGCCTGTTTGTCTGTGTCTATATGTCAGGTCGGGTCTTAGACTTCACCTCTCTGGGAACTCCAAGGCCCTCCAAAGTGTGGAGGCCTATCTCCCCTCACCACACTCCCTGCCGGTGACTGATGCCCTCAGGGGTCGGTGCGTTGGTGGTTCTTGGTGTCCGGGGCTGGGCGCTCAGGTATGTACCAGCTCACTCCCGGTGACTACTTGGCGGGGCCTGGCGCCTGCTGCTCGGTCAGGCCTCTTCCGGGGCGCGGGGGGCCCTCGGGCCTCCGGCCTCTGTGCCTGCGGCTCGGTTCACTCTGGCACAGCTGGCTGCCGGCAGAGCCGGCGGGCACGCCGGTGCAGCCCCCTCTAGCTTCTGCCCGGTGGCTACTGGATGACCCCTCATCTGGGGATCCTCAGCCCTTCCCATGAAGGTGGCACGGATGCCCCTCCGGTGGTCCTCCTTGGGCTCTTGCACTCTGGGGCCTCTGGATGTCTGGGGCCTGGATCTCCTCCATGCCTGCTTCATGCCCTGGGGGACGGGGCTATGGCTCTCTACATCCTCTAGCAGACCATTACATGGGGAAACCATTTGAATACAAGCGCGCCGATCCACACAGGTGTGCACATGGGTGTTCACTATTCATAGACTTAAATCACACCTTTCTTGGCTGCTACTTCAAAGCACATTGTGCGCTGTCTGTCCTGCGTGCTGCACAACAACATTCAATATTTAGTATTTACTGCTGTTTTCACTTAGCTAGATTAATGCGATGGTGTTGTGTATAGTATGTTGCATTGTTTTGTTTTTTTTTTTGCTTGTTTTCTATTCTTTTTCTCTCAACAGGTGATCCCGGAGATATTTTTTCTTCCCCCCTTTCTCACTGTCCCTCTCCCCTTCTGTTTTTCTTTTCCTTCCTCTTTCTTTCTCCCTTTCCTATCCCTCACTCATGTCTGTCCCGTCTGTAACAACTGAAAATAAAATAAATAATAAAAACAAAGGTCGATCAAATGGACCAATACGGCAATGCCATGATGATCCATTTGGCAAAATAAATCCATTGGGTATCCTTGTTGGTCTTCAGACAACAATTCTGACGGCTAAAGAACCAAATGGGACAGGCGAAAAAAAAAAAAAAAAAAAAAAAAAAAAAAAAAAAAAAGACTAATAGCAGTTAATTCTCTCCTACCTGTAGCACGTGGAGTTTTTGCGCCTATATCTAAATAAATAAATACTGCAGGTTGGACACTTATTTGTGGGACATGTACCAGTTGTTGGATTTGGAGTGTTCCTTTCAATCAGTCTCAAAGGTGATATACTAAGATTAATGGCAAACAGCAAGCAGGACTTTCTGTTTTTACGTTTATTTGGAAAGCATACATGGCAGGAATTGCCTGTTTTAAGCACGGTGCCAGAGTTTCGTGGTTGTTGTAGCATCTTCCTGACCTTGTTAATCACCCAAAATATTTAGAACAAAGCATCACATATTTCTGGCAGAAATACTCACACACATATATATTGTTGTGCATTTGGAGCACATTTTGCATTTTATATAAGAACATGAGCAGTGCAATGAAATATTTATTTTATGCTTTCATGTTCACAAACACAGGTCAGCAATAATCACAGAATTATTACCTTTTGTCTGGCTTGCTCAGTGTGCACAACTTGTATTTTATTTGCTGCAAGCATTTACCTATATCAGTGTTTTATAGAAAGGTTCAACGTTATGCTTCTCTCATAATTATAGACTAGCTTAACAAATTTACAAGGTATAAATATATTGTTTAGCAAGCTTGTAAATGAATGCGCCACTACACAGCTCCTCGCCCTCTGGTGGATACACAAGACATTACAACAGTCTTCCTAAATGCCACATAAGGGCGTTACTACTCATGGTTGCATGGCCCTGTCAGGTATAAGGCAGTATCTGTATTTCCTGGATTTGTTTTTTGCCTGTGGACAATTTTTGCGTCACCTCGCCTTTTGCTAACTTTCGCCTGCCTTCCTTAGTCCACATCTGGATCCTTCTTCGCTGTCCATCACTAAACATTAACACATTTCAAGTTCTAGGTGTGTGTTTAAAAAATGTAGTTTGAATAATGCGATATCGATTCATTAAATTTAGAATCGATTTTTAAATATAAATTTTCGTGCTGTCAGTGTTTATCTCGTTAAAATGACGTTAACGCCATAACTGCATTAACGCGGCAAATCTCCGTTAGCGAGTTAGCACAGATCGCCCTGTCCAAGGGGCTGCACCCCGTCAACGCATTAGCACGGTTAGCTAGTTATACATGAGTACCGGGCAGCCCCATGCATGGGGTGATCCGTGCTAACTCGCTAACGGAGATTTGCCGCGTTAATGCAGTAATGGCATTAACATCATTTTAACGAGATTAACGCTGACAGAACTAGCAAATGTATTTTGCCAGAAATGCCAGGATCTCAGGTTAAATCTCACGAAACTATTTCAACAACCACCAAAGAGTTAAAACAGCAAATGAGAGCAGGTAAACAGTTCTGCAAAAAGATGTAAAATTAAAGCGTGGAGCTCCCCGTTCACCCGACAGCACGTACACGGACATTCTGGATGGTGAAAGCTGACATCTCACAGATTCTGAAGCTGCAGGTTTCTTCACTCTCTGACCAAAATTGACTAAACCAGCAGCAAAAGAAGATCAAAGCTACGCTTCAAATTTGATAAGCACTGTCATGCATTCCCTTTACCTTTGCTTTTACTTCCTGCAGAACTCTCTCCCAGTGTACTCAGAGACCTGTTTATGATAAAAAAAATTTCTATTTTCTGCATTATTCGCTTGCTTAGTATGCTTTGGTGCTTATTATGCACCAGTCTATCTGTTGTGTGCAGTGCTGTTGGCTGCTGCTCTTTTTTTTCAAAGATAACCTCTGACAAGAAAGCCTCATTTCTGCTGTTCAATACCTGTTCAAGAAATTTTTAAGTTTTACAGATGATGCAAAACACTTAGCCGTGTCTCTAATAAACCTCTGTTACTTTGCTCTGCTTCACTTCAGCAGCATCAGGCGATGTTCATATATTGATTCATGGTCTTCTTCAGTTTTCAGTTTTTTAACTACTGCAGAATATTTTAAAGCGGCTCGGTGCTATAAAAAGCCAGGCCAGGAAAATCTCCTTGATGTTTTTCTGTTTTATCCTCAGTTACTTTGACACAAAGGCATCTGCTGTGATGCTCACATCGCTGTCTCACAAGTGTCAGCTTTGTCTTTACACATAGATATTAAAATATGGATATGTACTGATAAATCAGAGTCAGAATACTTTTTTAATCCCTAAGGATATTATATGGGTTACAGTTGCTCCAGGACAGTAACAGTAACAGACTAAACCATTTAAACAATACAAAATGTTACAGATTTTACAAATTTAGGAAATAGCACTAATATAAACAAATCACTCAATTATAAATAAATATCAAGAATATTACAGAGGCAGAATATATATGATTGACATTTGACTCTAACCTGTGAATTTTGTCATATGCTATTTTACTGCAGAGCATGTGCAAAAGGGTGTAACTCTTGTTTACAGTGTGTTAGATGGAGGAGTTGTACAGGGAGATGGCCACAGGCAGGAATGACTTCCTGTGTCGTTCAGTGGTGCTTTTTGGTAATCCCAGTCTCTCGCTGAACGTGCTCCTGTGGCCAGCATGTCATGGAGGTGGGAGGAATTATCCAACATTGTCTTTATCGTGGACAAGATCTCCCACACCACTTTAATTGAGTCCAGCTCCATCCCCACAACATTACTAGCCTTACGGATCAGTTTATTGAATCTGTTGGCGTCTGTGACCCTCAACCTGCTGCCCCAGCATGCAACAGCAGACTCAGAAAATCCTGAGCATTGTCTGACAGATGTTGAAGGACCTCAGCCGCCTCAGAAAACACTACTGCACTTTACAGGCTCTTCCTGTAAAGTGCAGTAGTGTTTTTAACCCAGTCCAGGTTATGCATACTCCAGGGTATTTATAGCCCTTCACAATGTCCACGTTGACTCCTTAGAGTCAGGGGTCAAGACGTTCCTGGTCTTCCTTGGTCTTTGCCACGTTGAGCTGCAAATGATTCTGCTCACACCACATGTCAAAGGAGTCAACCACAGCCTGACTCATTACCCCTGATGATGCATCCAACCACCGCAGAGTCATCAGAAAACTTCTGAAGATGGAGGTCTCGGTGCTGTGGCTGAAGTCTGTGGTGTAGAGGGTGAAGAGGAAGGGGGAGAGGACGGTCCCTTGTGATGCTGATCACCTTGTCAGACACACATTGTGGAAAACACACATATATTGGTCGTCCTGTCAGATAATCAACAATCCAGGACACCAGAGAAGCATCCACCTGCATCGCTGTTAGCTCATCACCCAGGAGGGTCGGCCTGATGGTGCTGAATGCACTGGAAAAGTAAAAGAAACATCACAAGTTCACATCTCACCAACTGGACGAGATGGGCGTAGACACACTTGAGCAGGTAGATGATGGTGTCCTCAGCTCCGAGGTGGGGCCGGTAAGCAAACTGAAGGGGATCCTGCTGTGGTCTGACTGTGGGTCGGAGCTGGTCCAGGACGAGTCTTTCCAGGGTCTTCATGATGTGGGAGGTCAGTGCCACAGGCCTGTAATCCTGGGGGCCACTGGGACGTGGCGTCTTTGGTACAGGGACGAGGCATGATGTCTTCCACAGCACTGGGACTCTCTGCAGACTCAACCAGAACAGTTTATGAAAGACTCCACAAAGCTGGGGAGCACAGGTCTTGAGGACACGTGGACTCATGCCATCTGGTCCCGCAGACCTACCTGAGTGGAGCCTCCTCATTTGCCTCTGAACCTGGTCGTGAATAAAAGTGACAGTATCCACTAAAGCTTTCTCCTGTAATTGTCCTTAGCCTCTCTGATCTTGTCCTTCAGTAACACCTGGACCCTTCTCACTTTCTCTTTTTGCTCCCTCTGAAAGCGCTCTTTTTGTCATTGAGGAGGGGTTTGATGTCCTTAGTCATCCACAGCTTGTTATTTGGGTAACAATTAGCTGGGACAATGAAGCCTGTGCAGAAGTTTATGTGGTCAGTGATACACTCAGTGAGCCCATTGATGTTCTCACAGTGAGGTCGGCAGAGGGAGGAACGTAAACAGTAGGGGTGCAACGATACTCGTATCGATATTGAACCGTTCGATACAGTGCTTTCGGTTCGGTAGGCATATGTATCGAACAATACAAAATTTTTAATTTATTTTATCAACTTTCCTTCTGACGGTGCTGTCTGTGTTGAGCGCTCAGTGGATCTGCGCTCGACAGTGCAGCCTAGGCGGAGTAGTCGAACGCCGATTCACTGAGCGCAGGGCAAGCTAGCGAGACAGAAGTTAAGCTCTCCTTGCAACATGGCAAATTGAACCTCCCCCACCCTCATTCAGATCTGGCGTTTGGAACTATTTTGGTTTTCATGTGACGTATGACCCTGAAGGTAAGCGTGTCATGGACAAAAGTAAAACAGTATGTTGGATGTGCCAGCAATGCTCAATTACATGGGTGGGAACTAGTGTGTTAGCACAGTTAGCTCGTTTACGTGTTGGCTGTCCAGCCCCACGCACGGGGCGATCCACGGTAGCTCGTTAACGGAGATTTGCCGTGTTGTGGCGTTAACGTCATTTCAGATTAACGCTGACAGCACTAGTGGGAACACAATGAATATGACTGCACATTTACTCCGACATCATCCTAGTGCAAAGACAAGTGGAAGCAGACAAAAACAACAAGCATGCATGCTACAAACTTTACCCGAGTCATTTAGACAGCCGTTAGCACATGATTCTCCTTATGGGGACCTGATATGTTTAATATGCTGCTGAGAATATAGCCCAGAAGAAGCGTATAGTATAGCTTTTATTTTGGAAAGAGCCTTTCTCTGTAATAAACTCTCTTTTCCAAAGATGAGTGATTCCTCAATCAGATAGATTTATTTTTTATTACTTTGTTGTTTCAGCAACATTAAATTTAAAAACTGTACTTTTGAGTTAAAATATATATTTATAATTTTAATAAATGACAAATTAAAAAGGCATGAACATTTTTTTTTGTATTGAAAAAGTATCGAACCGTGACACCAAAGTATCAAACCGAACCGAACCGTGAAATTTGTGTATCGTTGCACCCCTAGTAAACAGCCACCAAGATTACATGAGTAATGGGCAAATAATATGGCCTGAGTCTAACAGCGCACAGTTCAACGTCCGGGCAACAAATCAGTTCTTAGATTGTTATGCGGGCAGGGTTACACTTTGGAAGACTTCCGTGGATGCATTGTCGTCGGGAACATCCTGGCGCATCTGTGATTCAGTGAAACGCATCAAGCTACACTCCCGGTATTCCCTCTGACTCCGTGCTAGCACTGTTAGCGCGTCCATCTTGTTTACTAGCGACCGAACGTTCCCCATTATAACAGACAGCAGACATGGTTTGTACCTCCTTCTCTCTTCGAGCCTCTGCTGTCTCACTGTCTCCTTCTCCTCTTCTGTCCTCCACGTCTGCATCCTCGGTGTGTTTTCCTCCAGATTTCATTTGGTACACGGTCTGTCAGCCAGCATCAGGGTGATCAGCTGATCTCTGGAGTAAACAACCTGTGTAGTGTATAGGACAAATTTCAGGCGATTGAGGCCGACGCAGAAACATAACAGGGACATTTTTTAAGACAGAGCACCTTGAGAAACGACTGGTGTCTCTGCTTGCACTTATCTGCTGCAATGAGTAGAACCTTTTATTGCCAAACTTGAAAACTATTTATGTGTCCATGTATGATAGGAATTCCAGCTATTGAACTACAGAAAATCAGTCTGTGGTTTTGAACTTTGCATCTGTGAAAATTGTGATTGACTTTCCCAGAATCAACAAGAACGAAAGTGCAAGATCAGCCAGACTGAATACTCAGTTCCCCATATGGCAGTGGCTATTAAACTGGAGATCTGGCTTCCAGTCAAGACAGGAGAACCAGAGAAAAATGCAGTACAAATAAGTTATAGTTCACTAATGCTGTCCCATTGTCCTTTATTTCATTGTTGTTATAAAATGTCTTGATGCATGTGCAATCATCCAGGTAAGGAAATCCCAAAAACTTGATGCTGTTCATGTGGATGTGGCGTTTTTAGTGGTAGAAACATCACTTCACTCATTCAGTCTAAGCAGGTTTCCCCAGCCAAACAATACATTTGCATAATGAGTGAAACTAGCACCACTGAGTGCACACTGGAATGTCAGGTCAGTTCCTTGAACATTAATCTGTAAATTGCCATGACCATTGATCAGTGGCCAATAGTCGTTATGACTGCAGAGTCTTGGCCTGATGAGGTGGCTCGTCTGTGTTGTGCCATCTGCTTTGCCAGAGGTTGTTTGGTTTCCCCGATGTATAAATCCTGGCAATGCTCCTGGCACTTAACAGCTACACTATGTTACTCTGTTTGTGTCGGGGGACCCGATCCTTGGGGTTTAAAAGTCACAGAGACACTGTGTTTATAGAAAATTAGTTTCAACTGTTCCAATACTCCTGACACACACACAAGGGATCACTGATCACCACCTCCCTGTGAATGGTACTCATGGCCATTGATCAATGGTCATTGATCAGTGATCAACTGATCAGTGGTTGTTGGTCAATTGTCACAACAATTTGAATATTAATAATGAAGGAACTGACCTCCCAGCTCATTGTTCCATCAGTGGGCTGGTTTCAGTCATTATGCAAATGTAATGTTTATAAGGTTGGGAAACCTGCAGTCAGCTGAGACTGACGAAGTCACCTGGGTGATGAGTGACAAGATGTTGTTATAAAATGTCAATAAAATTGTGAAACAGTGCATAATGTTTTTTTTTAGTTTCTAATAAGAGCAATTGCAGAACAAGTTTGAGACTACAAATAGGTACATGTTTATACAGGTACATTTATTTTAAACACCAAAGCTATCAGAAGCTTTACACACAAAAAAAACTTATACAGGATGATTGGTTAAGCAGTGGAGCTTTGCTAAATAATGATTCCAAACGTCTTCAGCAAAGTGACACTTCAGATAGCTAATTTCTCCCTTTCAGCCAGACGTATAATACATTTGCAGAATGAGTCATGTAAAACTTGTACTGTAACGCTGAAGAGAGCTGCATGCCTTTTCCCCTGATATATGCTTTTTGTGCAACTATTTTTACCTACATGTCTACAACAAAGGTAGTTAGCATGACTAATTCTTGAAAATTATGACTCAAACTTTTATTGAATATCTGCTTTATTCATGGGAACAGTTTTGTGGTGATTCAAATTTGGTAATTAGCTCTGAGTCTGATAAACTGTGGTAGACTGGCAACTTGGTACACAGTGCAGATGTAGTGCACATATCCATATCAAACTATAGAATCAGCAACAATACCTTTCTTTAATATAAGTAACTAAAGTCCATAATACAGGAAAAATGTAATCCCAATCAACTGAATCCAGAAAAACCTACTTGGTCCCACAATTGTTAAATATCAGCACCCTCAAATGCCTATTGCCCAACATTATAAGCTATTGTTTAAAACTGATGAATCAATATCCCTCCAAACCATCAACTGGGAGCAAGATCTTTCCATAAATCCAGATAAAACATTCTGGACACAATACGCTTAAACACCTTCAGAAAAGCCCAACTTACAACTTGTACAATACAAAATTCTCTACAGAGCACACTATAGAGGACAAAGGTTGTTCCAAATGGGCCTTACATGCTCAAACAAATGTGCTCATTGCAAAGACAGCTCTGCTGAGAACTATATGCTATATGGTCCTGCACACCTGTCAAAAGGTTATGTGACGACGTGGTTTAGTTGCTGGATCCCAACCTCACCCAAGCTGTCCATCTTAGGTGAAAAAAGTGAACTAGATAAGTAAATACATCACATATGTTCCTTATGGATTGCTAAGAAAACTTTTCTCATGAACTGGAAGTCAAAAAACAGCTTATGCATTAATCAATATAGAAATTTAATTCTAGATCACATCAGTCTGGAGACAATGTCTGCCATCCATCCAACCATCTTCATCCGCTTTATCCAAGGCCGGGTCGCAGGGGCAGCAGCCTAAGCAGCCCAGACCTCCCTCTCCCCAGCCACCTCCTCCAGCTTATCCGGGGGAACCCCAAGGTGTTCCCAGGCCAGCCGAGAGATATAATCTCTCCAGCGTGTCCTGGGTCTACCTCGGGGCCTCCTCCCGGTGGGACATGCCTGGAACACCTCACCCAGGAGGGGCCCAGGAGGCATCCTTGTCAGATGCCCGAACCACCTCAGCTGGCTCCTTTCGATGTGGAGCAGCAGCGGCTCTACTCTGAGCCCCTCCCGGATGGCCGAACTTCTCACCCTATCTCTAAGGGAGAGGCCAGCCGCCCTTCGGAGGAAGCTCTCCGTGAATCGCTACCTTATTGCAGTGGAGGGGTTTGTGTGTCCCAGGGATCCCAGGGGCTATGTTGTCTGGGGGCTTTTTCCCCCTGGTAGGGTCTCCCATGGCAAATTGGTCCTGGGTGAGGGGCCAGACAAAGAGCGATTCAGAAGACCCTTATGAAGAGAACATCGAGGGAACAGTTTACCCTGCCCAGGATAGGGTTACGGGGGCCCCGCCCTGGAGCCAGGCCCATTCACCCATCTTCTCGAGTTCTTCTTTCAACCCTTACTACTCCAATTTCCTTTTTCCTGATGTTGCTGTCATTTATACCACTATGGCTGTCTTCCTCTGCTTGTCCGTCACTATCTGGTTGGTTAGCAATCAACAGTTTGTCTTTCTGTATCTGGAAGTCCCACAGGATCTTAGCTCAGTCATTCCTGATCACCCTGGGCTGGTATCCCATTTCCAGGCCATACTCGGGACACAGATGTTTCTGTATATTATGCCGGCCACTTGGTTATGGTGCTCCATGTGTGGCCTGCCTGCTAGCATCTTACACCCTGGGATCTTACACCCTGCTGTTATGTGCTGGATTGTCTGAGGACCATCTTTGCACACCTGGGGTCTTGCCTGGTGTGGTAGATCCCAGTCTGTATGGGTCTTGTGTTAAGAGCTTGTTCCTTTGCTGCCATGATTAAAGCCTTTGTGCTGTCTTTCAGTCCAGCTTTGTCCAGCCACTGGTAGGACTGCTGGATGTCAGCCACCTCCTCTATCTGCTGGTGGTAGATGCCCGCCCTGGAGCCAGGCCCAGGGAGGGTGCCCGAGGGCGAGCGTCTGGTGGCCAGGCCTTAGTCCATGGGGCCCAGCCGGGCACAGCCCAAAGAGGAGACATGGGCCTATCCTCCCGCAGGCCCACCACCCGCAGGAGGCGCCATAGGGGTCGGGTGCATTGTGTGCCGGGTGGCGGCCAGGAGCGAAGGCCCTGGCGGACTGATCCCCGGCTGCCAAGACTGGCAATAGGGACAATGTCTGCCTCCTCAAAAAACAAAAAACAAATCTGATTTCATTTGTTTCTGCGTTTTGGAGATGAGGGGCGGTGGTGGTTCCCATCTTTCAGAAGGGGGACCAGGGGGTGTGGTCCAACTATATGGGGATCACACTCCTCAGCCTCCCCACTAAAGCCAATGCCAGCGTGCTGGAAAGGAGAGTTCGTCTGTTAGTTGAACCGTGGCTACAGGAGGAACAAAGTGGTTTTCGTGCTGGTCGCAGAACACTGGACCAGCTCTCTACTCTCTTTAGGATACTGGAGGGTGCATGGGAGTTTGCCCAACCACTCTACATGTGTTTTGTGGACATGGACAAGGCATTTGACCGTGTCCCTAGGGGTCTCCCGTAGGAGGTGCGTTGGGAGTGTGGGGTGTCTGGCTCGTTGCTACGGTCCGTCCTGATGAAGAGAGAGCCAAGTGTTAAAGTGAAGCTCTCCCAGGGTCCCAGGGGTGTGTTACTGTTAGAGGCCAGAGTAACCTGTAAGAGCTGCTTATACTGATATAGATTTTGACCTATACTGTGTCACAAAGGGCGAAAAATTGAATGTCCACAATAAAAAAAATGTCATCTAAGATATTTTAATAAAGTAATTTAGCAGGATTAAAGCAAAAGCAGGCTCCAATCTAATGCTGATTCTGTTCTGATCTTTGAGAGCAGAAAGCTTAAGAAGAAAATGGGCACATCCAGTTCTGAAGATGCATTTATCTCTTTGCTCTGCATTGATAATATTAGTCAAACAGGAAGGCAGCATCCCTTGGAAATCCAATCACCCGGGAATACAGCGAAAATCCAAATGTTCCCAAAGTTCTAATCCAGCAGAAAAACAGTGGGAATCCAAATCCTCTAGAAATTATAATGTAACACAACAAAAATGAGCAGAGAAGAAGCAAAAAATACAAAACCAGGTAGTGATCACATCTTTAGAGATGCTATCCTCACACCTATTGTGACGTCCTGTCACATTTAATCACCTGATGCTCAGCTACACCCCCCCTCTCTCTGACCTTTAAATCACTTAATAACATTTCTTCTTTTCTGTGTTGTATTTTAACTTGACTCGTCAATAATTCCAACACATTTAAACATTCATAATGAGTATCCTTCATTATACATCATTAAACTTCATGTTTCATTCATTTTAGGCTATGTATCTCCAATCACTAGCTCAGTCCCGCATGAACATACAGTGGGGCAAAAAAGTATTTAGTCAGTCACCGATTGTGCAAGTTCCCCCACTTAAAATGATGACAGAGGTCAGTAATTTGCACCAGAGGTACACTTCAATTGTGAGAGACAGAATGTGAAAAAAAAATCCATGAATTCACATGGTAGGATTTGTAAAGAATTTATTCGTAAATCAGGGTGGAAAATAAGTATTTGGTCACCTCAAACAAGGAAAATCCCTGGCTCTCACAGACCTGTAACGTCTTCTGTAAGAAGCTTTTCTGTCCCCCACTCGTTACCTGTATGAATGGCACCTGTTTGACCTCATCATCTGTATAAAAGACACCTGTCCACAGCCTCAACCAGTCAGACTCCAAACTCCGCCATGGCCAAGACCAAAGAGCTTTCGAAGGACACCAGGAAAAGAATTGTAGACCTGCACCAGACTGGGAAGAGTGAATCTACAATAGGCAAGCAGCTTGGTGTGAAAAAATCAACTGTGGGAGCAATCATCAGAAAATGGAAGACATACAAGACCACTGATAATCTCCCTCGATCTGGGGCTCCACGCAAGATCTCATCCCGTGGGGTCAAAATGATCATGAGAACGGTGAGCAAAGATCCCAGAACCACACGGGGGGACCTGGTGCATGACCTGCAGAGAGCTGGGACCAAAGTAACAAAGGTCACCATCAGTAACACACTACAACGGCAGGGAATCAAATCCCGCAGTGCCAGACGTGTTCCGCTGCTGAAGCCAGTGCATGTCCAGGCCCGTCTGAAGTTTGCCAGAGAGCACATGGATGATACAGCAGAGGATTGGGAGAATGTCATGTGGTCAGATGAAACCAAAGTAGAACTTTTTGGTATAAACTCAACTCGTCGTGTTTGGAGGAAGAAGAATACTGAGTTGCATCCCAAGAACACCATACCTACTGTGAAGCATGGGGGTGGAAACATCATGCTATGGGGCTGTTTTTCTGCCAAGGGGACAGGACGACTGATCCGTGTTAAGGACAGAATGAATGGGGCCAAGTATCGTGAGATTTTGAGCCAAAACCTCCTTCCATCAGTGAGAACTTTGAAGATGAAACGAGGCTGGGTCTTCCAACATGACAATGATCCAAAACACACCGCCCGGGCAACAAAGGAGTGGCTCCGTAAGAAGCATTTGAAAGTCCTGGAGTGGCCTAGCCAGTCTCCAGACCTCAACCCCATAGAAAATCTGTGGCGGGAGTTGAAAGTCCGTGTTGCTCGGCGACAGCCCCAAAACATCACTGCTCTTGAGAAGATCTGCATGGAGGAATGGGCCAAAATACCAGCTACTGTGTGTGCAAACCTGGTAAAGACCTATAGTAAACGTTTGACCTCTGTTATTGCCAACAAAGGTTATGTTACAAAGTATTGAGTTGTATTTTTGTTATTGACCAAATACTTATTTTCCACCCTGATTTACGAATAAATTCTTTACAAATCCTACCATGTGAATTCATGGATTTTTTTTTCACATTCTGTCTCTCACAGTTGAAGTGTACCTCTGGTGCAAATTACTGACCTCTGTCATCATTTTAAGTGGGGGAACTTGCACAATCGGTGGCTGACTAAATACTTTTTTGCCCCACTGTATCTCCTTTTAATTAAAATACATAGAATACTAATAGTTGATTATGCCTAAATTTAATCAGAATATAAACCAAGGAGCTGGTGGTAGACTTCTGCAGGCACAGGCATCCTCCACTGCAACCACTGAACATCCAAGGTATGGACATCGAGGCTGTGGACAGCTACAGGTACCTTGGTGTTCATCTGAACAACAAACTGGACTGGACTCATAACTCAGATGCCCTCTACAGGAAAGGGCAGAGCAGGCTGTACCTGCTGTGGAGACTCAGGTCGTTTGGAGTGGAGGGCCCACTCCTGAAGACCTTCTATGACTCTGTGGTGGCCTCAGCCATCTTCTATGGTGTGGTCTGCTGGGGCGGCAGCATCTCTGCTGGGGACAGGAAGAGACTGAACAGGCTGATCCGAAGGTCCAGCTCTGTTTTGGGATGCCCTCTGGACCCTGTGGTGGTGAGTGACAGGAGAATGGCGGCTAAGCTGTCATCCCTGTTGGACAACATCTCCCACCCCATGCAGGAGACTCTGACAGCATTGAGCAGCTCCTTCAGTGGGAGACTGCGGCCCCCACGGTGTGGGACGGAGAGATTTCGCAGGTCTTTCCTCCCCACTGCTGTCAGACTCCACAACAAAGACTTTGCAGCTGATCAAACCCTCACATGTGCAATAAGACTGCTATATGTGCACTTCTTCTTCTGACAAAGCTGTATTTTTGTATTTTCCTACTCAGTTGTATATAGTATTTGTATTTCTATTTTATTCTATTGTATATATTATTCTATTCAATTTTATTCTATTGTATATAGTATTTTATTTTATTCTATTATATTTTGTTGGATTCCAGTGTTTTCTAATTTCTGCTACATAACTTTGCACTTTTGCTGTAACAAAACAAATTTCCCACCTGTGGGACTAATAAAGGTCATCTTATCTTATCTTATCTTATCTTATCTTATCTTATCTTATCTATCAAAAATAGATCTAATCAAAATGTAATCAATAAAGTTAAAAGACAATGAGAATGAAATAGTTCGAATACCTGAATCCTGACCTTTTACTGTGATTTGGTGTGTATATTTGACTTCTGTGCTGGGACTGTTGGAGCCATTAAAGACTCCACCCAGATGAGAGAGGAAATGCTTTGGTGTCTGATCTATGATTTAGTAAAAAACGTTTTTACTATAGTGATTATGTTGTGATTGATAAAGAGTCATGATGTTCATATGTGAAAGATGAGAAGAAGTAATGAGAAATCTTGTTGAAATAAATATTCGTGTGAGATCACATTAAAGTAGAATAACACATAACCATTGTGATGGAGTGGTTTGGATTTTTTACATTTTGATTTTTCATGTGTGTGAAACGTCACAGAGAGAAGCAGCAAATTTTCTTTGTGATCAGGCGTAAACACCATCTGAAGATGGAGTCCACTGTTAGAAATTACAGCAGAAGTGCCAGAGGAGCAACCACCACCGAACACTGTGGAACCACAAATTGATCTCATATTTTTTGTCTTTTTCTCTGGTCATTTTTGCCACGTTGCATTAAATCTTTTTTGGAGTATATCTCCATGGAATACAAGTGTACATGATAACCTGTATTATTATTATTATTACATCATTCAAAGGGTAGTGGTCTACCTTTTGAATGATGGTCGTCACTAATGACACCCAGTTAGTTACCAAGTGCACAGATTTAGAGGTGAGCTGCTGATAATGGCTGAGGGGAGGGCTTGATCGGCTTTCAGATGAAGCAAGATTGACATCCGTAGGAAGCAGTTAGAGCTTGGCGGGTCTCCTCCCCGGCTCCATCCAAGCTCTGTTTGCCTACTGGATAATACTCATAGGGTCAAAGACTTTTTAAACAGAGAGCCGGCTCCAGTCCTTCCTATACTGAGGGTGCCTGGTCAAAATCCAACAGCTCTCACGCCCTGAGTAGTCTGAGCTAGTTTTGTGGACTTCACAATATCAGGCATATAGTTTCATTGCTGTGGCTTTTTGATATATCCATCACAAATCCCAAAAAACTGAGAACAATAGCAGTGAACAAAATATAATGAAACGTTTTTGTTATTAGAAAAATTTCTTTCTCAAAATAATTTGATAATTTTTGCATTCATTGGCTAGTGGAGGGTTGCAGACTCAGAGCTGTGCACTGTGGCCCAGACATGTGGGATGTGGTTGCCTGCTCAAGTGTCGAGCAAAACCCCCCACGTGTCATATTCTAAGCAGGAATATAACTGTTAGACCAGAAAAGACACTGAATGTGAAGCAGTCCATCGGCTCAGTGCCCAAGTCATTGTTTCATTTGAAATCAATAGAATATTGTAATTACACCATCAGCTAAGGATGGAAAGACGTGACGTAGCAATGATTACACTTCTACCTCTAAGCTGCTATGAAACATCTTGTTTGCTTTATATGAAGCCAAAATGTTATTTCTGCCTGTGTCTATTGTATTGGCAGCTTTAGCTCTCCTGTTTATTGACATGTGTGCTTTGATGCTGTTTTAACATTCTGTGTTGTTGTCTTTCAATAATTGTCTCAGATGGCCCAGGGAGGAGGTCATAGGACTCTACTGTATGGACATGCTGTGCTGCTGCGACATTCTTACAGTGGAATGGTCAGTGACACAGACTACATCCAAAAACATCCTGCAAAAAGATCCTTTTATCATGAAAGTTGTAACATTGTTGCGAATAAGAAAAAGAAAAGCCTTTCATTCATCCCTCTGCTGAGGCACGATGTTTAAATGTTCACGCACAGTTCTAGAGGTTCAGTGAATGTACTGTCATTTCTTGATAATTTGATTGATAAAATCCTTTTATTTATTTGTGTTTCTCTGTTTAGTACCTGTGCTGCCTGTCCACCTCGCGTTCGTCCACAGACAAACTGGCTTTTGACGTGGGGCTGCAGGAGGATACCACCGGTATTTATGTTTGTACAAAAATCTGCACCACCGCTAAACCGGTTCCTAACTTTGAACTGTTTCAAACTTAAGGCAAAGCTGTGACAGCAGCAGAAATGAGCATGTCTCATTTAAAAGCTAAAACAATAATAAATAAAAGCACTTCAGATAGTCCTTGTTGTGTAACGCTGTAAAACATCCAGCCTGGCCCAAGTGAAAATATTTGACTGCTCACACGATTGCATATAATCCAAAAAGTTTTGGATAAAGGAGTGTTACACAGAGTGTAAACATCAACTAGCTTCAACAAAATAAAGTTGTTATATGTTATATGTCATATACCCTCCCCCCGGGTGAATAGCTGTGTTAGAGAACAAGTTTTGTGTGTCATGCTGCTGTTTGCTTTTATTTTCTTGACATCATTACTGGAATGAAACTCGGTGTTATTACTGCTGATAAATGAAAGCTACTGTGGAGAAACATAATGCACCACACCGAGGTCTACTGTCTGCCTTATTGTTGATCTCTCTTTTTAAAAGTGATGGAAACTACAACACAGGGTTGAACCAAAGTGGTGCACACCCAGCAAGGAAATGGACACAAGTTTGTTTTTCATGGACACATCGCTGCTTTATCTGCTGTAATACTGATGATGATGATGATGTGTGTGTGTGTGTAGGCGAGGCATGCTGGTGGACCATCCATCCAGCATCAAAGCAGCGCTCAGAGGGAGAAAAGGTTAGAGTGGGAGATGATCTCATCCTGGTCAGCGTCTCCTCTGAAAGATATCTGGTCAGTAGCAGCTGTGTGTGGGAACATGCCAGCAAAGATCTTGATGTTGCTTGCTTTCTTTCTTCATGTGGCGAGACGTGTCCTAGTACTAGTAGGATTTACAAATTATATTTACAGCAGGCAAAATAAATAGACGTCACCTATTTTCTAAAAAAATATATTTCTAAAAGTGCTGCTGACAGAAATTCTCAGCAGAAGTCAGTCACATCCCATCCAATCTGTACATGCCAAGAGAAATCCAACCATAGATGTCAATAAATGACACAGTCTTTAGTTCTTTCCGTAGATTTGTGTAATCCTGTACTGTGAAAGTATCTGAATAATCACATAATCTTATGCATCAGGACTGATTTGCTTTTCCTACTGTCTAACTGGTGTTTCTGATTTGGAAACACTGTCTGTATATATTTCAGCGTGGTGCATCAGTAAATAGTTCAAACATGACTCACGTCTGTTTCCTGCAGCACCTGTCCTATGGTAATGGCAGTCTCCATGTGGATGCAGCCTTCCAGCAGACACTGTGGAGTGTGGCTCCCATCTGCTCTGGGAGTGAAGTAGCACAAGGTATCCTTATCTCTTTCTCTTTTTTGCAGTTTTACCTTTGTTCACAAATATACGTGTTTGTTCTGGGCAATGATAAAGTAAATAAACACCAAGAATATAAAATATAAAATAAATTGAACAATAATCTGACCCTTAAATAATCTGTATTCTCAAAAAAGGGACAAGTATATAGCATAAACCCCATCCATGCACAGTCCATGTGTTGTAACAGTCGGCTGTCATAGTTGGACTTATCTTCCTTGTCTTCCTTCTCTCACCCCAACCAATCACAGCAGATGGCCCCGCCCCTCCCTGAGCCTGGTTCTGCCGGAGGTTTCTTCCTGTTAAAAGGGAGTTTTTCCTTCCCACTGTCGCCAAAGTGCTGCTCATAGGGGGTCATATGATTGTTGGGTTTTTCTCTGTATCTATGAAGCGCCTTGAGGCGACTTTTGTTGTGATTTGGCGCTATATAAATAAAATTGAATTAAATTGAAAAATTATCAGGTTTTTCTGTAGAAGACTGTTTATTAAAGTTTAGCTGCACTGAAAATAAATATTGTCATCTTTTCAACAACTTAAGAAGTTTTTACTTACATTCTTAAACAGACGTCAGTAGCAAGAGTCAAAATGCTTTATTTCCACCATATAGCTGCGATATACTACCTGGATGACCGCTGTCCAATTATGTAGTCACAGTTACTCCAAGACTGTAAGAACAGTAACTAACTAAATTAAATAAAACAATATATTACAAGTTGGAAATGATAACAACATGACTCTAATAGATACACATAGCTCTCATTATAAATATCCCTCTATATTACACTAATTAAATATAAATGGTCGACATAGAGGTGCGCTTTTTATCATACTGTACTGTTACTGTCTCTGTAGATCATAGGTGTCAAACTCTGGCCCGCTGGCCAAATTTGGCCCGCGAAGCCATACCAAATTACTATCAGAGCTGGCCTACTGGTATCATACAGCTAATATATATATTGTTTAGTATTAAGCTTTGCTTGTTCCATATTCAGTTTTTCAGCAAAACTTGTTTGAGTCCATAAGAAAAGATTCATTCTTAAATCTGGAGGAAGATTTATTTTTCAATAAATATTAACGTTAGCCCGCGACTTTGTTCCAGTTTTGAATTTTGGCCCACTGTGTATTTGAGTTCGACACCCCTGCTATAGAGGATGTGCAATTAGTAAGGATGGGCAACTATTGCATTGTGTACTTGTGCTTTAGATGGATGCGTTGTACAGGAATGACTTCCTGTCTTGTTCAGTGGTGCATTTTGGTCATCTCAGTCTCTCACTGAGCATGCTCCTGCGACTGGCCAGCACATCATGGAGTCAGTGGGAGGTATTGTCCTTATCTTGGACTCTCCAACACCACCTTAAGAGAGTCCAGCTCCATCCCCACAATGTTACTTGGTTTGGGGATCAGTTTATTGAGTCTGTTGGCATCCACAACCCCCAACCTGCTTCTCCAGCATACAGCAGCACAGAGGATGGCACTGGCCACAACAGACTCGTAGACAATCCTGAGCATTGTCCGTCCAACAGATATTAAAAGAGTAGAGTGCAGTGGTGTTTTTAACCCATTTCAGTTTATTGTCAGTGTGTAGTCTTCTACTCTGTGGATCCCCCCTTTGGCCACCCCATGGCACCCAATGGTAAATAGCTACAGACGGATTCCACCTCAGAGATCCTTCTGGCTACTCTTCAGCTCAGCCAGAAAACAGCCCAACTGGAAAGTCAAATTTCCACCCTCCAACAAATCCAGGAGAGTGAACTGCTGGTGGACTCCCTGGCTGCTGACACCTCCTGCAAACCCAACAACACCACATTTCCATGGCTCAGAACCTCAGCAAACACACATCTGGAGGTAGCCATGGTGACCACCATGCACAATGAGGACTCGTGGCTCAGAGAGCTGTCATAGAAGGTGACAGCTGGGTCACTAGAGACATGGCTCTCATCGGTCTGCACTGCACACAACGTCTCCTTCACAATTTCAGTCTGTTCTGAGAACTCACTTAGCTATTCAGATACAAGCGTTCAAACGAACTTAAACTTAAACGTCTGTTCTCAAACATCTCCTATTGTCCACTCTGTATTCCCATTTCAGCAGGTTAAATCAGTTCTTTACCACCTATTCAGACCTCATGATCACATGACTCCTCAACATCTACAGTTACTAATACATCAGTATATTACTTACTCTGCTCATGTTAAAGCAATAACAATGGATCAGTCACCAACAGGAAGCCAGCAGACCTCAAAGATCCTGTGATGTTGTTCACGTTAAACCCTGTCGATCCATGTCACGCCCTGCAGTTTAAAACATGGCCTTCTATTTGGCAAATCTTCAGCAAACCTTTACTTTTCCCCACCAAACTGTTCAGATCTGTATCTAACTTTTTATAAACCATTTAGTAAATATTATCAACAGCTCTCTACAGTTTGGCAGGTTCCCTGTGTCACTTATATGTACTGTAATCTATTGGTACTTTAATCTATTGGTAATTAATAATTACAGACCTATGTCTAATCTTTTACTCCTCAGCAAAGTATTTGGAAAATCGTTTCAACTCACAGTCTTAATGATAAGTAGCAGTCATGATTCAGAGCTCATCATAACACAGAAACAGCTCTTACTAAACAGTTATTCAGAGATGGTCTTTCTGAATGGAGGAGGGGGCCTAAGGGTACATCTTTCGCCATCTTACAATGCTGTGATTGCAGCCATTCCCCAACTCTCTGTGAATGGTACTCATGGCCAGCGATCAGTGGTCTTTGATTAGTGGGTTTTGGTCAGTGGTTGTTGATCAATGGTCATGAGAATTTGCATAATTATTATCATGGAACTGACCTCACAGCCCATTGTTCCCTCAGTGGGCTGGTTTCAGTCATTATGCAAATGTACTGTTTATAAGATTGGGGAAACCTGCAGTCAGCTGAGACTGAAGAAGTCACTTGGATGAGTGACAAAACGTTTCTCCCAGAATACGCTACGTCCAGATGAACAGAATCAACTTTTGGAAACCTAATTCAAAGGCTTTGTGACACTGTTGGTTTAACAGGTCAGGTTCTTGATTGGCTCCCATCAAAATCAAAGGGTAAAAACTGAAAATTCAATCAGAGTTTCTCCAGGGTCAGTCCTTGGTTTATTTAATCGTAAGTGGACTGGTTCTTCTATAACGCTTTTCTGATTTACATACTCATAGTTATTTATACAACATGCCTAAAGCAAGCACCTTTTTCTTTCTGCTGTCTGAAATTCACACTCCAATGGATGCTCCAGAGAGGAACACGGGTTGTTATCTTCAAAACGACACTGAGAAAGTGGATCCTGTTCATATTGAGTAGATTAGTTCTAGTTCAATTCAATTGAGCTTTATTTATAAAGCACCAAATCATAACACCAGCTGCCTCAAGGAGTTTTATATTTTGAGGTAGCGAACTTACAATATTACAGAGAAAGCCCCAACGATCAGATGACCCCCTGTGAGCAAGCACTTGGTGACAGTCTGAATGAAAAACTCCCTTTTAACAGGAAGAACCAGGCTCAGGACGAGGCAGCTACTGGTGAGATTATTAGAATAGCTTATTACAATGCTCTGTTTGCAGCACTCCCCAAATCATTAGTAGGACGCCATTTGGCTCCAGGGCAATATAGAATTACCTTTAAAATTCTTCGATTAGTTCTATTAGTCCCCCCGCCCCGGTACATCTCTGATTGCTCACTGTCTACAGCCCAGTCAGACCTCTCAGGTCATCAGACCTTTTAACTGTTCCCAGAATCAGATCTCAGTCTGCTGAGAGTGCTTCCTGTTTGTGGTCCTGTTCTTTGGAACAAGGTGCTTGCTGACCTCTGTTACATCTATTACTGTGTAGATCCACAAACAGACTGAAAACCTTTCTTAATAATTCTCTCTGTCTAGATTTTACCAAGTAGGGTGCAGTAAAGTCAGTCATCTTTGTACAGTATAATACCTCTATACAAAATGCTGTGGAGCTTTTCACAATTTTGTATCTGTAAAAGCAAATTCTCATTTTTGTGGGACGTCCAGAAATAGTTCATGACTCACTTTTTCACCGACGCTGATGTTTTGAGTGTTTGAAACATAGCTGTTTTTCATTTGGACAAGTATCTCTACTGATCTTTATATATCTGAACAGGGGTGGTTCAGAAATATAAAGATCAGTTGCTGTCTTCCCACGTCAGGTTCATCCGAATACTCAAATGAGTTTCAAAAATAGCAACGCATGCAAGACAGCAGGTGTACTGCTGCTTTTTTGTCATTTCTCTGGAGAATTATGTATCAAGTTTCAGCCTCTGATCTGCCCTCCTATCTGCCCCTTTTATTTCCATTCATTTAATAAAAAAACAAAAGTCCTCACCCTTTGCTTTCCTTTAGGTTTCCTTATTGGAGGAGATGTTCTGCGCCTACTTCACGGTCACATGGACGAGTGCCTAACAGTTCCTTCTGGGGAGCATGGAGACGAGCAAAGGCGGTAAGGTGCAATGCTTAGTGCTGCTACTGCTCTGAAATAATTCAGTTTACGCACACACACAGAGAGTCTTAACTAGGGATGGGTATCGTTTAGGTTTTATCCGATACCGGTACCAAACCGGTACTTTTGAAACGGTGCTGGTGCTTAAACGGTGCTCAAACCGGTGCTTAAAGAATGGAAAACACAAAATTGGTCCAAAAACCTCTCGTGTTTAGCTGTTTTTTTGTAAAAAGATAACAATGTTAGCCTTTTCTGCAGCTATGGGGCATATATGGTATCACTCTTGGCTGGAAGCAGCTTAAACAATGGAAAAAACACAAACTTTGTCCAAAAACCTCTCATGTTTAACTGTTTTCCACTTTTTCTTTGGTCATTTTAGCCTTTTTTGTCCAGGGTGAAGGGAGTATCTGCCATCAAACAAGAAGACAGCCGCATGTAACTATGATGGTGTTTGCTAGTTCACCTTACATGCATTAATGTAATAACGTGGTTAGCCTACTCAACGTAAATTACACACGAACAACATTAAGCTACTCACGCAGAGAAGAACGGCTGCTGCTGCATCATCATCCTCATCATTTCTGCTACACTGGCAGGGCTAGGGGCCAGGACTCTCCTCTTCGGGTTTTTGGGGGATGTTGCTAACTCTGGGTCAGATAACAGGCACCACACCCGCAGTAGATGTGCTCGGTGTGAGGTCTCGCAGCAAGCTATCAAATACGGCGCATTTCTCTGCTTTTAAAAAAAACGCTATGCGTCGCCAGGTGTTTCATCGGATTCAAGGAGTTACCTCCTTTGACAGTATCACAGTATCAGCTTAAAGCACTTGTTGCAGGCTGCTGAGTTTGCATATTTTGCTGTGAAGTACAGCCAGACTTTTGACCGCTTCGCTTTGGGCATTTTTAATCTGTAGCTCTGCTCTAAAAGAACGTACGTACCTGGACCCGCCTACTATCCTCGGAAACGTAAAATGATTGGCCAGAATCTAAAGTGTATCACAGCTCAGGAAAAAAAAACACCGAAATGTGCGCTGCTTTTCGGTCTGGTTACTAGCGTTTATGTCAGATGGGTTTGTAAAAAGATAACAAACCCATCATGGGTACCGGTATCCGGTGCCATGATGGCACCGGATACCGGTACCCATCCCTAGTCTTAACCTTCCTGTATAAGTTACCTTGAGATAACATATGCTATGATGCTGTCTGTGCAAGAGAGAGAGCCAGAGTGGATTCGAACCCACTCTCAGCCATGTGGCGTATGGTCGCCTGCTTGGCTCAGTAAGCTGAACCGGTGCCCAAAGTGGAGCTTCTCAGAAACAGCTGGATCAAGAGGAGGAAAAAGAGAAATGCACACATTACCCCAATTTAGCATAACGTCACTGGCTGTACAGTGTTGTTCCAATATAGTTGAAATTTCTAACTTCATCAACACTTAGAAAACATCAGGAAGCTAAAAAAGAGGGATTACATAAGGAATGTAGGGATTAAGACTCATTGCCAATATTAATAGGTTTAATTTGCACCAATAAATAATATGATGACTCTGTATATTATTTATGAATAAAAAAAATGAGGGAAATAGATCAAACAATTAATATGATCTCAATCCATTAAAAAGTAATTTGGGGATTTTAATTAATGGGAAATTTTGATAATTTATCAAAAGTTCTTTATAACAAAGTTGTATAAGTATATAGTCTTATATATTTATCACATTAGCATATGTAGTTAAGTGAATTTATTTACAAGAGAAACAATATAAAGTTGTCGTTGTCTAATATTAAAATTGATTATTTGAAACATGTAAGTCTAAGAAAATGCAGACAGCACTGAACATTCAAAGTCCAGGCAAAAACTTTAGTTTGGAAGCAGAAATTATCATCAGCAGAGACTCAGACTGACTGCATCATGTTGGTAATCTGTGTTTTTACAATGGACAGCAGTTATTTTCAAGGTTTTACCAACCTGTCTGGAAGTGACAACTTCCAGTGCAACTACGCTGTGAGTGAAAGTGGTCACAGAGGTTGAGGGTGTTGCATGCTTAACCTCTGGGTTGGAATGACTGGAACAAACAGAAAAACAAAAACCCAAATCGATGCTGGGAAGCCACTATTTTTCTCCCAGTAGTCTAGCGTGACTGGGCCATTATATAGGGATGATGGTAAGCTGAACTACTGCTGTGCTATATCCCACTGGACACACGTAGTTTCCAAGTCTTATTTCAAAAGACGCCTCTCCAGTCAACATTTTTTGTTCTGCCCACCTTCAGCTTTCTTTACCCACCAGTTGGGGCCATTACACATATAATATTCAGTTTGTCTGGTTCTGCTTGGAGGGACAGTATGTAACAAGTCCCTTTACTGACAGAGAGCTTTGACTGAGATGAATAAGACTATTAATAATTATAGTTTTAAGAAGTTCCCAAAGGAGACTGCCAAGCTGTTAAACAATGAGGCTCAAAGGGACTGTGCTCCCATCTGACTAACTGCTGGGGTTTATTATGAGACTGTATAATCAGGTTAAATACTTATGAATCTTCTTTGCAAATATAACAGCACTGTTGGGAGATTTGTCAAAACAGATTTGCAATTCTGTCATTCGTATCTCCAGGACAGTGCATTATGAAGGCGGAGCAGTGTCCTGTCACGCCAGGTCACTGTGGAGGCTGGAGACACTGCGAGTCGTGTGAGTATAAACAACATACATGTGCTCTGCATACATGTTTACAGACAGGTTAATGCAAAATAAAAACACATGTAAAACACACACAAAACCCAATGTGATACTAGTGTCAGTCACAAGACACGATAAAGGAAGACAAAGGAAAGTTGTGATAGTTGCGTCAGGCGGAGAGATTGAGCTGGAAAGGGTGTGCAGCAGGTTAGATAGAAACATGTTAACAAGTGAAGAGACTGTGTTGAGAAGATGAAAACAGTATTTAACTGATGAATGTAGAAAATAAGAGAGAGAGAGAGAGGTTGAGGACAGTTAGTGAATCAGGAAGTGCAGAGGCTTAGAAAGGAGGAAGTGAGGGCAGTTGATTCAGATGACATACATGTGGCAGCATGGAGACGTGTAGGAGAGAGGGAAGTAAACTTTTTAACCAGGCTGTTAAACGCAGTTTTAGGCTACATTCACACTGCAGACGAAAGCACATCAAATCCAATTTTTTTGACCCTATGCGACTCATCTATCCGATCATGGTCTGACAGTGTGAACGGCACAAATCCGATATTTTCAAATCTGATCTGGGTCACTTTCGTGTGTGGTACTGAATCAGATACATATCCGATGTTTTAGAAAGCGACTGCTGTGTGAACGGTCATGTCGCATTAAATCCGTCTTTTACGTCACCGACACAAGACAGACGCCAATTATCAGCGCCGGAGAAGACATCGCGAACGCTTCCTGGCCATCCGGTGAAACTGTTGGGAAGACAACGTTGGAGAAACGTGAACATTTTATTTGTACTGTATAATCTGCAGATTCTGACAGAAATCTGCAACTATCCTTTGAAGCAGCGCTCCTCTAAAACAGCAATAAGGATCATTATTAGGTTATTTACATTATTATGTAAATAACAAAATAACTTGGGAAAAATTGGGAAACGTAAAGTCCGAAGTCTTTATATTAAGGCCATCGGTCAAACAATACTGTTGCTCTGGGTCTAAACAGAGCGTGTTGTGTGTGACGTCTTCTTTTGCGCATGCGGCCGCTTTGAGCGTTCACACTAGAGCACGTTTGCTGTCGCATTTTATTTGTAGTGTGAACGAGCAGACAAAAAAATCGTATTTAATCAAAAAATTGGAATTGAGCATTAAGACCTGCAGAGTGAACGTAGCCTTGGAGAGTGAGAGGATGTACTGGTGAGCCATAAGATGAATGCATGTGAAAGAGCTGTTGAAACTAGGTTAAGAAGAGAGGTGACGATCAGTGAGCAGCAATTTGCAAGCTGAGAAAGAGCACTACAGACAGGATATTGGATGGAATTACACCTTCTCTTTGTGGATCCAGACAAAGCATATGATAGGGAGCTAAGTGAGAAACTGTGGTAGTGTATGAGGAACTCAAGAATGGCAGGGAAGACTTTGCCAAAAGTATTCACTGGTCTGCCTTTGCACACATATGAACCTAAATGATACGCAGGTGCAGGGTGTGCAAAGATGCGCCTCAGACAATCCAACACATGACTGCAGGGTGCAAGATGCTAGCAGGCAGGACATACATGGAACGCCATAATGCCATAAAAGTGGCTGGCATCATATCCAGGAACATCTGTGCTGAATGGGGCCTGGAAGTCCAGAGGTCAAAAAGGGATCATCCCAGATCCTGTGGGTCTTCCAGATACAGACAAACTGGTGATGACTAAGAAACTGTCCACAGTGGTGGACGAGCAGGTGTGTGGGGACACCTGTCACTCACAGTGGCAACTTTAACCACTGACATGTTGGAAATGTAATAATTTATTTCAACATATTTATATGTATGTACAAAAAGAAATGTTTACATTATATGTTATATTTAGTAATTCGATCTATGGTTCAATGACTAAATAATTCTGTATAATGCAGGTTTAAAGGCACGGAAACCATTGATGTTCTGTATGTGTAATTCTTCATAACATGCACTATTAAATCAGTCAGGTTCCTTGACTTTTTTTGGATTTCTGTGTCCAGGTGGAGTGGGAGTCATATCCGTTGGGGTCAGCCATTCAGACTGAGACATGTGACCACAGGGAAGTATCTGAGCATGGTAGAAGACAAGTCTCTGTTGCTGATGGACAAAGAGAAAGCTGATGTCAAGTCTACAGCCTTCTGCTTCAGGTCTTCCAAGGTATAAAGTTAGTGACATCAGTAGCAGTGCTGTCTGTGAAGGCCATAATCTATGAAATCATTGTGTTTAGAATGAAGGAAATTCTCTGTTTTTATAGTCTCACTTGTCTAAGTGCATTTTCCTCTTTGTTTCTCCTTCAGGAAAAGCTGGACCTGGGTGTGAGGAAGGACGTGGATGGGATGGGCACTCCTGACATAAAGTATGGTGACTCTGTGTGTTACATTCAACATGTTGACACCTGTCTGTGGCTTACTTACCAGACGGTTGATGCCAAGTGTGCACGCATGGGCGGAGTACAGAGAAAGGTACCGCACCAAACCATAACTTCACCTATTACAACTTTATAAATACTTGTGTCTGTAAATATGGTCCATGGTGAGGTTGTGGACTTTCATTATAGAGTTAACGTAAAATTGAATGTAAAATTCATGCACTTCTTGCAAGTCAGAATGGCGAAAAGTTTTTTCAATTAAAAAGGGGGATGAGCTGTGTTTTCATCCACCCAATAGCGTTGGATTTACCTCAGATACTTTGAATCTGCTGCATTTGGACAATGACACCATTTTTAAATGTTATTAGTTTTTACTTTTTGTACACAACCACATTCAATTTTAAATCAAACATTTCAAATGTAATTGAAGTGAAAATTTCAGGCTTAACACCATTGTAATAAAGATATTTGTGGGTCTTTCACTAACTTCAAATGAAGCTGACTTGGTGACTGACTTGACCAATGAAGAATATCTATCTTTGTCTTCTTCTTTCTTGGGTTGCCTTTGCAGTATGTGTTTGGCCATTAGCCATTTACTCTGCTGTACAAGCAGTTTTGTGGTATTTGGCTGAATCTGTGCAGAGTAGACACCTCTGCATTTCAGAAATCATTCTGATTCTTGTGTCATACCATCAAGAAACGTTGTTGACATGGTTCCACTGATAGCCATACATGCCAACGCAGAGGGAAACCTTGAAAAATTAACAACACATAATAACAACATATAAGTATTTATATGTTTAACATATTAGTCCGGGTCTCTGTGGCAATAGTTAGTGAAAATGAAAGTCACTAATTCTAAAAGCTGCTGGATGCTGTAAAAGACTTTACTTTTTTCACTATAGGAATTGTTTTTGTGCAAATTTCCTATAAATATTCTGAAGATTTCTCATGTATCCAATCAATGCATCACCCATCAACTGCAAAGCAACTTCCTCTGTTACTGAGCAATCTTAATGCATTTCTGAATCTGCTGAACCTGGAGAAACTTTGTTTCTTACTTAGGCAATCATGCACCACGAGGGGCACATGGACGATGGGCTGACACTATCGCGATCACAGCACGAAGAGAGCCGCACTGCAAGGGTCATCCGCAGTTCTGTCTTCCTGTTCAACTGCTTCATCAGGTGCAGCGAGTAGTGATTTTCAAGTATGCATGTTACACTTGCCTGTAAGTTACTGTGGCATCATTATAAAGAGAAAAATGGAAATCACTGGGTTGAATAACAATCAATCAATCAATCAATCAATCAATCAATCAAAGCTTTATTGCAGGTTGCCCTGCAGTGAAATGGGACCCCCCACCCCCGACCTTACACACGCAACACAGACATTAGATGGGGATACAAGTCGGAGATCGGTAGCGTTACAAAAAAACACTGAAATGTACACTACAATGGGAAAGTACAAGAGCAAAAAAAGAGACCTCTACTCATGCTGTGCTTCCATGGTAGGACAGCATGAGAACAGGAAACAAACAGGAAACAAAACAGCACCAACATGAATAACATTAATATCTAGAAGGTCTATAACTTTAAAAACCTTACCTTTTTAACTCAGGTAAGGTTTTGTGAAACTGTTTTAACCGTGAACTGTTTTACTTTGTATTCGTATATCAATTACTCCCAACATTTGTTGTCACATTTAGACAACATATTCAAATGAGGAAAAGTGCAATAAGATGACAAAGTTCAGTTCATTTGTAAAAATTTGTAGGACAGTGGTGACAAATTCATTTTCACAAAGGGCCAAACTAGGAAATAAGAATCAAATTAAGGGCTTGACATAGAGTACTGTCCAAAAGTCCTGAGCCACCTCTCATTTCTTTATGTTTTGCTTTGAAAATGGAAAATTTGTGTAGCGTCGTAGAGTTTGCACTAGCACTGGGTAATTTGCTTTGCCATCAGGTGGCAGAGGAGCCCACATTACACTGCTCACCCTCTGTAATGTATAATGTGTAGCCCAAATGTGCACAATGAAAGCTCATGTTTGAAACACTAACATAGAGTGTGATGTGACTGCAAAAGTGGTCACATCACACTCTGATGTAAAAATCAATCCAACAATCTCTCATGATTAGTGTATTAGTGTATTTCGATCATTCTCATTCTGCACCCAGCGAGGCCCCTCCCCCATCTCACATATTCAATTCAATTCAATTCAATTCAATTCAATTTTATTTATATAGCGCCAAATCACAACAAATGTCGCCTCAAGGCGCTTATATTCTGGCCACTTGTCTGTTATGCTTATTCCGGCATACAGACCGCTCGTCAGACGTTGCAAACTGGTTCTGGGACAGGTGAGAACCTGGCCTGCTGGAGCTCTCTCTGCTCTTCAGGACTGTTTTGAGCATACTGACTGGGACATGTTCAGGGAGGCTGCTACAATTGGTGATTGCACCAACTTGGAAGAGTACACATCATCTGTGACCAGCAACATTGCAAGTGCATTGATCATGTCACTGACTTCAGCACTATCATAATACCAGACCAGAAAATGTGGACCACTGCAGAGGTGCGTGTGCTGTTAAAGACTCGAGACTCCGCCTTCAAAACAGGTGACAAGGTGGCCCGGGGAACAGTGAGGGCCAAACTGCCTCGAGCCATCAGAGCAGCGAAATGCGCGCATGGCTGAAGAATCCACAGCCACTTCCAGGACAGTGGTGACACGCGGCGCATGTGGCAGGGCATCCAGGGCATCACCAACTACCTGCCTGTGATAGTGACGCCTCCCTGATGTGGGCTTCATAGATAATTGGCAAACCTTCTGGAGGAAACCTGGTCTTGTTAGGAGAGATGGCATCCATCCCACTTTGGATGGAGCAGCTCTCATTTCTAGAAATATGGACAAATTTATTAAACCCCTCAAAATATGACTATCCAGAGTTGGGACCAGGAAGCAGAGTTGCAGTCTTACACGCCTCTCTGCAGCTTCTCTCCTCCTGCTACCCTCCCAAAAACCCATCTCCATAGAGACTGTGTCAGCTTCCAAAAAGACAAAAAACAAACTAAAAACCAGCAACAAACAACTTAAACATAAACAATTACAAAGAAAGAACAATACAGTATCCACATCTGAACCAAAGAGTAAAACAGTGAAATGTGGATTATTAAATATTAGGTCTCTCTCCTCCAAGTCTCTGTTAGTACATGACTTAATAATTGATCAACAAATTGATTTACTCTGCCTTACAGAAACCTGGTTGCAGCAGGATGATTATGTTAGTTTAAATGAATCAACACCCCCGAGTCATTCTAACTACCAGAAATCTCGAAGCACAGGTCGAGGGGGCGGTGTGGCAGCAATTTTTCACACCAGTCTATTAATTAATGAAAGACCAAGACAGACTTTTAATTCATTTGAAAGCCTGATGCTTAACATTGTCCACCCCAGCTGTGAAACTCAGAAACCAGTCTTACTTGTTATCATCTATCGTCCACCTGGGCCTTACACAGAGTTTCTGTCTGATTTCTCAGACTTTATATCTAATTTAGTTCTGAGCTCAGATAAAATACTTATTGTGGGTGATTTTAACATCCATGTAGATGCTAAAAATGACAGCCTCAACATGGCATTTAATCTGTTGTTAGACTCAATTGGTTTCTCTCAAAATGTAAAAGAACCCACCCACCACTTTAATCACACTCTAGATCTTGTTTTAACATATGGCATAGAAACTGAACATTTAACAGTGTTTCCTGAAAACCCTGTCCTGTCTGATCATTTCTTGATAACATTTACATTTACAATAATTGATTACGCAGCAGTGGAGAGTGGACTTTATCAAAGTAGATGTCTTTCTGAAAGCGCTGTAACTAAGTTTAAGAATATAATCCAGCCACTGTTATCATCGTCAATGCCCTGTACCAACACAGAGCAGAGCAGCTATCTGAACGCTACCCCAACAGAGGTCGATTATCTTGTTAATAATTTCACCTCCTCACTACGTACGACTCTGGATACTGTAGCTCCAGTGAAAACTAAGGTCTCTAATCAGAAGTACCTGACTCCGTGGTATAATTCTCAAACACGTACCCTAAAGCAGATGACTCGTAATCTGGAGCGGAAATGGCGTGTCACAAATTTAGAGGATCATCATTTAGCCTGGAGAAATAGTTTGTTGCTTTATAAGAAAGCCCTCCGCAAAGCCAGAACAGCTTACTACTCATCACTGATTGAAGAAAATAAGAACAACCCCAGGTTTCTCTTCAGCACTGTAGCCAGGCTGACAAACAGTCAGAGCTCTTTTGAGCCAACCATCCCTTTAACGTTAACTAGTGATGACTTCATGAACTTCTTCACAAATAAAATTTTTATCATTAGAGAAAAAATTACCAATAATCATCCCACAGATGTAATATTATCTACAGCTACTCTTAGTACCATTGATGTTAAGTTAGACTCTTTTTCTCCAATTGATCTTTCTGAGGTAACTTCAATAATTACTTCCTCCAAACCATCAACGTGTCTTTTAGACCCCATTCCTACAAAACTGCTCAAAGAAGTCCTGCCATTGATTAATTCTTCGATCTTATATATGATCAACCTATCTCTAATAATTGGCTATGTACCACAGGCCTTCAAGGTGGCTGCAGTTAAACCTTTACTCAAAAAGCCATCTCTAGACCCAGCAGTCTTAGCTAATTATAGGCCAATCTCCAACCTTCCTTTCATATCAAAAATCCTTGAAAGAGTAGTTGTCAAACAGCTAACAGATCATCTGCAGAGGAATGGTTTATTTGAAGAGTTTCAGTCAGGTTTCAGAGTTCATCACAGCACAGAAACAGCTTTATTGAAGGTTACAAATGATCTTCTTATGGCCTCTGACAGTGGACTCATCTCTGTGCTTGTCCTTCTTGACCTTAGTGCAGCATTCGATACTGTCGACCATAATATCCTATTAGAGCGATTAGAACATGCTGTAGGTATTACAGGTATTGCACTGCAGTGGTTTGTATCATATCTATCTAATAGACTCCAATTTGTGCATGTAAATGGAGAGTCCTCTTCACACACTGAGGTTAATTATGGAGTTCCACAGGGTTCAGTGCTAGGACCAATTCTGTTTACATTGTACATGCTTCCCCTAGGCAGCATCATTAGAAGACATAGCATACATTTTCACTGCTATGCAGATGACACCCAGCTCTATCTGCCCATGAAGCCAGATAACACACACCAATTAGTTAAACTGCAGGAATGTCTTAAAGACATAAAGACCTGGATGGCCGCTAACTTTCTGCTTCTTAATTCAGATAAAACTGAGGTCATTGTACTCGGCGCTGAAAAGCTTAGAAATATGGTATCTAACCAGATTCTTACTCTGGATGGCATTACCTTGGCCTCCAGTAACACTGTGAGGAACCTTGGAGTCATTTTTGACCAGGATATGTCCTTCAACGCACATATTAAACAAATATGTAAGACTGCGTTCTTCCATTTGCGCAACATCTCTAAAATTAGAAATATCCTGTCTCAGAGTGACTCTGAAAAACTAGTTCATGCATTTATTACTTCCAGGCTGGACGACTGTAATTCATTATTATCAGGATGTCCAAAAAACTCACTGAAAAGCCTTCAGCTAATCCAAAATGCTGCAGCAAGAGTACTGACAGGGACTAGAAAGAGAGAGCATATTTCTCCTGTTTTGGCTTCCCTTCATTGGCTTCCTGTTAAATCCAGAATTGAATTCAAAATCCTGCTCCTCACATACAAGGTCTTAAATAATCAGGCCCCATCTTATCTTAATGACCTTGTAGTACCATATCACCCTATTAGAGCACTTCGCTCTCGCTCTGCAGGCCTACTTGTTGTTCCTAGAGTATTTAAAAGTAGAATGGGAGGGAGAGCCTTCAGTTTTCAGGCCCCTCTTCTGTGGAACCAGCTTCCAGTTTGGATTCGGGAGACAGACACTATCTCTACTTTTAAGATTAGGCTTAAAACTTTCCTTTTTGCTAAAGCATATAGTTAGGGCTGGACCAGGTGACCCTGAATCCTCCCTTAGTTATGCTGCAATAGATGTAGGCTGCCGGGGGATTCCCATGATGCATTGAGTTTTTCCTTTCCAGTCACCTTTCTCACTCACTATGTGTTAACAGACCTCTCTGCATTGAATCATATCTGTTATTAATCTCTGTCTCTCTTCTACAGCATGTCTTTTATCCTGTCTTCCTTCTCTCACCCCAACCAATCACAGCAGATGGCCCCTCCCTGAGCCTGGTTCTGCCGGAGGTTTCTTCCTGTTAAAAGGGAGTTTTTCCTTCCCACTGTCGCCAAAGTGCTTGCTCATAGGGGGTCATATGATTGTTGGGTTTTTCTCTGTATCTATGAAGCGCCTTGAGGCGACTTTTGTTGTGATTTGGCGCTATATAAATAAAATTGAATTGAATTGAATTGAATTGAATCCCTACCAGATGCACTGAGCAACTTCTATGCACGGTTTGATGCTCAGAACAGCGTGATGCTGAGGAAGACCACCCCACCTCACAACGACCAGGTTCTGACGTCGTCTGATGTGAGAAGAACTCTTCAAAGAGTTAACCCATGGAAGACTGCTGGTCCAGATAACATCCCTGGAAGAGTGCTCAGAGAATGTGCAGACCAGCTGGTAGATGTCCTCACTGACATCTTCAACCTCTCTCACTGCTTTCATTCCAACGTGCCTCAAGGCCACCACCATCGTTCCTGTGCCAAAGAAGTCCTCAGTGTACTGCCTCAATAACTACCGTCATGTTGCACTCACACCCATCATGATGAAGTGTTTTGAGAGACTTGTCATAAGGCACATTAGGACCCAGCTGCCACCCACATTGGACCCACTGCAGTTCACCTATTGTCCCGCCTGATCAACAGATGATGCCATTGCCACCACCCTATATCTCGCCCTCACCCAACTGGAAAACAAAGACACATATGTGTGGATGCTGTACATAAATTTCAGTTCAGCATTCAGCACAATCATTCTTCAGCACCTGACTGGAAAACTGAGCCCGTTGGGCCTGAACACCCCCCTCTGCAACTGGATCCTGGACTTTCTGACAGAGAGACCTCAAACAGTCCATCTCCAACACCACCACAGTGAGCACTGGAGCCCCTCAGAGCTGTGTGCCCAGCCCACTGCTGTTCGCTCTGCTGACATGTCACTGTGCAGCAATGCACAGTTGGAGCCACATCATCAAGTTCGCCAATGACACGACTGTGATGGGTCTCATCAGCACGAGCGACGAGTCAGCATACAGAGAGGAAGTGCGGCAGCTAACGGACTGGTGTAGAGTCAACAACCTTTCTCTGAATGTGGAGAAAACAAAAGAGATAATTGTTGACCTTAGGAGAGCACCGAGAGATCACTGTCCTCTTAAAATCGATGGATCCGAGGTCATCGAGAGCACCATATTCCTTGGTGTCCACCTGGCGGAGAACCTCTCCTGGTCCCTCAACACCAGCTCCTTAACCAAGAAGGCCCAACAGCATCTCTACTTCCTGTGGAAGCTGATAAAAGCCCATCTCCCATCATCCATTCTCACCATGTTCTACAGAGGGACTATAGAGAGCGTCCTGAGCAACTGCGTCTGCAGCTGGTTTTTTTAAGGGTTTACTGCACACCATGTTGAAATATGTCAAGTTTTCAGCTAAGACCTCTTTTAAAATTGCCTCGTTGGTCCAAAAACACTATTTAATGTCTGTCAAACTGTCTGATCTTTGGCATTTTTCATAGATTCAACTAAAGAAATGGAACCAAATGTCACAAAATTTGTTTTGCAAACATACAGTTGAAAATTGTTAGTTGCCTGTTATGTACAGAAATAATACTGGGTCATTTTTTGAGTTTGATGCCTCTTTTATTCTTAAGTGATTTATAGGACAGTGTTAAGTGGATTAAGAAACAACTTTCCTCTGAAACTGGTGAGTTACAAGTTGAATGAAAAAGGTTCGGTTACTGTGGTGACTACCATCTGGTTACACCATGTGTCTTAGATTGTTAGGCCCAAGTACAATAACATAAGTTTTATCTGGATTCAGAAGCAGAAAATTAGAGGTCATCCAGGTCTTTATGTCTTCAGGACATTACTGCATTTTAAGTAATTGGTGCATGTTTACTGGTGTCATGGATAGATCAAGCTAGCTCTGTGGAAGTAATTAAGACTCCCCATTTACATGAACAAATTGTAGTCTATTAGATAGATATGATTCGAACCACTGCAGCGGAGTACCTTTAATACTTACAGCATGCTCGAATCACAGTAAATTATTATTGTCGACAGTGTTGAACCCTGCACTGAGGTCTAGAGGGACAAGCACAGAGATGAGTCCACTGTCATAAGAAGATCATTTGGCTTGTGGTGCATAGTCCATAAATAGAGATAGGTTGATCATATTTAAGATTGAAGCATTAATCAGTGGGAGGACTTTTTAAAGGAGGCTTGTAGGAATGGGGTCTAAAAGACAAGAAGTAATTGTTTAAGTTAACTCAAAAAGATCAATTGGAGAAAAAGAGTCTAAATAATGGATGAAGTCAATAATAGTTAAGGTTAAAGGAATTCTTGGTCCAACAGAGTTCTAACTTTTTGTCAGCCTGGCTACAGTGCTGAAGAGAAACCTAGAGTTCTTCTATCAGTGATGAATAGTAACATACTCTAGCTTTAAACGAGGGCTTTTTAAAAAGTAGAGCAACAAAGTATTTCTCCAGGCTAAATGATGATCTTCTAAATTAGTGAAACCCCATTCCCTCTCCTGTTTATGAGTTATTTGCTTTAAGGTACGTGCTTGAGAATTATACCAGGGAGTCAAGTACTTCTGATTTGAGGCTTTCTTTTACAGAGAATCCACAGTATTCAGATACAACAAACAGAACAGTTTTTTCATTTCAGGCTTTCAAGTGAATTATAACTAGGGAAACCCGGGTATCGAAAACTGGTTCTTGTTGAGAACCGGTTCCCACTGTTTCAGTTCCTTGGAATTGTTGCCATTTTTGTAAACGATACCCTTATCGATTCCAGTCGCCCCGAATGACGTCACCTCGTTGCGGAGCATCATTTACCTGGCAGGAAACATGGCGGCTCAAACGCTCAAAAGTTTGGTTATACTTTACGAGAACGGATCACAACAGGGCAACTTGCAATACTTGCAAAGTAGATATTTCATTTAAGGGAGGAAACACTACAAATATGCAAAAGCATTTGCTCACAAAACACGCGATGACCTTAAATGAATGTCGTGTTTTTAATTCTGCTCCGGACTCGTGAATCTCAGCCCAGCAGCAGCGGTAACGTTTGCACGTCCTCTCCCGTTAATGCGGCAGGTAAATAATCAACTAACAGTGCATATTATGTTAGCACGATCTGCCTTATTACAAAACCTGCCATTACTGTGCATTTAGGTGACCATGATGAGAGAGACAGAGTCTGGCTGGCTCAGACTGGCAGTTCTCGCTGCAGTCTACCGGTAGCGTCTCCTTTCTAGTGATGCGCGAATCATGAACGAATCGTTCAATACTCGAGAATCACTTTACTGACTCATGAATCACGATTCACAAGCCCAACTGACTCACTGACTCATCCCTGTTGCTGTTAGCAGCAATATATCAAGCTTATAATTAAAATTGTGGAGAAAAACACAACATCCAGTATCTTAACAAAAAGATTTCTGCTCTGAACTGGAAGAAAAAACCCTGAGTAGAAGCTCACATCAAGACAATAGCTCCTGGGTTCACAGTAGCATCGCTCTGCTAACATGCTAACAGCACATTTGAGCTACTCACCCCCTCCCTTCCTGTGCTGAATCATAGAGCGAACGAATCACTCAGGACTCACTAACCCCGTTGTCGCTACCCGATCCGTACCAGTAAGGATCAGGAGTTCTGATCTGTCACTATCTTTTTATTTTTTGTTTTTGTCTACATTATATTAAATGTTTTCATTATCGGAAACATTTTAAGAGATACTTGTTATTCTTAACATCTTAACAGATACTCTGACCTGTAACTATCGTAAAATGCTTTGACCGGAAGTAGACACCTTTCGCGCATGCGGGGTACCAATCGGGTTTCCGGTACGGATCGGGTAGTGACACCCCTCCCTCCTGGCCCACAGCTTCTTCTTCTTCTTGGTTGGCAACCAACGTTAAGGCGCATTACCGCCCCCTGGCTCACAGCTCAGTGGACATTCAGATGAGAAAATATATATTTGACACATTTAAGGAAAATACTAATAAATAAAAATAAACAAAATAAATGTTTATTAAGCAATTTTGATAGGAAATTGCTTAATTTTAGAAATGTTTTTGCTCTTTTTTGCTCTATAAAATAGTTGTTTTTTTGAATCATTCATCTTAGCAGTGGGATTTACATGAAAAGAGAAACAAATTAAGTTTGAGTGAAAATGTACATTTTTGCACTCTCTGGTCAACTGACTTAGTGAATCAAAGGACTCAAAAAAAACCGATTCACTTTGGTGAGTGACTCATTAAAACTCGATTCAGTAAAAAGAATCAAATTTACCATCACTACTCCTTTCAGGCCAGGATAGACGAATGTCACCGAGCAGTGACTAAGTTTGTGGTAAAAGGCTTGCACCCATTTGCCACAGCAGATGCCCCCGATTTTTGATAAGTGAATGTGTTTAATTGTAGGCAGGGACATTACTGGATATTCTTGTGTAATTGCTACAGAATAATTGATGTTATACTTTGTTATTGCTACAGAAGAATATGTATTTTATTATTTTACATTTACAATTTTTTTTTCTGGGCACCCTGTTCAAACAGAAGATATAAAACAAAGTTCTAAGCTATTCTACCTTTTTTTTAAAAAAAAAAAAGAATCAATAAGAGAATCGATAAAGAATCTAATCGTTAAACAGAATCGAAAAAGGAATCGAAATCCTGAAAATCTTATCAATACCCATCCCTAATTATAACTCTGTTGTTCTGTGGTTGATTAATAAGCTGGAGTTGATGATTGCTGCTACTCCCCCTCCTCGTGTTGATTCACGTAAGCTGACAAAATCATCCTGCAGTAATAAACTTTTTGTAAGGTGGAATAAATCAATGTTATTTATTAACAGGGTCTTAGAAGAGAGAGACCTAATGTTTGTATTTATACAGGACAAAAGTCATAAAGTGCTTTACAATACAAAGTAAAATGCAAGAATTAAAACAGTTTAAATTCATAAAACTAAATAAAGCCAATCCTACACAATTCCACTTGCTTCTTTTAGAAGCTTTCAACAGTTTCCATAGATCGTGAGTCCAATGGAAGCAAGTTTCGTAACCTGGTGTCCCGGGTGTCTCCTCTTCTCTGTAACTCAGACAAACAGCCAACAACAAGTGATCAGCTGATCTCAGAGACATGGCAGTTACCTGTGAATGAAGAATTTACTAATATAGTGAGGTATCTGACCATGAACGGCTCTGAAAATGATCACCAGAACTTTAAGAGAAGCTATTGTAAAGAACATCTGATTTTTCTATCGATTAAAAAAAAGATAAAGTAAAAAGGATGTTCATTTAATGGAAAATGTTAAAAACCAATAACAGGCAGTTTAAACCATTTATCATGTTCTTCATATTCTTTAATGTCACATTGTGCTGCTTTAATGTCACATTGTGCATTATCAATGAAGAAAAAAAACACTTTAAAATAAACCGGTGTTAAATATGATATGAAAACATGTTACTACGTTCATGTTAATGTGTTACTAAAATGATGAATTAACATCTGAAAACCTAATAAATTGCAACTGAAAAGTGCGGTGCATTGTGCTGTTTGACAACTTATGACAACCGCTTCAATAAAAGTTAAAATCTAAAATAACAGAATAATATATCATCCAGACATTTTCTTCCGCATATCTGAAGTCAGGTCGGTTTCTAATACAGCTCTGTATCACTTTTAAGATAAAAGTCTAGATGTTAAATCTTTTTACACTCTCTCAGATGAGAGGTAAGCCAGGTCCACTTCAATCCGTTTCAATCCCACCTCTCTCGACAGTAGCTTGTATGTAACTGTTGAGTTTCTCTATGCACTTCTGTGTGTAACATTGGACCAGTGTAAAGAAAATTATATCCAGAAATTATTCATATTGCATTTATTAACAAAGAAGTAGAAATTTGTGATTTACTTTTTTGGGCATAGAATTTTATTTTACAAATTTTCACTTGTCTTAGTATACCTGACAGAACAACTGCACTTCAGAGAATAGGTGTTTAACTGAAAGTCGATTTAAGGTACACAAAACAATTAATATAAAGTTGTATTAACTTATTTGTTCCTCCCTGATATAGTTTGGTGTAATACATTTACCTGTTTCATAAAATGTAAACAGAGCCTAAGTAAATGTAAAATGTATTTTATTATTCTTGTACAACTCTTTGTAATTAAGTAAAAATTAAAAGAAATGGACCCACACCTGGGGGGGCTTGATATGTTCCAAGAGAATGAGACACAGACACTAACATGTGTTTCCACCCTCATGCACACATATACAAAGACTCACGCACTCGCCCAACATGGAGACACACAAAAATGAACGTGGTACACTAAGACCCCAGGCCTCACTCCGCCCACCCATATGTGGTGTTGATGCATGCTGCTGGCGAGTAGCATGGTGCCAAAAACCTTCTGCCAGACAACACTTGGTGTCAGCACGGCCCCTCCCTAGAACACATATTGTCTACATATATTTAAAAATGAGAGGTGGGCACCAGCACCACAGGTGAGGCTGAATAAGGGAGTCCTTTGGACGCCCTTCAGTGTGCCAAACCCCCGAGGCCCAACATGTATGTGTAATGAGAGTGTAAGTAATACAAATGTCTAAGTTGTGGAATAAAAATGAGGCACAGGTGGCCAGGAGGGGACAGAGGAGGAACGTCTCCCCTGCACCTCAGTAACACACCTGTGCCTCAGTGGAGGATCCAAGGAAGGAGGGAGGCAACTGGGGATGGGGGGGATCTACCAAGGGCAGGGGCCCCAGGCCCAACCACACCCACCCCAACATTCAGTCATACACTGCATAGGACAATAGACACTGAGGCTGAGTTCATCCTCCACCTCTGCTGCATCTTCTCCACCTGCAGAGTGGACTCCTCAAGAGCAGAGGCCACCAGCAAAAGATGGTAAAAACCTTGATTCATTAACAGAGCACTCTATGTTGTATTTTGTATTGTATTAATTGTAGACATTGGGATGTCATTTCATGTTATTTCTAATCTATTTAAAATCTTTTAAACATATCTGAGACCAGAAACTTGGGCATATTGATTCATCTATTTTGGAGAGTGCCCAGTATATGTTAGACAACTGACCATCATCTTTGTAACAGTGGTGTAAGATTCAGAATTCGGAGTGTAAACTGGAAGCATGCATTCAGTGGGTTAAGGGATTTGAGACGACAGGGACTGTGGGATTTGACTCCACTCTGGAAATCAAGAAGAAAAAGCCACAGGAAGCTGGAGAAGGAAGAATATTGCAACGAGTGCAGGGAGAAGTTGAAATAGGTTCTGGGTGATAGGGAAGAGTTACCAAATGACTGGGAAAGTAAGGCTGGAGTGCTGAGGGGAATTGCCAAGATTTAGTGTACTGTCAGTCATGTTGTTGAGATCAGGTTTCTGTGAGACTTGGGCGATCTGTTGCTCCTTCTTCTTTTTGTACGTGAAAACAAGCCGAGCTGGATTCACAGAGTCTCCAAACGCCTCTCCACTCCTCTGTAACAGTGTTGTTATTTAATGCAATTTGTTTTATACTTTATGGGGCTATTATACGCTGAATGTGTATTTTTACAATATCAGGTCTATTAAGACATTTCAATTGATGCCCTACATCTTAACCCTCTCGAGGCAGGCGTTGCCGATTTGCAACAGTTAAAAACTAACCACCTGATTACCCCGCATACATATTTTTTTGTTTTTTTGTTGTTTTGTTTACTCAGAAGTACCACTGCAGGACTTGGTTGTGCATTAGCAACAAAAAGTTTAATTTGAGCCTGAGAGGATTAAACAATAATTCCAGAAAATAAGTTTGAGCTGGACTACATCAAAGGAAAACACAGCACAAAGGACGTGTTAACGAATGATCAGCTCACACTGACAAGCTTGTCACAGTCAACTAACCCTGAAACAGCCTGAACACAGAATCTGCAACACCATAGGATTACTAATCTGATTAGGCAGCTGTTGGATTTCAACTCGTCTGGTTACATAAAAATATCCAGTAACTTTGTCCTGTGAGTAACAACTTCAGTCTCTCGTGTGTGAGGTTTCAGTCAGACACTTGGTCATGCTTGTGATGTCTGTTTCAAAAAGCTAACACGGTGAATATGCTCAGAGTAAAGCTCCACAACGGGACTTTGCCAACTCGTTGATGTCACGATGGCCAAAACCATATTTAAACATTAAACATTTATTTTTTGTCAGCTGTAATCCACAGACATATTGTCACACTGAGAAAAACCCACATGTATTAACACGCTTCATTCCATTTTCATCCAAATCAATAAAGGTCTGACTTCTGGATCCTTGTGCACGACTCTTCTTCCAAGTCTTCCTCTCTTTTTATTTTGGGAATTGAGATATTCTTTAAAATTGCAGGTTAATTTAAGCGGTCATCTAGAAGACAAGGATGCAAGAAATGAAGGAATCCTTCAGACAATCTTTCTGTGTTTATGATTTCAACACAAGAGAAAAACCAAATCAGTGATTAGGCTGAGGAGAGGGATCGGCACATTTTAGTTGCCTTCCTGATTTGCATCTACATTCACACTCTTGCAGCAGAACATGCTAAACTTGCGTAACACAAGGTGACATTTTCCGCTTCTCTAATTTATAGCATGACTGACATCCTCCATTCTGTATTTCCCAGGGGTCTGGACATACTAAGAAAGAAAGGAAGGAGCTTCACTTTGGATCTGCCAATAGACTCAGTCAGCCTGAGCCTCCAGGATCTAATAGGTTATTTCCAACCACCTGGAGATCACCTAGAACATGAAGACAAGCAGAACCGACTGCGAGCTCTGAAGAACCGTCAGAACCTCTTTCAGGAAGAGGTAGGGTGCACTTGGACATATGTGTGTTTATGGATGGTTACAAACTAACTTCAGATCATTTTTAACAGTTTTTGCTTCCAATTTTAAAGATTTAGACTAATATATTTATATATTCTGCCTCAGTACATACACACAGTACATCCACCCCCAGTGGATTTTGTAGTGGTTTATTTCTAATGATGGAACATATTGAAATATTTAATGTCTAAAATGTTATTTTAAGAAGAAAAAGAAAAGATGAATCAATTACTTTACTGTATACACAAATTGTTTTCTTTTAATGAGACGATCCATGTCTGTGAAACTGTTGCTCAAAGAACTGCCAATTATATCATGTTTGCTTTCACATTGTGTGCAGAGTGGCTGAAAATATTCACAGTGGCCCAAACCGTTTTCTCTACTAGCTTGTAAACAAGCGTTTTGCTTCTGTTTACTTTTTGGAGCGAGCTTCCAGTGGCCCTCAGAGGAAATGCAGTTTGTTTGGCACGTCTGTGTTTTTCAACTTAGATATTAGCTTGGTCACATTATCTATATCCAAATCCATAGAATGATTTAACCGCATTCAATTTGTTTTTTATTTCCTAACTTTTCTGTGACTACACTCTGTTTTGTAGAGCTCATTTCAGGTGAATAAAGTAAAAACAACAGTTTTCATATCTCTAGGGGATGATCAGCCTGGTCTTGGAGTGCATTGATCGGCTTCATGTCTACAGTAGTGCAGCTCATTTTGCAGAGGCAGTTGGAAAGGAGGCTGGAGAGGCCTGGAGCGCCATTCTCAACTCCCTCTACCAGCTACTGGGTAAACAAGCAGAAGACAGAAGCACAGAAAAGATGCAATAACTCAAATATTAATTCCACTCACCTAAAACTACATATTAGGCCTGAAGACAATCAGGTTATTTTAAGGGATGACAAATGGCTCAGAGATTCATTCAGAAAGGGATCAGAGGTCAGAGACATGTGGGCTCAGTAGGAACAGACGATTATACTGGTTTCTATGTTACTGTTGTTACACCTCTTGATATCACGTCACTTCTCTCAACTTATTTTCATCTTTCTAGCTGCACTCATCAGAGGGAACAGGAAGAACTGTGCCCAGTTCTCTGGTTCACTGGACTGGCTCATTAGCAGACTGGAGCGACTGGAGGCTTGCTCTGGTAGGTTAGCTTGTCTTTTACATGGTGTAATATATTTTATGATTATGTAAAAGAAGTACACATTCTCAGAAATGCCTTGGTTACATAGAAATGGATGTTACGTAGAAAAAGTCAATTTAATCAACTCGTAAAAGGCTTCAGCTAATTTAACAAGAAGCCACCTTTTCAGCTGTTAGAAACATGACTGTGCCTTGAGCTTCCAAGTTTATATTACTGACTAAAGCAGCAATATGATAGTGGGATGATAGTGGGAACCAACTGAAATTCTGAGCAATGAGGGGTTTTGTCACAGAACACGGAGTGTTCAGGTAACAGGACCCCAAAGCAGACTCAGCACACCGCAGCTCAGAACTATGTACACGTTTTTATTGAACTGAAGAATCTTTTAACAACGTTAAGGAAACGAAAAACTATGGCTCATGCCACGGGGGAAACGAGGAGCGTGGAGCCCAGGAGCACCGTAATCGGGACCGTGGGGAAACTGCAACAGAAAGGGGAGACACAGTTAACAGCACGCAGATTGTCAAAAAAATGAACAGCTAGACTTCATAAGCTGCTGAGGCTTACAGGTAGAGCAGGACCGTGGAGCTTGGAGGGGAGAGGTGCCCGTGAAGGGAATCCTAGGGAGGGAGGCAGTCAGGCAGGATGACAGGCAGGCCACAGGCTTCCAGGCCGAATGCTGGTCACACTGGGAGGAGACTTACAGACTGGCGAGGAGAAGCCGTTAGAGCTGGGTGAAGTAGTCCTCCGGTGATTGCCTCAGATGAGACGCAGGTGATTTGCAGGCGGCCCAGCCCGAGGGTGTGGCCACCGCAGCCTCCCACGGCTCCCTGGATGCCGAGCCACGGGCCGTTACAGGTTTTCTCTTAGTCGGTCATGGATGAACTGAAGGTTTATATGAGGGCACTGTGGAAACTGGATAAGTTGGATTCAGGCTTTGTTCACCAAAACACAATAAAGCTGCTTTAAACATAAAAAGGATCCAGAATTTAATAAACAAAGAACACAAGAGTCAGCAGAGTTTGTTGCTTCTCACAGACAAACTGTAAACCCACAAGTGAACGGTGGAAAAACATGCTGATGAATTACACCGACTACAGTTAAATGTTGGTGTTGTTTACAGATAAATAAATAATAGGAAACAAACAGGACAGAGTCAAATTTATTTATATAGCACATTTAAAACAACAGCTGTACGTCTAAAACAATCAAATGAGATAACAACAGATGAAAAGATGTCATAATTTAAGAACGTAAGAATGAAATGAGTTTGAGTACAGAACTCTTTCTGATTTAAAAGCCAGAGAATGAAAGTGGCTTTTCAAACAGATGAGTCAGCAACAGGAGGGACAATATGAGGCCTGAAGTCTGTGATCCTATTACTGAAGACTTGCCTGCAACGCTGTAAGAGGAGCAGCAGTAGGAGAATTAAGAACAGAGTTAATCACAGTAAATACAGTTCGAGTCTGTGACAGTTGTTAGCCACGATCTTAGAGAAACACTTACAAAGTTATCAAAAGACACATGAAATGTATCCTTTTTCCATTTTCGGTCAGGTTTTCTACACGTGTCTGAGTCCTCTGGTGGCATTATTGAACCAAGGCTTAGTTTTATGTTTTTGACTGCTGGTTGTGAGTTGAGCAATGAAATCAAGGTTTAATTCAACCTCTCTAAGGAGGTTGAATTAAACAGAGAAAGTAAGTCGTCAAGTGGATGGACCTATCAAAAAGTGAGGTGTGACTAGAGGGTTTTTTTTGTTCTCGTCCAATCAGAACTGTCGTCAGAAGACCAAAATGCCCAACAGATTTACTTTCCCAAGTGGACCGTTTGCCATAATGGTCTACCTGGTAGTCATATTTTATTAGAACTTTATTAGGATTTTTGAGTTATTACAATCACAATGGACAAAACTGGGGATGGAAAAGAAAAAGAGGAAAGAAAGAGAAGTTGAGCACAAAGTTCACAGAAGGAGAGGGAAAGAAAAATAGAGAAGCAGATGGAGAGAGAGAAAAAACAGTGAAAATGTGCTGAAGAAAAACAACAAAAACACAGCAGAGAAACCACGGCAACGACCAACATATGGGGTAGTCTACCTGTGACACTGAGAGGTCTTTACCTTACAGTGTAACCTGCTTTGTGATGACTTGTAACAAACCACAGGTAGAAGAAACCTGGAAACAGGCAAGAGAAAAGACTATAAAGAGGATGATAATGTCCAACATGAACCAGCAGGTTTAACAAATCAAACATTCAAAAGGGAAGAAAGTGAAGATGGAGAGAAATACACCAGAATCGACGATTACAAAATACAAAAAGTTATTGTTATGATCTGGCAATACATCGATACAAATGTACAGAAATCAGTTGCAAATTAATTGAACAATATTTAAATAACTTAAAAAATAAATATTTAAAAAACACTTTTTACATTTTATTTATTTGCTCTATTTGCTCTAGTTGCATTTGTAATTCAATCTTTCAGTGCTGTCCTGTATGTTTTAGAAGTATTTCCACTTTGACAGATAAAGTTTACATCATTATTAAACATATTTAACGACAGTAAGATGTAGAGCTGAGTGATGAGTAAGCTAGTGGCCTCTGCTCGTAGCTGTGGGTCCTGTACAGCCATTCTTGGTTCTCCAAACTTTGACAGTAAAACCGACTCTTAGCTTTTTGTGAACTGTGGTTTTGAAGTTATCATCACACTGCACCTTATTTTTTAATTACAGGTATATTGGAGGTGCTTCACTGTGTACTGGTGGAGAGTCCTGAAGCACTTAACATAATCAAAGAGGAACATATCAAGTCTATCATATCTCTGTTGGACAAACATGGTCGGAACCACAAGGTATGGGCACTTACTTACCCACAAACATAAACTGATGATGATGTTGTATTTTAAAGCCTAGTTATCCCTGGTACACTTGCATCCTTCTTTATAGGTAGAGAGGCTGTTCTTTGGATAGCTTGCCTTGGTTATTCTGTTGATTTAGATTCTATCGGTATGTGTTGTTTCTTTACTTGACTCCATGATGTTGAAAACAGGACTCTGTGAGGTCAGACCCTCTGTTGCAGGACGACTTCTCCTTATTACATCTGGTGAGATAGGTTTTATGACTCTGTCTTGTTATTTTTCCCTTTTTTCATGCTGAAGCATGAATTTAGTACCAATCACATAAAAATCTGAACATCTATACATGGTATTTAAAACAAGCAATCTAATATTTTTTAGGTCCATCTTACTTAACAGACATCCTGCTAACACACTCAGTATGTTAGCAGCAGATCCTTTCACTCTTTGTTGTAAGGCCTCCATGGATCTAACTTGCTGCAGTGTATCGCACCGAAGATCCACATCCTGGACCTTTTGTTGTGTTTAAATCATTTAGTTTCTGCAATGTATCAAGGAGCATTATCCTGATGGGAAAAGTTATTGCCATCAGGGAATACTGTTACCATTAAGGACCAAAGGTTTCTTGTGTCATCACACTGCCTGTGCCAGCTTGCAGTGTTTCCCATCATGTCTTTGAGTAACAGCTAAATGCACTTGGTTGTCACTGCCAAAGAAAACCAGGCCACCTTTTCCCATTGCTCCATGGTACAGTCCTGATACTCATGTGTTCATTGCAGTAGGTTTCAGTCAGAAATACAGACTGAGCGACACTCTGAGCCCTCTGTGGCGTCTCCAGCCACCACTGACCTTTTCAGCAGTTCAGTATAGATGTCACTACCTTACTTGTGTCTCTTTATGTCGTAGAGACAATAACATCTTATCCGTCTTGTTTATAAATACCATTTAGGTTCTAGACGTGCTGTGTTCACTGTGTGTGTGTCACGGCGTGGCAGTGCGCTCTAACCAGCACCTGATCTGTGACAACCTGCTGCCAGGAAGAGATTTGTTACTGCAGACCCGCCTGATCAACCACATAAGCAGGTAAACAAATACAAATAGAACTACATTTGTAAGGAAGCCCACGTCAGTAATGGATTTACCAACTCACTGACATTCATTCACTCCAACAGCATGCGACCCAACATCTTTTTGGGCGTCAGTGAGGGCTCTGCCCAGTACAGGAAGTGGTACTACGAGCTGATTGTGGATCAGGTTTTGCCATTTGTCACAGCAGAGGCCACTCACCTCAGGGTGGGTTGGGGCAACACCAATGGCTATGCACCGTACCCCAGTGGAGGAGAGGGGTGGGGAGGCAACGGGGTGGGTGATGACCTCTATTCCTATGGCTTTGATGGACTCCATCTTTGGTCAGGTGAGCTGTGTGTGTCCAGTATGTGTGTATAAAGATGGAGTGATTTTGATGACTAACTCACTGATAATGAAAGTCTGTGCAGAATCGTTTTTACCCCTCAGCCCTAGAATGAGCTAATGTAGGAGCTTTAAATTAATACCATAGTTGTATCGACTAAGACAAGTTTGATCCTCAGTAACGTCAACCTAAAGGTCAAAATACTGTGAATACAATAACTCGTGATGGACGTCACCTAGGATTTTCAAATTGGAGGATGGCAGCACCTCCTAGAATCTCACTGATCTCAACTAATGTTTTCTGAAAATCTTGTAAATGTGATATCTCGAGAATAAGCAAGATTTTGAAATTAATACCATAGGTGTGTCTAACGGGAGACTGAAGGGTGGCACTGGCCAGTATGTTTTCCCATTGAAATGTGAGACTACTGAATGTCTTTCTTAGATTAAAAAACATGAACTGTGGACTATAGTGGTCAAAATGTTTAGGTGTGAGAGTGCTGTGCTGCCTCAAGGACTGAGCAGCTTACAGCTGTTAATTCAGCTTTTAATTTAACATCATATCAGAAAGCACCAATATGGTGTACTTTTTAATAATAATAATGGATTTATATAGCTCTTTATTTCAAGAGCCACAAAGCGCTCTACAATGCCACTATTCATTCACACACTGGTGGAGGCAGCTACAGTTGTAGCCACAGCTGCCCTGGAGCAGACTGACAGAAGCGAGGCTGCCATATCACGCCATCGCCATCTCTGGCCAACTAGGCGGCAGGTGAAGTGTCTTGCACACAACAACCAAGACAGACAGAGCTGGGGATCGAACCGACAACCTTCCGGTTACAAGATGAGCTTCCCAACCCCCTGAACCACGGTCGCCATCTTTGGGACACCCTCAGGTCTCAGGAAGAAAGTCGTCAGGTCTCAGGTGTCAGACAAACAGTCATCAGGTCTCAGGGGAAAAAAAAACAGGTCTCAGACTAAAAGCTGGATCCATAAGTTGAAATTTCGAGTTATTTTCTTGAAATTTCGAGTTATTACTTCAAAAATTAGGGACATTTTACTACTACGTTACTTGAAATTTTGAGTTACGGATCCTTTTATTTATCTTTTAGTGGCAGAAACGGGCTTACCATTAACTCAAAATTTCAAGTTATGGATCCTTTTATTTATTTATTTATTTTAAAAATGCACAGAAATTGACTTTAAAAAAGGAAAAGATCTTTGTATGAAACTATGTTTTTAACTGTTGGACAGTTATGCAAAATGCCTGCAAGATGTTTTTTCTGCTGAAAAAGGCCAAAAAGAAAAAAAGAAAACATATATGCTTTTGTGAGCATGTTAATGGATCACAGTAACTTAGGAAATACTCTGTGAAGTAAAAGCAAAAACCATAATGGAAAAATGTCCTGGTATGAACTCTGATGTCGTTTTGTACTTAAACAGTTCAGACTTGAATCTGCTCAAAGTTCAAACCAAACTAAACGAATTCTCGCTGCACTTCTGTGTATCCTGTGTAGGCTGCATTGCGCGGACTGTTAGCTCACCCAATCAGCATCTCCTTCGATCAGAAGATGTGGTGAGCTGCTGCCTGGACCTCAGTGTGCCCAGTATCTCCTTCAGAATCAATGGCCAGCCAGTTCAGGGCATGTTTGAGAACTTCAACTCTGATGGCCTTTTCTTCCCAGTGGCGAGCTTCTCTGCTGGGGTCAAGTCAGTGTTTCACTGAAGCTCATCAACACAGCATGATAAGAGTTATTGTCTTTGTTCTCCATGAAGCTTGTTTTATTTTTGTCTTTTAAAATGGATTTGCAACTGTATAATGACTATAAGCACAACTTACATGCACATCACATTATTTCTTTCTATTTTTTTTTCCCTTCTAACGTTTTCCTTTACTTTTTAAAACTCTAAAGTTTTGTAGGTTTGAACCTAGTTTTGTAGGTTCAAACCTACAAAACTAATGTCTCGTCACATACAGAATATTCTTTACTGGCCAAGTCAATCATTTTATCTCAACCTAGTAAAGCAAATGAATGTTAATATAAGTATTGAAAACAAATGATGTTAATTTGTCCAAATACTTCTGCGCTATGCATAAAATTCCTAGTCAGTTAATGCAATGAACCTATTTTTGTTAAACCCCTGAAAGGCTCAATGTCAGCACTTTAACCCTGCCATGCATGAATTATGACAACCTCAATCAGGATTTTTTTTCTTAAGTATTTTAATTCATCTTTAGGCATTAGAAGATGAATAAAAAATACTTAAGAAAAAATCCTGATTGAGGTTGTCATAATTCATGCATGGCAGGGGTTAAATGACAATCATTACAATGAAACACGTCATACATCTATAGCGGGGTCGGCAACCTTTCTGATGATGAGTGCCATCTAAAATTTCCTCAGAAGTCAGTGTGCCATATAATTTAAATTTAATAACGCGCTATATTAACAGTTACACCCTAGATAGAACAACTTTCTAGAATTATATTTGTTTGCAGATGTGCAACGAATAGTTATCAGCTATTTTGAAACAAAAAAAGACTTTTTATCCATAACAGCAAATACAACAGAGAGTGCAAATGCTATTTATGGTCTCCTCACAACAATGATGCGAAATAATAAACTGGGCCAATGTGGCATGTCTGTTAATACAGAGACACACATGTTAATGTGATCTCTGGTCTCCCACTCAGAGACACAGGTCTCCCAGTGTCCAGCATTCAGACGGCTACCTGAGGACACTCATGAGAGAGAAAATCTGCTCACACAGACATGTGGAGCCAAATACTGTCAATAAGGCCTCTGCAATGTTCTGAAGACAGTTACACAGAGTCGAGCTTTTCAGTTCAATCAGCTGCATTTCGATGTCCTCTGTGTCCAGGCAGTTAATACGGGACAAATCCAACTACTCATTAAAGCTTTCTGGTTTGATCAGAAAAGAAAACATTGGTCCAAACACCTGAAAGTCCCGAAAACTCATTGTGAATTCAGTCTTTGAATGTATCTCCGTGGTGCTGATTCTGCGCTGAGCGGACAGCTCCTAAAGCATTTGAAGTGTCGCAATGTGGAAATTTCAACATCGCTTGAAAAAACTGCCAGCTAGCAACATCCCTCTCACCAGTAGGCTAAGTTATTTTTAGCTAATTACAAATTGAATCTGGTAGTTGGGGTTGTTAGCTAAGATACCGTCATTAAGAAGCGGCACAACTAATGTGTCTATGTGAGCTAATTTGCGATGTGCACCGCTGGCCCAGCCATTTATTTTTTAATGCACCTTATTAGATTATTTCACTGCATGTTGTGCCCAGGGCTGGACTGGGACACAAAATGGGCCCGGGCATTTTGACGAGACCGACCCACCAGGTATTAAAGCCGTAAAGCCTTTGTATGAAAACAGACACTGTTGTGACAGTGATGTACAGTCTTGTTGGTATATGTATGATTTCTATACATTTCTATAAATTTTGCATCAGAGCGAGCGATAAACAAACAAGAGAGATGGGACTTGTGACAGAAAAGCAGATCAGCTGATCATTGATCAGTTTCATGATTGAAGTAGAAACAGGAGATGGAGGGGGAGAGAATGAGAGAAGAAGAGACAGCTCACAGCATAAAGATGCAGAATAACTCCAGCTTTCTGTCTTTTTCCATTCTAGCTCAGCTCGGGACAAACTGTGTTCCTTCTCACCTCAATACGAAACGCGTAATATTTTCTCTGAATGCGGGATGATTCAGTTTTTACGGGACGGTTGGCAACTCTACTAACTAACCTTATGAATAAAATAAAGTTCACTACCAGTAACATCATAGCACCACCCAGCTGTATAGAACCTCCGTCATGCTAGCTAGTACGCAGTACGAGTTATTGTAACCGTCTGTAAAAAGTCAGCACAACGAAAATAAACTCCACCTAAACTTGGTTCATATCTGACCCAAATAGACTGCAGGTCATAACTTCTTACCTGAAGTTCAGTTCACCGCCTCGGGTCTCTGCTCCTCCTGCCTCCCCTTTCCTCATCCACCTGCTGGCCTCTGTGGAAGCTCCGCCATAGCCACCACCAAACAACTGAGTTATTTTTACACATCTGCTAGCACCTGGCCAATCCACCACCTTTCATTGTTTATAGTTACTAAAAAAAAAAAAAAATCATCGGCCCATAAAAACGAAAAATCACCATCAGTCCAGCTATGGTCGTGCCATCAGTTACCCTTAACGTGCCAGCTGTGGCACGCGTGCCCAGGGTTGCCGACCCTGATCTATAGTAACATTAAACGGCAGTGAGTGGCAGGTATGGAGTGACACATCAGTGTCCAATGTAGTGGTTTATGTGCAAGTATACCATCCACACTGACACAAATACAAGAAAACAGCCTTTGAATAGCTGTCCACTGTAGCGACCAGTATTAGTGAAAGGGTTCATTGGATCTTGATCGCTTGACTTAAAACTCACAATGGTGCGTATGGAGGCAAGAGTACCAAAAAGTCTGTCACTGTCCAAAAATGTAACAGTATATTAATTGGTCAGCAATATGAAGACAAATAGCACAACTGTAGGAGGCTGACTAACTCACACGTTTTTGGTACCTTTCTTTTTATATCATCATCATCACTGACATCCCATTTTGAATGCCTAAGGCAATTTTTGTCCCAGATCTATCACATAAATGTCGGTCCCAGGAGCGCTGCCACTGGGCTGTTTTCTGGTTTTCACAAACTTTCCTGTTTCACTGCAGGGTGCGATTCCTCCTCGGTGGGCGTCATGGGGAGTTTAAGTTCCTCCCTCCTCCTGGTTATGCCCCTTGCTATGAAGCAGTGTTGCCCAGGGAGAAACTGAAACTGGAGGCTAGTCAGGATCAGACTGCCACCAGAGACCTGCTGGGACCGACTGTCACTTTGAGCCAGGCAGCATTCACCCCTATACCTGTAGACACCAGCCAGGTCAGAAATGTCTCAATAACATACTTGATTTAAGTTCACTTTTTAATTATTTTTGAAGTCATTCAATAAAGTTTTTTCCCTTAACCATAACCAGTAACTGAAATGCTGTTTGTTTTCTGTTCAGATTATTTTGCCACCTCACTTGGAAAGGATCAGAGAAAAACTAGCAGAAAACATCCATGAACTCTGGGTGATGAACAAGATAGAATTAGGCTGGATCTATGGTGCAGTGAGTATTATTATATGAAAACAAATACCTGTACATAATACCTGGTGGACTGCTGCTATGCATGTAATCCCAGCTAAACAGGTTACATAAAGAGGATTTGGGGCTGATAGATTCTTCAGCACCCGTAGCAGTAGCTCAGTGTTCCAACATACAGAAGAAGCAACTGCTATCACAGCTAGAGATTGATGAGTGCAACACAAATGCTGCAGCAAGGGAGAGCCAGGACATCGGATCATGGGGGAGATGTCATCATCCCCTCCCCCCACCAGCTACTGACAGATAGAGAACTGGTTATGGTTATAAGACCAGACTAACCTGTGCACTACCGGAAAGCCTACGACTTAATGCTTCACACCTGGATCCTGGAATGCCCAGAACTGTACAAGATCAGCAGGACCCTAAGTGTCTTCATCAGAAATTCGATGGGAATGTGGCAAACAGAACTGCAGACATCGAGGACAGGTACAAGTACCTTGGAATCCCACATGCAAATGGGAACAATCAAAAGGCCGCTAGGAAAGCTGGAACCACCAAATATCTGCAGAAGATAAGGCAAGTCCTGAGGAGAGCTGAATGGGAAGAACAAGATCCGGGCAATCAATAGCTATGCCCTACAGTTGATCAGTTACCCTGCTGGAGTATAAGTTGGCCAAAGGAAGCAATAGAAGCCACTGACATCAAGAGAAGGATGCTGCTTACCATGCTTGGAGGGTTTCACCCCAAGTCCAGCACCGTGACACTGCAAAGGCTACGTTCACACTGCAGGTGAAAGCGCATCAAATCCGACTTTTTTGACCCTATGCGACCCATATCCGATCATGGTCTGACAGTGTGAACGGCACAACTCCGATATTTTCAAATCTGATCTGGGTCACTTTCGTATATGGTGCTGAATCCGATACATATCTGATGTTTTAGAAAGCGACTGCTGTGTGAACGGTCATGTCGCATTAAATCCGTCTTTTACCTCACTGACACAAGACAGACGCCAATTATCAGCGCCGGAGAAGCGCCCGATAAGACATCGCGAACCTTCTTGGTCATCCGGTGAAACTGCTGGGAAGACAACGTTGGAGAAACGTGAACATTTTATTTGTACTGTATATCTGTACTGTATAATCTGCACTATCCTTTGAAACACCGCTACTCTAAAACAGTAATAAGGATCATTATTAGGCCATATGTAAATAACAAAATAACTTTATAACTTAAAGCAAAATTGGGAAACGTAAAGTCCTAAATTCAATTCAATTCAATTCAATTTTATTTATAAAGCGCCAAATCACAACAAAAGTTGCCTCAAGGCGCTTCATAGATACAGAGAAAAGCCCAACAATCATATGACCCCCTATGAGCAAGCACTTTGGCGACAGTGGGAAGGAAAAACTCCCTTTTAACAGGAAGAAACCTCCGGCAGAACCAGGCTCAGGGAGGGGCGGCCATCTGCTGCGACCGGTTGGGATGAGAGAAGGAAGACAGGATAAAAGACATGCTGTGGAAGAGAGACAGAGATTAATAACAGATATGATTCAATACAGAGAGGTCTGTTAATACATAGTGAGTGAGAAAGGTGACTGGAAAGGAAAAACTCAATGCATCATGGGAATCCCCCGGCAGCCTACATCTATTGCAGCATAACTAAGGGAGGATTCAGGGTCACCTGGTCCAGCCCTAACTATATGCTTTAGCAAAAAGGAAAGTTTGAAGCCTAATCTTAAAAGTAGAGATAGTGTCTGTCTCCTGAATCCAAACTGGAAGCTGGTTCCACAGAAGAGGGGCCTGAAAACTGAAGGCTCTGCCTCCCATTCTACTTTTAAATACTCTAGGAACAACAAGTAGGCCTGCAGAGTGGGAGCGAAGTGCTCTAATAGGGTGATATGGTACTACAAGGTCATTAAGATAAGATGGGGCCTGATTATTTAAGACCTTGTATGTGAGGAGCAGGATTTTGAATTCAATTCTGGATTTAACAGGAAGCCAATGAAGGGAAGCCAAAACAGGAGAAATATGCTCTCTCTTTCTAGTCCCTGTCAGTACTCTTGCTGCAGCAGTTTGGATTAGCTGAAGGCTTTTCAGTGAGTTTTTTGGACATCCTGATAATAATGAATTGCAGTAGTCTAGCCTGGAAGTAATAAATGCATGAACTAGTTTTTCAGAGTCACTCTGAGACAGGATATTTCTAATTTTAGAGATGTTGCGCAAATGGAAGAACGCAGTCTTACATATTTGTTTAATATGTGCGTTGAAGGACATATCCTGGTCAAAAATGACTCCAAGGTTCCTCACAGTGTTACTGGAGGCCAAGGTAATGCCATCCAGAGTAAGAATCTGCTTAGATACCATATTTCTAAGCTTTTCAGCGCCGAGTACAATGACCTCAGTTTTATCTGAGTTAAGAAGCAGAAAGTTAGTGGCCATCCAAGTCTTTATGTCTTTAAGACATTCCTGCAGTTTAACTAATTGGTGTGTGTTATCTGGCTTCATGGACAGATAGAGCTGGGTGTCATCTGCATAGCAGTGAAAATGTATGCTATGTCTTCTAATGATGCTGCCTAGGGGAAGCATGTATAATGTAAACAGAATTGGTCCTAGCACTGAACCCTGTGGAACTCCATAATTAACCTCAGTGTGTGAAGAGGACTCTCCATTTACATGCACAAATTGGAGTCTATTAGATAGATATGATACAAACCACTGCAGTGCAATACCTGTAATACCTACAGCATGTTCTAATCGCTCTAATAGGATATTATGGTCAACAGTATCGAATGCTGCACTAAGGTCAAGAAGGACAAGCACAGAGATGAGTCCACTGTCAGAGGCCATAAGAAGATCATTTGTAACCTTCACTAAAGCTGTTTCTGTGCTGTGATGAACTCTGAAACCTGACTGAAACTCTTCAAATAAACCATTCCTCTGCAGATGATCTGTTAGCTGTTTGACAACTACTCTTTCAAGGATTTTTGATATAAAGGAAGGTTGGAGATTGGCCTATAATTAGCTAAGACTGCTGGGTCTAGAGATGGCTTTTTGAGTAAAGGTTTAACTGCAGCCACCTTGAAGGCCTGTGGTACATAGCCGATTATTAGAGATAGGTTGATCATATATAAGATCGAAGAATTAATCAATGGCAGGACTTCTTTGAGCAGTTTTGTAGGAATGGGGTCTAAAAGACACGTTGATGGTTTGGAGGAAGTAATTATTGAAGTTAACTCAGAAAGATCAATTGGAGAAAAAGAGTCTAACTTAACATCAATGGTGCTAAGAGTAGCTGTAGATAATATTACATCTGTGGGATGATTATTGGTAATTTTTTCTCTAATGATAAAAATTTTATTTGTGAAGAAGTTCATGAAGTCATCACTAGTTAACGTTAAAGGGATGGTTGGCTCAAAAGAGCTCTGACTTTTTGTCAGCCTGGCTACAGTGCTGAAGAGAAACCTGGGGTTGTTCTTATTTTCTTCAATCAGTGATGAGTAGTAAGCTGTTCTGGCTTTGCGGAGGGCTTTCTTATAAAGCAACAAACTATTTCTCCAGGCTAAATGATGATCCTCTAAATTTGTGACACGCCATTTCCTCTCCAGATTACGAGTCATCTGCTTTAGGGTACGTGTTTGAGAATTATACCACGGGGTCAGGTACTTCTGATTAGAGACCTTAGTTTTCACTGGAGCTACAGTATCCAGAGTCGTACGTAGTGAGGAGGTGAAATTATTAACAAGATAATCGACCTCTGTTGGGGTAGCGTTCAGATAGCTGCTCTGCTCTGTGTTGGTACAGGGCATTGACGATGATAACAGTGGCTGGATTATATTCTTAAACTTAGTTGCAGCGCTTTCAGAAAGACATCTACTTTGATAAAGTCCACTCTCCACTGCTGCGTAATCAATTATTGTAAATGTAAATGTTATCAAGAAATGATCAGACAGGAGAGGGTTTTCAGGAAACACTGTTAAATGTTCAGTTTCTATGCCATATGTTAAAACAAGATCTAGAGTGTGATTAAAGTGGTGGGTGGGTTCTTTTACATTTTGAGAGAAACCAATTGAGTCTAATAACAGATTAAATGCCATGTTGAGGCTGTCATTTTAGCATCTACATGGATGTTAAAATCACCCACAATAAGTATTTTATCTGAGCTCAGAACTAAATTAGATATAAAGTCTGAGAAATCAGACAGAAACTCTGTGTAAGGCCCAGGTGGACGATAGATGATAACAAGTAAGACTGGTTTCTGAGTTTCACAGCTGGGGTGGACAATGTTAAGCATCAGGCTTTCAAATGAATTAAAAGTCTGTCTTGGTCTTTCATTAATTAATAGACTGGTGTGAAAAATTGCTGCCACACCGCCCCCTCGACCTGTGCTTCGAGATTTCTGGTAGTTAGAATGACTCGGGGGTGTTGATTCATTTAAACTAACATAATCATCCTGCTGCAACCAGGTTTCTGTAAGGCAGAGTAAATCAATTTGTTGATCAATTATTAAGTCATGTACTAACAGAGACTTGGAGGAGAGAGACCTAATATTTAATAATCCACATTTCACTGTTTTACTCTTTGGTTCAGATGTGGATACTGTATTGTTCTTTCTTTGTAAATGTTTAAGTTGTTTGTTGCTGGTTTTTAGTTTGTTTTTTGTCTTTTTGGAAGCAGACACAGTCTCTATGGAGATGGATTTTTGGGGGGGGGGGGGGGGGGGTAGCAGGAGGACGGAAGCTGCAGAGAGGCGTGTAAGACTGCAACTCTGCTTCCTGGTCCCAACTCTGGATAGTCATATTTTGAGGGGTTTAATAAATTTGTCCATATTTATAGAAATGAGAGCTGCTCCATCCAAAGTGGGATGGATGCCATCTCTCCTAACAAGACCAGGTTTCCTCCAGAAGGTTTGCCAATTATCTATGAAGCCCACATCGTTTCTGGGACACCACTCAGACAGCCAGCAATTTAAGGAGAACATGCGGCTAAACATGTCACTCCTGGTCTGATTGGGGAGGGGACCAGAGAAAACTACAGAGTCCGACATTGTTTTGGCAAAGTTGCACACCGATTCAATATTGATTTTAGTGACCTCCGATTGGCGTAACCGGGTGTCATTACTGCCGACGTGAATTATGATTTTACTGAATTACGTTTACCCTTAGCCAGCAGTTTTAAATTTCCTTCAATGTCGCCTGCTCTGGCCCCTGGAAGACAATTGACTATGGTTGCCGGTGTCTCTAGCTTCACATGTCTGAGAACAGAATCACCAATTACCAGAGTTTGACCCCCAGCGGGTGTGTCACTGAGTGGGGAAAAACGGTTAGACACATTAACGGGTTGGTGGTGTACCTGGGGCTTCTGTTTAGGACTACGCTTCCTCCTCACTGTTACCCAGCCATCTTTCCCCAGCTGCTTGGGGTCTGCCGGGGAACAGCTAGCGGGGCCTACGCTATCTTCGGCTGCACCAGCTACAGGGGCCTGGCTAGCTAAGGGTGAGAGAAGGGTGCAAAGCCGAGTCTCCAGATCAGTAATCCTGGCCTCCAGAGCTGCAAATATGCTACATTTGTTACAAATATCATTACTGCTAAAGGAGGCCGAGGAGTAACTAAACATCTGACACAATGAGCAAGAAAGTGCAGAAGGGACAGGTGAAGTAGCCATGGTGCTAACGGGTCGGCTATGAGCTAAGCTAGCGAAACAGTACAGAGACAGTGAGTGAATACTTTGGCTATAAATTAGGTAGTGAGTACACAGAAAGTGTGCTTCGGATGAAGCACGTGAAGATTATACTGTGAAAAAAAGAATGTATTTAAAAGTTGTTAATTAAACTGCTAAGCAAATAAGCTACTCAGAAACACCACTGTGTTTGAGCAGGAACAGGAAGCGATACTATACCACAGAGCGAGCGAACACCAAGTGACAAGTCTTTATATTAAGGGCCATCAGTCAAACTGTTGGTCTGGGTCTAAACAGAGCGCGTTGTGTGTGACGTCTTCTTTTGCGCATGCGGCCGCTTTGAGCGTTCACACTAGAGTGCGTTTGCTGTCAAATTTTATTTGTAGTGTGAACGAGCAGACAAAAAAAATGGATTTGATCAAAAAATCGGAATTGAGCATTAAGACCTGCAGAGTGAACGTAGCCTAAGTGTAAGGAAGGCTGAACTGGGAGTGGTTTGTATCAGAACCATGATCCAAGATGAAAGAACAAACATCCATGAGCACATCAGGAAGATGGCCACAGCTGATTGGATGCTTAGTCAATACCTGATTCAGCAGAAACCAGAGAAAGAAGAGGAGCAAAAATAGGAACCACCGTGAAAGAACAGGCCCCTGCACGGCATGTACCATCAGCAGACAGAAGAAATGGCTGATATTGAGAAATCCTACCAGTGGCCCCCATGCTAATGGGAGCACTTGGTGCAGTGACCCCAAACTGAGCAAGTGTCTCCAGCAGATCCCAGGAATGACATCCAACAGAGAGAACAAACACTAGAACATGAGAGACTGTCCTAGGAATAGCAAAGATACTGCGCAGAAAGATACTGACTCTCTAACGTGAAGGATAAAGAGGTCAGAGCAAGTGTGGAATTATTAAGATATAGAAGATATATCACAAGATTTAGAAATTGCAGGTCAGTTTCTAAGTGTATAAAGTTGTGTACCATGGACGTTGCAAAGGTTAACTGTGACTGTAGGTAACAGAGGCTGCTGGTCACTTTTAGCCTCCAGGAAGACACTGTTCTTCAGTCTGATGGTTCAGCTCTTGTTGCTCCAGAGCCTTCAATGAAATACTGTTGATCCTTTTCTTTATTTGAATATTGTCAGAATGAACCGATGAATATTTTTGCTATAAAAATACATGACATCAGATATGTTATGTATTTAGCTACAGCTTGGTTACTATTCGTGTCCTGGCTGCCCTAAACTTTTCTTTTTTCTTTGCATGTGTGCTTGAGGTGCGGGATGATAATAAGCGGCAGCACCCATGTCTGGTGGAGTTCTCCAAGCTTCCTGAACAGGAACGAAGCTACAATCTACAGATGTCTCTGGAAACTCTCAAGTAATGTATCAGTGCAGTGAAATTTGAAATTTCATCATATATATTAGTAAGAAGGAGCATCAGTTATTGTTGAAATTCATAACAAGCATCTGCACATCCCATTCACACTTTTCTTTGTGATTGTGTTATTGCCCATTACAGAACTCTCCTGGCTCTGGGTTGCCATGTTGGCCTAGCAGATGAACACGCGGTAGAGAAAGTCAAGAACATGAAACTTTCATCAACGTAAGACCATTAAACCATTAAAACAAAATGTCAGGTCCATATATAACAGCTGGGTACAGAAGAATATACACATCCACCAGTCACTTTGGAAGTTAAATGTGTTCAATGGCTTGTTAAGACAGATATATCTAATTATCCAATTGCATGAATTCTGGGATACAGATATGGCCAAGATAAAGTTTACACCAATCAGAAAGGTGACGGTGAATGGTCAAACTGCTTCAGGCTGATAGGAAGTGTTTATGACTAGAGCAACAGAAACCCCCACTGGCATGTTGAACTGGATGAAAATGGACTGGTCTCAGACATCAGCACATTCTGGGTATTCAGGATCTCTGTATAACAATGCGGTACTTCACCTCTATCTGTGCAGCTATGAGTTATCCAGCGGTTATAAACCTGCTCCTCTGGACCTGAGTCACATCAAATTGACCTCCACCCAGGAAGCTATGGTGGACAAGCTAGCTGAGAATGCACACAATGTTTGGGCAAGAGATCGCATCCGCCAGGGCTGGACCTATGGCATACAACAGGTACTCACAATGTTGAAACATTTGAAATCAATTCAATTCATTTCAGACAACAATGATCAAGTTGTTTTATATTGTAAGGAAAAAACTCCCTTTTAACATGAAGAAACCTGTGTCAGAACCAATCTGCACCCCCAAGCCAGTCACAGCAGTCGTGGGCTGTGGGTCTTGACTGGAAGACAGGACAAGCACATACTTTGAACGAGAGCCAGAGTTTAATAGTAACTAATGATTACATGCAATGTGCTATATAAACACACAGGTAGTGAAAAGAGGTGTGAAGAATGGACTGATTGGACCGATTCTTATACAGCGCTTTTCTACTCTCATGGAGGACTCAAAGCGCTGTAGACAACACGCCTCATTCACACCCACTCATATACAAGCACTTCTAAACTCAAGTGCAAACTAACCAACATTCACACACATTCACACTCTGATGCACTCTGTGCATCATGGGAATCCCCCACAGTCTAGACCTATTTCAGTGTAACTAAGATGATTTTATAGAAGAGGGCTTACCCTCTTCTATAAAATCATCTCCTACTTAGCAAGCCAGCAGTGTGAGAGTGAAGTGCGCTATTGAGTGATAAAGTACTACGAGGCCTTTAAGATAAGATGGGGCCTGATAGTTAAAGACCTTGTATTTGATGACAATGATTTTAAATTCGGTTTAAAAAGGAGCCAATAAAGAGAAATCAGTATGGGAGAAACATGCTCTCTCTTTCTAGTTCCTATCATTAGAATTGCTGCAGCATTTTAGATCAAATAAAGACTTTTCAGGGAGTTTTTGAACAACCTGATAATACTGAATTACAGCCTAGAAGTTATAACGTGAACGTGTTTGTCAGCATTACTTTCTAAAAGAAAACAGTGCTATGTATTGACAAAATTGTGGAGGAACCCTCAATGGCAGTTAGAGGAACTGCAGTTTTCAAGGCCACCCCAGTGGTACGAAATGCTGCTGTGTCCCCTCTTAGCTGTAAATTCTAACAGGCTAATCCTTTCTTCTATTATATAAATTCTTTAATGCTTTGTTTTTTGTTGTTGTTTTTTCCATTTTGTAACCTTGTTGTGTCAGGATGTAAAGAACCGTAGAAACCCTCGTCTGGTGCCCTACGCTCTTCTGGATGAGAGAACCAAAAAGTCCAACAAAGACAGTCTGAGAGAGGCTGTCAGGACTCTCCTGGGATATGGATACAATCTTGAAGCTCCTGACCAAGACCATGGTACAACATGTTTGCTTCAGTAAAAAACATCATTCATTGTATTTTCTTTTCATTTCCATAACCTTTGAGAGAAAAATAAACACCTTAAATATTCAGAAGTACAGTATGGAAGATGTAAGATTTTTTCCTTGACATTGCATTGTTAAGACGCTCACCAAGTCCACCTGTTTTTACCTCTCGTTCCTCCCACGCCTCCCTGCCATCCAGCAGCTGAATCTGGCCTGAGTAACGTGTCGGCTGAGAGGTTCCGCATTTTCAGAGCAGAAAAAACATACTGTGTTAATACTGGGAAGTGGTACTTTGAGCTGGAGGTAAGAAGCAAGAAAATAGTTGTGACTGAGATAAAACGCTTAATGAGCATCACTGAAATACATCAGAGATTGTCTGATACAAATATTAAGCTCTCTGGGAAACATCTTCCTAATACATCCTCACTTTGGGAAATATTTTTCTGAACAAATTACTCAACTTAATTTTACACCCTTATACAATCAGCCACTGATTTATTTTTTTGATCCACTCACTGGGCCCACGTCCTCACTTTAGGTTTGACAGTGTTTTAGTAGATAAAGGTGGATGGCTTAGACATGAACTGAGCTGCGGTTTGGGGAAGGCCTCGAAGGGGAACCCATGCAGTGCAGTGCTGCTTTTTCTAAACATTAGACCCATAAAACTTTAAACTGGATCTATTTAAGCATAACTAAATGTTTTTATATTCATTGCAATACAAATATTGTAAAATGGATTTGACTGTGAATCATGAGCAAGTATAAAAGCATAAAACATTTTGTGAATGTGTATGTTCGTCTATAAATATGACATGTAAATGAAACTGTAATGTTCAGGCTTGCATTCAGACATTGTCTGATATATATATATATATATATATATATATATATATATATATATATACAGTGGGGCAAAAAAGTATTTAGTCAGCCACCGATTGTGCAAGTTCCCCCACTTAAAATGATGACAGAGGTCAGTAATTTGCACCAGAGGTACACTTCAACTGTGAGAGACAGAATGTGAAAAAAAAATCCATGAATTCACATGGTAGGATTTGTAAAGAATTTATTCGTAAATCAGGGTGGAAAATAAGTATTTGGTCACCTCAAACAAGGAAAATCCCTGGCTCTCACAGACCTGTAACGTCTTCTGTAAGAAGCTTTTCTGTCCCCCACTCGTTACCTGTATGAATGGCACCTGTTTGACCTCATCATCTGTATAAAAGACACCTGTCCACAGCCTCAACCAGTCAGACTCCAAACTCCGCCATGGCCAAGACCAAAGAGCTTTCGAAGGAGACCAGGAAAAGAATTGTAGACCTGCACCAGACTGGGAAGAGTGAATCTACAATAGGCAAGCAGCTTGGTGTGAAAAAATCAACTGTGGGAGCAATCATCAGAAAATGGAAGACATACAAGACCACTGATAATCTCCCTCGATCTGGGGCTCCACGCAAGATCTCATCCCGTGGGGTCAAAATGATCATGAGAACGGTGAGCAAAGGATCCCAGAACCACACGGGGGACCTGGTGAATGACCTGCAGAGAGCTGGGACCAAAGTAACAAAGGTCACCATCAGTAACACACTACAACGGCAGGGAATCAAATCCCGCAGTGCCAGACGTGTTCCGCTGCTGAAGCCAGTGCATGTCCAGGCCCGTCTGAAGTTTGCCAGAGAGCACATGGATGATACAGCAGAGGATTGGGAGAATGTCATGTGGTCAGATGAAACCAAAGTAGAACTTTTTGGTATAAACTCAACTCGTCGTGTTTGGAGGAAGAAGAATACTGAGTTGCATCCCAAGAACACCATACCTACTGTGAAGCATGGGGGTGGAAACATCATGCTATGGGGCTGTTTTTCTGCCAAGGGGACAGGACGACTGATCCGTGTTAAGGACAGAATGAATGGGGCCAAGTATCGTGACATTTTGAGCCAAAACCTCCTTCCATCAGTGAGAACTTTGAAGATGAAACGAGGCTGGGTCTTCCAACATGACAATGATCCAAAACACACCGCCCGGGCAACAAAGGAGTGGCTCCGTAAGAAGCATTTGAAAGTCCTGGAGTGGCCTAGCCAGTCTCCAGACCTCAACCCCATAGAAAATCTGTGGCGGGAGTTGAAAGTCCGTGTTGCTCGGCGACAGCCCCCAAAACATCACTGCTCTTGAGAAGATCTGCATGGAGGAATGGGCCAAAATACCAGCTACTGTGTGTGCAAACCTGGTAAAGACCTATAGTAAACGTTTGACCTCTGTTATTGCCAACAAAGGATATGTTACAAAGTATTGAGTTGTATTTTTGTTATTGACCAAATACTTATTTTCCACCCTGATTTACGAATAAATTCTTTACAAATCCTACCATGTGAATTCATGGATTTTTTTTTTCACATTCTGTCTCTCACAGTTGAAGTGTACCTCTGGTGCAAATTACTGACCTCTGTCATCATTTTAAGTGGGGGAACTTGCACAATCGGTGGCTGACTAAATACTTTTTTGCCCCACTGTATATATATATATTAGGGGTGCAACGATACACAAAATTCACGGTTCGGTTCGGTTCGATACTTTGGTGTCACGGTTCGATATTTTTTCGATACAAAAAAATGTTCATGCCTTTTAATTTGTCATTTATTAAAATTCTAAATATATATTTTAACTCAAAAGTACAGTTTTTAAATTTAATGTTGCTGAAACAACAAAGGGATAAAATAATAAATCTATCTGATCGAGAAATCACTCATCTTTGGAAAATTGAGTTTATTACAGAGAAATGGCTCTTTCCAAAATAAAAGCTATAATATACGCTTCTTCTGGGCTATATTCTCAGCAGCATATTAAACATATCAGGTCCCCATAAGGAGAATCATGTGCTAACGGCTGTCTAAATGACTCGGGTAAAGTTTGTAGCATGCGTGCTTGTTGTTTTTGTCTGCTTCCACTTGTCTTTGCACTAGGATGATGTGCAGTCATATTCGTTGTGTTCCCACTAGTGCTGTCAGCGTTAATCTGAAATGACGTTAACGCCACAACACGGCAAATCTCTGTTAACGAGCTACCGCGGATCGCCCCGTGCGTGGGGCTGGACAGACAACACGTTAATGAGCTAACTGCGCTAACGCGCTAGCTCCCACCAAAGTAATTGAGCATTGCCTGGCACATCCGACATACTGTTTTACTTTAGTCCATGACGCGCTTACCTTCAGGGTCATACGTCACATGAAAACCAAAATAGTTCCAAAGGCCAGATCTGAATGAGGGTGGGGGAGGTTCAATTTTCCATGTTGCAAGGAGCTTAGCTTCTGTCTGCTAGCTTGCCCTGCGCTCAGTGAATCTGGTTCGACTACTCCGCCTAGGCTGCACTGTCGAATGCAGATCCACTGAGTGCTCAACACAGACAGCATCGTCAGAAGGAAAGTTGATAAAATAAATTAAAAATTTTGTATTGTTCAATACATATGCGTACTGAACCGAAAGCACTGTATCGAACGGTTCAATATCGATACATTATCGTTGCACCCCTAATATATATCTATATATCTATATATATATATATATATAGATATATATATATATAGATATATAGATATATTAACTTGTTTTTAGACTGTGGAGCTTGAAACTAGAAAATTTTCACTTGTTCCATTGGCAGATTTTTTCCCTCTTATTTTAAGCAACAATATCTTGTATTAAGTGAAAAATCTGCCAGTGGAACAAGTGAAAATTAATATAGTTAATATATCTTACTGGGATGTTACTCTTTAGCTAATTTTGTCTTATTTTAAATGTGATGAAATTATTTTGACTAGAAATAAGACAAATATGCCTTTTATTATATTTGTAAAACACTTTCCAAACTGGATATTAATGTGGTCCTGATCATTTAGGTTCTAACAGCTGGAGAGATGAGGGTCGGCTGGGCCAGGCCAGGATGTCTACCAGACCAGGAGCTGGGCTCTGATGATCAGGCATTTGTCTTTGATGGCTTCAAGGTGCAGTCATTTCACAAATCTCATTTATTTATTACATTCAGGCATTTTTTTTATTTCTAATGTGAATGTTCATTATCTTTACACAGAAAAATTAAAAACATCAGCCTCTTTACAATAACCTACATTTTTAATAAATGAGTCAGTTTTACATCCTATGATTAGTTCTTAATCCAACTTATAGTTAAGAAAAAATACAATCTCGTTTAACACTTGTTATTCTGAGATCAGGTCCTGAGTTGTAAAAGGACTGACTGGACACCTTAGGTTGGAGACAAATTATTGCTCCAGGTGAAAACGCTTGAAGTATCTCAGCTTTTTATTCATGAGTAGGCAGGGGAAGTGGGGAACCGATGGGTAGACTGCCAGTGCAGTGATGCCATCAGCAGTCTTTGGTCCAGGTCTTTCATGTTCAACTTGGAGGAGTTGAACCCGCACACATCTTGCGTTGGCCAAGGAGAGAGTGGCCTGGCCTGGTTACTTAGACCACTTTCACAGTGACCTTAATAAGCACTAAACAATGGATGGATGTATAGACAGTTTGATTCAGCATACTATGAGCATCATAGAAATGGCAAAAACAATCAATATTTTTTCTAACGGGTAGACAAAAGCCTTGGTAATAACACCACTACATCTCCACACTGATCATCCCTGTAACTGCACGTGTGCGCGCACCCCTGCATGTACTGTGTTTTCTAGGTGCAGCGCTGGCATCAGGGGAATGAACACTTTGGCCGAGCCTGGCAGATAGGAGATGTGGTGGGCTGCATGGTGGATCTGAACGAGCACACCATGATGTTCACACTCAATGGAGAAGTGCTGCTGGACGATTCTGGATCAGAGCTGGCCTTCAAGGACTTTGAAGTCGGTGAAGGTTAGTACTCTGTCCTGGACAGCACATGCATTTGTAAAAACAGGAGACACTGCTCATTTTTAAGACCAAACAGTAAATCTTACTGAACATACCAACTAGGGAAAGCAGGTGCCCAAGTGTTCTTCTGGGTAAATAACTGATGAAAGAACAAATTTACTCAATTATTAGTCTGTTTCTTACATTTAAATAAATTTGTTTCTCCTATGTTTCAAAGTTTGTAACTGATTTTTTTAACAGCTGACTATTTCTGCAGGAAACTCTTAAAAATGTCAGTCGGTACTTAGAAAACTTTTAACTTTTACACATTAAATTGTGGCATTTGAAAAAAAAAAAGACTGACCATACTGTTGCCAGTTAATTTTTAAACCTTTGATTATAGATATAAATATATTTAGTCAGTAGTAAATAAATTGAAAAGCAAAGCTTTTATTACAAAGGTGCAACATCTGGATACACTGTATGAAATATAGGATATCTTTCAATAAGAAGCTGTTTATATTAGAGTGTAAGATACCAACTCTTCACAGCAATTTTAAGACAGTATAGAGATATCAAATGTCTATCCTAGAAGAATATGTTTATGTGGTGGAGGAATATAAGGATCCAGGTGTCCACATATACAACAAGCTGAAGTGGAAGAGCAATACAGAGGCTGTACAAAATTAGGGAATGAGCAGGAAATGGGCATTTCCCAAGGAAGCACAGAGTCTGTCAAAGCCAAAGCCAAATTATTATTTGGCTGTCTATGCAATTGTTTTAAACAGATCAATGAAGTGCACAGTGCATCTCCTTCTATACAACACAGTCATCATTTACTATCTTACAAGCTGATGCCGAGGTGCTTAACCAGCACATCCTTTGAACTGCAGTTTAGTTTAAGACTGATGGCGAAAAACACTTTGAATGCTTCAGGTTTCTTCTTGGAAGTCAGAGTAACTCCACCTTTAGAAACAGGATATTTATACCTCTGTTTTATTAATAGTCCTAAAGCTCAGTAATGTTATCTGGACAGCAGCTGATAAATCTACCAGATTGTTTTCTTTGATTTAAGGTTCCCAAAGGTAAATATGTCAGAATAGTTTGGATGATAACTCACTTCCCAACGTCTCTTCTCTTCTTCTTTCTCTTTTCTGTCCTCTGGTCCTGTCCATTCTGATTGTAATAACTTAAAATGTAAAAAATATAATAAAGATCAAATAACCTATAACAATCAAGTGGACCAGCAAAAGCCGTAATGGTCTACTTGGGAAAATTTGTTGGGCGTATTTCTTGGCCAGAGAGGCAAAAACAAAACATAATTTTGATGATTAAGGAGCACTGACCCATGATAGCGTTTAGATGTGAAAGAAGCAGATTATCTAGAGCGCAGATTTTAAGATACATAATTAATATATGTTTTATAGGATTTGACTGTTTTTGTCCGTCACAGGTTTTATACCAGTTTGCAGTCTGGGTGTGTGTCAGGCTGGGAGAATGAACTTTGGTAAAGATGTCAGCACTTTAAAGTACTTCACCATTTGTGGCCTACAAGAAGGCTATGAGCCTTTTGCTGTTAACATGAACCGGGATGTCACCATGTGGCTTAGCAAGAGGCTCCCTCAGTTTGTACCAGTACCCCTCCACCACCAGCACATCGAGGTGAGGACAGGACCGTGGATACATTTCAACACATTCTCAATATTTAACACACGTGTTGAATAAATAACCAAAAAATAAGCTGAGCTGAATAAAACATACAGACAGTATGTTTGTGTTTCTTTTTCAGGTGACGAGGATAGACGAGACAATCGAGTCGTGTCCATGCCTGAAGGTCACTCAGAAGTCCTTCGGCTCACAGAACAGCTACACTGACATTACCTTCTACAGACTGAGCATGCCCATTGAATGTGCCGAAACCAGGTGCCCACCAAACGGCAGCCTCTTCTCACCAAAGAGGGTAACAGATGCTATTTGTAAGACTCACATAAATGCAAATGCAGGAGTTCTCTGGGCAAAAATGCCTTGTTAGAGGTCTGAAGAGAATGATCATTAGCGTTGAGCTGCAGCAGTAACTCAAATCGCCTCTTGTTACAAACGATGTGTGCAGAAGTGTGCGGCTTGGTGTGTTTATTTCCAGTTGTAGCTTTTCTGAAAGAATTTTCTTCGCTTTCTCCTCTGTTCAGGTCTCCCCCAGTGACTCCACAATACGCTCAGTTACTAGGTTGTTATGCCATCTTGTTAGTGACAGCCAACAGAATGTCACACACGCTGAATGTTAGACTGCAACGAGTTGTTGAGTTCAGTTTTTCAGTTTTATGTGATCCACATCTTTATGTGTAAACTGAAGGCCTGTTTAGATCTTGTATAACTCACTTTTTATTGCCTCTGTTCTGGAGTTTATTGAATCCATAATGACTTTGACAAAGCCTTTAAAGTTTTCCTGTTGCTGCTATAGCAACACCACGTAATAAGAGTCCCATATTCATCGTCTGATTCTGTCTCTGCATTTTACAACACTGTTAACTTGATATCTGACACCTGGCTTCTCTCACAGTTTTCTAGCTTGTGACTAGAGGTGGGAATCACCATACATCCCACGATACAATATTATCACAATACTTAAAGCACGATACAATATTATTGCAATTTTTAAAAATATTTTGCGATATTCAGATTCTGTACATAAAGGTAAACTTTATCAATCATCATTTTCTCTAATATCAAAGTCTCACACTCAGTCTTTCTCTCATTTCAGTTTGATTGTTGACAAACTGAACGGTTTGTATTACAGTCTAGTCCAACTTAACTGAATCAACCATCTGGTACAATTATAGCTATTCTGAACTATGCAGTTTATGAAAACTATGCAGCCCCTTCAGCAACTGAAGAATTTGAAAGTAAATTAAAACAAAATATAATTTTACATTAAATAAAAAAGTTTTAAACTTAATTAAAATAAAACATGTCTTAAATTAAAATAAGTAAACTGTCATGTTTATTGCTGCCATAAAAAAAGTTAAACACATTTGGACAGTGAAGGAATGTCAGGATTCTTGCTCAGAAAAAGGATCAACATGCTCTGAAGTCAGAGCACAAAAACCTTTTTTTGTAACAAAATATCGATTTCTGCTGTCCCTGTATCCATACATTATTAGCAAACAAAATATCACCATACTACACAGTATCCATTTTTTCCCCCACCCCTACTTGTGACATTGTAACAATTTATAATTAATAATGTTATAGTAGTCGTAGTGATTCTGTTAAAGCTGCTGTGAAACAAGGAGACTGATATCTATGTTTAGTTGAACAAAATCATGTTCAACTCCTTCACAACATTTTTTAACAATTTTCTTAGTTTTTTTACAAAGTCTCATGAATCCACTGAACAAACCGTGACATGAACTAAAAGGTCTGGGTGATATTATATAGAGTGACCTAAAACACATTTATGTCAGGACTTCTTTGATTACTTCCTGTTGCAGTGGTGTTGTGCATTCAGTTGTGTGTTTCTGCAGGAGTTGGAGGACTTTGAAAACGTGTCAGACTTTGAGGTCCTGATGAAGTCATCTCACAGTCATAATGGTCCCAATGGACCCGACAGAGATGAATTCAACAACCACAAAGATTATAACCAGGAGAAGCCCTCCAAGCTCAAACAGCGGTAATCCCTCCATCCTCTCAACAAATCATTAACATCACATTAACGAGGCTTCAGATTGTTAAATGTTCCTCTTGTGATATTTATCCAAGGTTTTGAACTCTAGCAATCTCGTTCCTCTCTTTCATGGTGTTTATTTCTTAATCCAATCTACCAGGTTGACGCTGAAGAGAAACAAGCCAGACAACAGCTGTCCCTCATCTGCTCATGTGTCGGAGGAGGTGATGGCCGATGACAGAGTTAGCTCTGATTTCCTCATGCAAGCCTCCACTGTAAGACAACTGTCATGATGAGTAGCTCATAAATCCAGTGAGCAAGTGTGGCTTGATTTATAGGAGATGAATGTTTTTTGCTGAACCTGGTTTGAAATGCTCCGTGTGCTTTAACTCCTGTGTTGGTTTACATGTGATTGCACCTCTTGCTCTTTCTGCAGTACTACTATTCAGTGCGGATCTTCCCAGGTCAGGAGCCCAGCAGTGTTTGGGTAGGCTGGGTGACTTCTGACTTCCATCAGTACGACCCGTGCTTTGAGCTGCACAAGGTCCGGACTGTCACGGTTACCCTGGGAGATGAAAAGGGCAAAGTTCATGAGAGGTTAGTCAAGTCTCTTGTGGAAGCGTATGGATAGGTTTCTGGGCTGAGTGTTGCAACAGAGCTGCAGGATTTTGCGTGAGTGTAAGAATGTTTCACCTGTTTATCAGCTTGTTTATGTTTTATCATAGATGTTATGTGAGGTTGGCTGTAGCTGCACTAGATGTCATGATAAAGGGTGGATCTGACAGCGAATGGTGGGCTCATGAATGACTTGTCATTAGCCAGTGGGTGTCCTTCATTTACTCAGTCACAGCCACACCATAGATGACTGTTAAAACATGTTATGAATTGGGAAACCACCCATACAGTAGGATATAAGCAATGCTATGAAAAAGCTTTTTAAATGGACACTTTAACATGGGAGTCTGTGGGGATTGATTTGCTTTTGGAGCCAGCCTCAAGTGGCCTTTAGAGGAACTGCAGCTTCTGGAGCTTTGGCTTTGATGTCATATTTCTGCCCTGCCCATTGCCTCGTTTGTGATATTGTGCATCACCAAGCTGAAGTAGAAATTAGAAGTTGACAACAGGTGAGATAGACTATGGTATTCAAACCACGATTCAGGTTTAATTCATAAAAAAACCTTTTAGGATTGGCAGCCTATTGGAGTCTAGAGGCTTACCCAGCTGTCATAGGGTGAGAGACAGGATACAGTGCTGGTAGGTGACCAGTCTTTTACAGAAAGCTTAAATTTAATGATTGAATTTGGATGTGAAATCCTTTGGAGTCAATAACTGTTTGTTTATCTTCAGTAACTGAAAAGCATCTGTTTATTTAATATGAGGTTACTGACTTGGAATTTAAAGAATAACTCGTTTTTTAAAATTTGAATATACTTTGTGTCATTATTTATTTGCACTGTTAAGAGCCATCCAATCAGTTTTGTACCATCAGGCTGAACCTGAGCAGCGCGGGTAGCCCTGCACACTTCACTTTGCTATCAGCAGTCACATCATCACTAGTGATGACGTAGCATGCTCTGGACCATGAACTGTTCCTTTACTTTAGGTTTTTCTTCCCATAATTCTGGCACAACCTCATCTTGATTCGTCTGTATTTCCATCCATGAGGACGTCTCCTGGTTGTAGAAAAGTCTACAGGTCTAACACTCACTCAAGTCAAGAACGAGTTGGTTTGATGTTGTGAAGTTGTTTAACCAGGGAAATAATTCTGTTATTATGCCCTTTGGTTACTTTCTTTGGTTGTTCAGGATTTTGGTGTTGATGAGATGGCCAGTGTATTTCTTTGTTTTAACAGTGTAACAGATTGTTAATTTGGCTACTCCTAAGGCTTGATGTATCAAAGTACCGAATTCTTTACTTAAGTACAGATACTTAACACGACTTGCTCAGGTAAAAGTTCCAGTGCAGTTCTGGTAAAACTGGAGAAACCAAGCAGACATAAACATAGAAGAGCCACCTTGACAGAACAAGGTCCAGCTTAGGGCTGTTCGATATAACGATATATATCTGATGACGATATAAAACATCTATCGTTTCATTTTACGCTATCGTTTGTTTTGTGGTGTCGCAAAATAAACTGTTTACAGCAATATTTTTTCATCGTTCTGATGGTCACTGTAGTTATTATTAATTTCTTAAAGTTCTCTCTTTCTCTTATATTTAATATAACCACACTACAGACGGACAAGCGCCTGTTTTTATGCGTTGTCGTTAGCAACAACGACGGTAACAGCATCGCGAGTCGTTAGGTGCTAAAAAATAAACCTTAGACTCAAACGTTAGAACAGGCTTTCCCCCGCAGCACGCCGTGTAATAAATACTCACAAAGAAAACGGCGGCCGTTACAACTTATGTCTAAAAATGTGTAGTTTCATACATCTGTTAAAATACTCGACTCCAGCTACATGACGCCCAACTGGAAACATTTCACGCAAGTCGAGCTGCCCGATAGTCACAGAATTTACAGAAAATGTTACATTTTTGTGATTTATATCGTTATCAGACGATAGATGTTTTATATCGGGATATGAGATTATGGTCATATTGCACAGCCCTATCCCAGCTCTACATTTGCACCTAAAGATCAAAGGTCACTCTTTCGAGGATGCCAGTGTTCACAGTTTGGATTGAGAAGACAGATGATTTGAAAGACGTGATATATGTCCATTGTAAATAGACATCATGAACAGAGGCGGTGGCTTAGAACACGAATTGTCAGCCACCTACAATGCAGATTCCTTCCCTGAACACCACCCACATTTTGTGTTAGGTGGCCTGATAGGTCAAATCGTAGGGTGAGGCACGGTCTCACAGTGGTAGACCCACTCCCTTTTTCAACCCTGGCTAATGTGATGAAGCACATGATTAACGACCCTCTTAAGGGATAACCCTCATTAAGGGATAAAGACCTCGGACTCTCCACCATTTGGTTTAAGAACTTGAAGAAGCCTCTTGGATGAGAGTTTAAACATCTTCATGAATTCCAGTCACTTTCTCTCCAAGCTCCTTAGATTACCTTGCACTCTTTAGTGTCGTTGGGAAAAACACCAGCACACGATATGATCAACTGCATGCACACAGTTTTTGCAATGATGTTTGTAGATTGGAAACGTTCTAGAAACCAGAATCCATTGCTCCCTTTATGCTCACTCTTCCTGAGGGCTTACTAGATGCTGAAGAACTGCGACTAAAACTTATGGACATCTGCACCAAAAACGCAGTTCCAGATGGCTCTGGCTCAATTATAACCACAGAGCTATAAATAATGCACAAATGATATGTTTTTGTTTCTTTCATCTCTTTGTATGGGATCAGCCCTGGTGATGGATACATCAGTGTGTTACTGTTCCCTCCATTTAGGCTGAAATTGGTTTGACGTTTGAAGGCGGCAGTGCAGGGAACTAAAAACTCCCTTCAAATGTCTTCAATGTAAAGCAATACACCTTTTCTTTTTCATAAATTTAAGGAAAAGAATGTACAGATATTTGTGTGAAAATGTAGGGTTTACAGTAGAAAGTTGTCAGAAAATAAATGGTCAAATTCTTCTTAAGCAGAATAACAAAGTATTTGAGCTTCAGCACTTCCCACCCCTCAACTCTATGATGACCTCTCTCACTTGTACTGCCATCTCTTTGGAGCTTATATTCAAAATTAAAGTCAGCAATTAATCTGTGCTACAATAAATTTAGCCTTTTGGGACTGTTATGTTGGACACTGAATTATTATTGACATTCATAACGCACATCTACACCATCATTACATCTTGTTTAGAGCAGCACAACATTTTCCATTAATGTACCGGGCAAACTTAGGAATACTCACTTTTCTTTATTGCAGCCACCACACACTCCTGTAAAGGCTTACAGACACAAACTGATTCATTCACTAACATACTTAAACATCGAGAAATGCAGATCCAGATAAACACATAAACACATGCAAACTACCTCATCCAGAAGATGAAGGATGCAAGAACGGGGCAAGATGCTAACCCCATGTTGCTCTCAAATGCATTCTTCAGAATATGAGTGTGTGTGTGTGTGTCTTAGCTAGAATGCAGTAGAAAAGTGGTACATAGTAACCAGTTCATTTACCATTTAGTTTGAAAAACAAAGGAACTGGCCAATTCAATTTTTCAAATAATTTGAAAATAGAGACGGATTGGGGCTGCAGCTGAACCGGTCCGTCGTGGTGAAGAGGGAGCTTAGTGTAAAAGCGAAGCTCTCAATTTACTGGTCGATCTACGTCCCTGCCCTCACCTATGGCCACGAGCTGTGGGTAGTGACCGAAAGGACAAGATCGCGGATACAAGCGGCGGAAATGAGCTTCCTCCGAAGGGTGGCTGGCCTCTCCCTTAGAGATAGGGTGAGAAGTTCGGCCATCCAGGAGGGGCTCAGAGTAGAGCCGCTGCTGCTCCACATCGAAAGGAGCCAGCTGAGGCGGTTCGGGCATCTGACAAGGATGCCTCCTGGGCGCCTCCTGGGTGAGGTGTTCCAGGCATGTCCCACCGGGAGGAGGCCCCGGGGCAGACCCAGGACACGCTGGAGAGATTATATCTCTCGGCTGGCCTGGGAACGCCTTGGTGTTCCCCCAGATAAGCTGGAGGAGGTGGCTGAGGAGAGGGAGGTCTGGGCCTAATTAAAGTTCTTAAGACGTTCGTGCAAACATTCTATAAAACCCCTCGAATTAAAGCTGAATGTCTGCACTTCAGTCACATATTGGTTGTTTGACTTAAAATCCACTGTTGTGATGTACAGAGGCGCAACAGAAAATTATGGACCTAACTCTACATTACTTTCCACTTGTGTCCTGCAGCATAAAACGCAGCAACTGTTACATGGTGTGGGGTGGAGAAAGCAGCAGCCCCAGTCAGGGGAGGAACAACGGCTTAGAGATTGGCTGCCTGGTTGACACTACAAACGGTCTGCTGACATTCACAGCCAATGGCAAAGAACTCAGCACATACTACCAGGTAAATATGTATGGTTTGATTCCAGGTTTTCATTTTTGTACATCATTTTATTTTTTTATTCTGCAAGAAAATAGGTGCTTTTTTGTTTTTTGAACCAGTTCTGATAAAACCATGTCTCCATCTACAAACACACTATGTTGTCCTCCACCTTTCCTTGCCTACTAATGAACCAGGCATCCACTGACTCATCAAAAAAATACATATATGGATCTCTAAGTTATTGGACATTTAACCAGTTTCTGTAATGTTGCCTCTGTACACCACATTGTATTCTAAACAGTGAAGATGTGACTGAAGTGTAGCATTAATCGTTGGAGTTGATTTCAAGCACTCTAAACGTGATGTACAAAGAAATATGACGCAAGTGAAGGAAGCAATAATTGATGTGCACAACCAACTTAACCTGTCAAGAATTATATAAACTCTGCATGCAAATCATCAGAGTCTTAAAAAGAAGGAATGCACTTCTCAGCACAGCAACACCACAAGAGCCAAGAAATTGTAAAATTATTTCCTTGGCTAAGACAAAACCTACACAGCATCAGTCAGTCATTGAAGTCCTGAAGGGAGTAGGCGTATCATTGTGAAAGTCTACAATCAATACCTTTGTGAATGTAAATTCAGACAGTCCACAGTGAAAGCAGCAGTCCACAAACTGCTGATTTCAGCTGACAGGATTTCCAGGTTAGCCTTTGCTGGAAGTTGAAGGTGGGTGTAACATTCCTGCAAAGCATCTTGTGGGATTTCTTGGATTCTAGACTTAAGACAGTCACTGACAAAAGATTTTAATCCAAGTATTAAAATCAATCCTGATATTTCATATCCAATTACTTTTGAGCCCCTGATAATGGGGCACTATAAAAATGGCTGTAATTCACTACTCAGGGAATTTGAAACCCATTGAGTTAAAGCTAAAATTTTACACTTTTGACCAATTGTTTGTTTTAAAATGCAGTGTGGTGGTGTACTGAGGCAAAGTTAAAAAAAAAACTTAAATTAAAACTTAAATCAACAGTTTGGTAGAAATTGCTATCACACTTCCAACAAAGTGCAGGTAGCAGTACTGTAGTACTGCTAGCAACTACAGTTGTGGTCACAAGTTGACAGAGACTCATTGTGGGAAATACTGTGATGGCAATTTTAGGCTTATGTTGATTTCTTTGAATTGTGGAATGACTGAATAGATTGAAGTTCGAATTTATTTTGGATTTTTACTGAAAAGATATAAAATCCACTAATATTTGGTTGAATGTCAATTAGCAAGTTACACCTCAACCATTCATATTCGCTAGCTACCAGTACACTTCTGCCATAATTCTGGATGTTCTGGATATTTGTAACACGCAGTTGTGCCCAAATTTCAACCATCTAGCTTTTCATTTGAGGTCCAGAATTTGGGGGCCATCCTCTAGCTCAGGGGTCTCCAACTAAAATAGCAAGAGGTCCACTACCTCCGTCATCCAATCAATCTGGGGTCCGAACCTTTTAAATGAACCGACAAAAATATTTTCTTTAATTTTTCTTTAATATTTAATTAACAATAGAGATTTGTAACTACTGATCAATGATTCATACGCTTATTAAATCATCTGCTGAACAGAAAAATGCAATCCAGTTAAAGTACGAATGTTAAACAAAAAACTGTTTAACAATGCAATTATGCAATAATCTACACAACATCTATTGCACATAAACCAACAAGTGCTTTAAACAGCGCAGAAAATATGTTTGACAAACCCAACACAACGTAACTTAGAACATTCCAGAACAGTGCTGGCTCTCACTTCAGTAGGAGGAACTTGCAGGGACATTTGCAGCTAGCATTTTAAACTTTGTTTGAAATGGGCTCAGTTCAATTCTTAAGCATGCATGCAAATGTTCGTTAGTCAGTTGTGAGCGAAGCCTGTCCATTTATCTTTTAATGTCCGATTTTCGTGGACTTTATGCATTTTTGACAAAGCCATTCTTTTTTTACTCACTCTGCACCACCAAGTCACCATTGTACTGTCAGTAAGCACTATCTCCCTCTTCTTTGTTGGTTTTTTTTGGTGGTTGGTGGTGCAATACCGCCACCAGCTGGTGGCCATCCACTTTGTTCATTGTAGTAATGCCACAGTCAGCAGAACTACCTTAAAGCATGATGCTATCACAATCAGATTTGACAGCTAGTGCAGTTTTCTTTGGTTTAAAAGCCCCACTCCACTTCATCTTACTCCTCCTAGCATACTGCTTGTGGTCAAATAGCTCAATCTTTGTCTTGTCTGACCACAAAACCTTTATCCAGAAGGTGTATATATATATATATGTATATACACGAACATGTGCATCCAATCCTTTTGTTTTTTTGAAGTCATTAAACATGTATGCTGTATAGTCATTTTACAACGAAAGAAGAACATTTTAAAAACTTGAGGTTACTCTATATCGTAACCACTATTCTCTGAAAAATCTCACTGTGGGGAAACTTAAATGGTGGCTGTGAAACTGCTGCCAGGACCAGGACCGCGTACATAGGGAGGTTCAGACACGGGCGTTCGTGGCCCTTTCATTAAATGGCAGACTAGCGGGTGATGCAGGGTGAAATAGCTGCTAGATATACGTTAATTGTTGGAAAGACATTTCCTTTATCTAACAGCTCCTGGGGAAAAAAAGAGATCAGCTGTTACATAGCACTGAAAGGAGAGAGTGTGAGATTTTCACTTCACTCCTCAAATAACCTCCACTTATTCTCATATGGTGATCTTGTGGAGGGGGCTCTAGCTCTCTGAATGCTGGCTATGACCCTTTGAGGGAGTCCTGTACTAAACTTTCACAGGCCAAGCCCATAGGACGAGGAATTTCCTGTGAGGCGGGCATATGTGAATGTCAAAATATGGTATTTTAAGGGTCTGTTGATGTAAAGCAATTTCCTGGGCACACTGGAGCGGGATTTGTTAGCATCCTGAATTTGTACGACCTGAGATCCGGCTTTAGGTCCAATCGGACGCAGTCCTCCACCCTTCTTGGGAACAAGAAAATTCTTTGAGTAAAAGCTGCATCGGCTCTGCTCCTGAGATCTCATAACGTAAATGTTTATTTTTTTCTGGATGATTTGCCTTTTACAAGAGAGAAAATCACTCTGGAAAATCTGGGAAGGGTGGTTGCAAATTGCAAGCAGTACCCTTGCTCTAATGTCCTCACAACCCACTCTGGTGTGGGGAAAGCTTGCCACCCTTCTGTTCTTGCTGAGAGAGGGCTCAAAGCCAGGCAGCCCACAGCGGAGGGCGCTTTGGCTTCCTCTGGTGGCAGAAACAGGTTCTGCAACCCTGGCCTGTTTGTGCCCAGCATTCATGGGGCTGGGTACCACAAGGAAATGGACCCCAGTGGAGTTTGTGTGTGAGGGCAACATGTTTTTCAACATGTTTTCTGTGTTTTTCACAAACTTTTCCTGTGCCCTCAGCAACATGCCTGGATGCACTTGATGAGTTTTTAATAAACTGTGTGTGCTAGTGAGACCGTGACACCCTTGACTCAGCTGAAAAGCATCTTGTCGTCTCTTTATTGGATTTTAGATCACGCAGTGCGTGTGATCTAAAATCGAGTCCTAGGCAGAACACACTTCTTCAAATGGGATCAGGAACTGGGTCACAAGGGAAGGAAGGGAACACAGAGCATGTGCTGGTCCAGCTCATCCATGGGGGATGTTAGGTGGTCAGCTTCTTCTTGTGGTCTGAACAGCAGGCAGGATGTGCTTCCTAGGCCAGTGGGTCTTAGGGCTCTGCAATTCCAGAGGAACTCGGCAGCGAGGGATTTTTAAATGTCTGCATGGCAACTGGATGACCCCCAGGAAAGGAAGCCCAAGAGTCGCCTCTGCTGCTGAGGATAAATTCATCTGAGTCACCAGCCTCAGAAATCACAAGTTAACAGCAGCTCAGATAGATGCCACACAGAGCTCCAGTAGCAGACACATCTCTACATCAACTGTTCAGAGTGTGTGAATCAGGCCTTTATGGTCAAATAGCTGCTAAGAAACCACGACTAAGGAAAAGCAACAAGTAGAAGAGATTTGTATGGGCCAAGAAACACAAGGATGGACATTAGACCTGTGCTGTGGTCTTTCAAGCATGACCCCTAGTGTGGGGCGCGGTGGAAGCTAACACGCTCTCCAACTTGGCTTTATGGTGAAAAGTAGGCAAACTAAAAACGTGAGTCATGCTAGCGCCCGGTGACCAAGCTGTTAGCTTGCTTGAATAGACTGTTAGCTATCACTCACGTTAGCAGTCAGGAGAGATGAGGCTTCTAAGAAGTGAGAAGAGGAATTTGAATGACGCTGTGTCACATCCTTTTATAGGGAGGAGGGCGGCACCTCCCTGATGCAGGCGTCACGACTGCCAGTCAATGCTGGCTGGAGTAATGACACAGAGAGAGCATTCCCCATAGTGAGACACCAAAGCAAATGTTTGAAAGAGACCATGACATTCATTCCTATGATGAGTGCATGCAAACGTCCGACCACAACTGTAGGTACAAATCTATTTTGTGTGTCTCAGGCATGTCTCATACTCACACTCAGTATTACCAGCACAACAACACTAAATCTGCCACTCTGACTGCACACTGTGTCTCAAAATGTCAGAGTGCGGCAGTTATGGACTTTGACAGTCCAAAGATTATATTTGACAGATCACCTCAGCATTTATAGGTAATTTTAGAAACTTTTCCCATGCACAGGTGGAACCCAGTACTAAGCTGTTCCCTGCAGTCTTTGCAAAGGCCACAAGTCCCAATGTCTTCCAGTTTGAACTGGGTCGTATTAAGGTAAGCACACACACACACACACACACACACACACACACAAAAACAAAAAGGGAAGAACTGAGAGAATGACTCTTGGTAAAATAATTATTAAAAGAGACTGGTCACTGAAAACAACTTCATATATATATATATATATATATATATATATATATATATATATATATATATATATATAGAGAGAGAGAGAGAGAGAGAGAGATGTATATAGATAGATATATATATATAGATATGTATGTATTTGGTCATTATCCAACTTTTTCTCTGTGTCCTGTCAGAATGTGATGCCTCTATCAGCTGGTCTGTTTAAGAGTGAGAAGAAGAACCCAGTTTCCCAGTGTCCTCCACGGCTGCACGTACAGTTTCTTACTCCTGTTTTATGGAGTCGTGTTTCCAACCACTTCCTTAAGGTAACAGTGTCTTACTATAGTTCTGCATTACTATTACAGGCCCGGGACACAAACCTGCCACCTGCAAACTCATGCAGAGTGTGTACACTATCTGCCCTTCATAAGCATCTCATATAATAACTACTTTTAAATTAAATCTCATGCCACTGGCATGACTGTTTATTTCCCCTTAAATTGTGCCACATTTGTAAGGAAAACACATGTGTGGTTTGCGCTGCAGAGTTTAGTATGTGGATTTTACCCATGAAAAACTTAAGGGCTTAATAGTCTAAGACAGCTTTTCAAGTAATGGCCCATTTTATAATCCATGTCATCTGTCATAGAGACTCAAATGGCATTAAATACAATATCATGTGAAAAAAAAAAAAACATTTGCCCTGTTGCTGATTTCTTATTTATTTTCCTTCTTTTTTTCATATGGTTAAGCTCAAACACATTTTAATATTAGACAAACATAACCCAGGTAAATCCAAAATATTTGCAGTAATAACTGGTTGTGCCATCCTTGGCCATGAATCTGTCAAATCACTATGAAGGAATTTTAGCAAAGTGTTCATTTGTATATATTTTTTTTCATTTAGACTTGGAATTGATGGTGTGCTTGGGATCATTGTCCTGCTGACGACATACAGATCTATTTCGAATTAACCGATGATCCCGTTATGTCTTTGCACGGCTTTCACGAGTGCATGCACGAGGTCAAAAATTGGCTCCCAGGTAATTCTCTTATTCTAAATGACAGGAAAACTGAGATTATCGTGTTTGACAATAGTATCCCCCGTGGACAACTCCGTGATGGCCAACACCCCGATCCAGCAGCTGAATCATCTTTAGGAGACAGTCCTGGCACTTATTGGATTTTTTGGGTGCCCTGAAGCCTTCTTCAGAACAATTGAACCTCTTTCCCTGAAGTTCTTGATGATCTGATAATCCGATGATCCAGTTGATTTAGGTGCGATCTTAGTAGCAACAACATCCTCGCCTGTGAAGGCCTTTACATGCAACACATTGATGGCTGCCTATGTTTCAAGCATCACCCTTCTTTTTAACGCATCCAGTCTACTATTCTAATTCATCACCAATATTTGTGTCATTCTCAAAACTTTTGGCCATGACTGTATATACCAAAATATTCTAAAATCAAAAGTGAGGCCATTTTTCTGATAGCTAAAGCTTGGCCGAACAACGTGTATGTCAGGAATGCAAAGGCAGGACGATGGAGATGGTGTTAAACTGAGGGAACCTGCCTGTTGGTCTGGGAAAGACTCACTTGGGCCGCCAGAACAGAGCAAAAACTCCTTTCAAACCCATGACGTGAACTGTGGACCCCGATTGGACACAATGTCTTGAGCTATGCCAAGGCAGAACAATGAACAGTGAACAGCTTTGCTGTCTCCAAGGTGGTGGGAAACTTGGGCAGAGCAATGAAATGTGCAGCTTTAGAAAAACAATCCACAATGGTCCGTATAGTGGCATTACCTGAGGATGGTGGTAGTCCACTCATGAAATCCAGGGCGATGTGTGACCAGGGTCTCCTGGGAATAGGCAGGGACCTGAGAAACCCAACTGGTGGAGAGTTGGAGGCCTTATAATGCGCACAGGTATAACGAGCAGAAACAAAATCCTGGACATCTCTAGCTAGAGACGGTCACCAGAACAAGCGTTACATGAGTGTTATTGTGCGGTTCTTACCCACAGTTAAACTTAGCAGAGTGGGCCCACTGAATCCCCTTGCTGCGCACTGCGGTGGGTATGTATAGTCAGTTAGGAGGGCCCGTTCCAGGGTCGGGTTTTTCCCACTCTGCGTTTCTCATTAGACCTTCAGTCTCCCATGTGAGGGCCCCTATGATGCAGGCTGCAGGCAGGATGGTCGGATTGAACCGAGTGAAGAACAGGGCCCACCTGGCTTGGCAATAGTTGAGGCGCTTCACCGTTTGCAGGTACTTGAGGTTTTTGCGGCCTTTACAGAAGATCAGTGGCTGTCAAGTCGAGCTTTATGGCCAGCAATTCTCGATCTCCCTCGTCATAGTTCCGCTCAGCCTGAACGAGAGAAATATGCACATGGGGGAAGCTTACCCCCAGAGTGCTGGGATAACACCGCTCCAACTCCCAGATCGGATGTGTCCACTTCTGCTATGAATGGCTGAGAGAGGTCTGGTTGCAGCAAGATGGGCATGGAAGCAAACTTATTTTTGAGTTGGGAGAATGGTTGCTGCGCCGCAGGAGCCCACTGGAAAGGAACTTTGGAACTGAAATCATGGATGAAACGCCTATAGAAATTTACAAAGCCCAGAAACCTTGGCAGCTGCTTATGAGTCTGGGGCTCCGGCCATTCTGCCACTGTCTTAATTTTAGCTGGATCCACCTGAATCCAGCACTTTACTAGTCCCTAAGGACCCCAAAGCGCTTTACACATCCAGTCATTCACACATTCACACACTGGTGATGGCAGCTACATTGTAGCCACAGCCGCCCTGGGGCGCACTAACTGAGGCGAGGCTGCCGGACACTGGCGCCACCGGGCCCTCTGACCACCACCAGTAGGCAACGGGTGAAGTGTCTTGCCCAAGGACACAACGACCGAGACTGTTCAAGCCGGGGCTCAAACCAGCAACCTTCCGATTACAAGGCAAACTCCCAACTCTTGAGCCACAATCGCCCCATCCCTGTTCCACAATGAACCCCCCAAAAATCGACAGACTGAACTTGGAACTCACATTTTAGAAATATAACAGGGAGGCATTGAAAGCTGTTTTCCACTCATCCCCTTCCTTGATCCTTACTAAATGATAGGCATTCCTTAAATCCAGTTTTGTGAAAATGGTGGCTTCTTGTAACAGTTCAAAAGCAGAAGATAACAATGGCAGGGGATACTTGTTCTTTATCATTATTTTGTTTGGAGGGACTTGGCCTTTTTCTCCACAATGAAGAACCCCACCCTGAGTAGGGACTTGGAAGGGCGGATTATTCCAGCTGCCAGAGAATTACTGATTTAGTGTTCCATGGCCTCCCATTTCGGCTTTGAAAGACTGTACAGGTGACTGGTGGGGAGTGGTGCCCTCGAGAGCAGATCACATCCACAGTCATATGGTCTCTGCGGAGGAAGTGAGAGAGCCAAGTCCTTGCTAAACACTTCAGCTAGGTCATGGTAAACTGCAGGAGGCACCATAGCGGTCAGGTGCAATGTGTGCTGGGCTGATGGGATGGAGTGGGTATCCAATATCCCTTTCGCCTGTGTCAACTCCCACCTCCAACAGAGTTAGACAGCATTCCGAGGGAGACTGGGGACACTGAGTCCAAATGGTCCATGTTCAGGACCAAAACTGCTGAAGCTGCTGCACTGAGTTTTGGCTGCAAGGTGGTTGGTGCCTGTCATGCACCAACCACCGAACCAGATGGTCAACCCCAGAGGGGAAGGGAACCATCAGCCATGGAAGGAATCCTATTGAGCTTGGTTACCCTGAAGGACTTCGGAAGCAGCCGGTAGGTACCAACAGGCCAAGCAGAACGGGGAAGTGGCTGAAGCAAATACTTGAGTTTGGGTGTTTCCTCTAAGGAAGGCGTGTCAGTGGGATTAAGGAAATCCGCGAAGCATTCCTTCCAACACCCGACAATGTCCTCAGTCGAAGTCAGCAGCACATTTGACCTTGTCCCTTGGGGAGTCCTGTGGGAGGTGCTTAGGCTGCTGCCCCGTGACCTGGCCCCAATTAAGAGGAAGATAATAGATGGAGGGATGGATTTTTATTGTGGGATTTAAATAAATTCATTTCCACCACCTGGCTGCGGCCTTTCTGTGTGGAGTTTGCACATTCTGCCTGAGTTTGTGTGAGTTCTCTCCGGGTACTCCAGCTTCCTTCCACAGACATGCAGTTAGTCGGGCTAGGTTAATTGGCCAGTCTAAATTGCCCGATAGGTAACGGTTTTCTGTCTCTATCTATGGCAGCTGGGATAAGCTTCAGCCGTTCATGGATGGATGGATAAATATCTTTTCATATAAAGTTTTCTGTAGTACTGAAAAATAATCTCAAATGTAGCGTATGTTGTGTATGACTTTTGTCCAGGTCTCAGTATCCAGAGCAAATGATCGACATGGCTGGCTGGTGCAGTGTAACAAACCTCTGCAGTTCATGTCTCTGCACATACCTGAGGAGAACAGGTACAGTCCACACAGCTAAACACACACACCTTTTCATCCTTCCTCCCTCACATTTCTCATGCAGTGTGTACCTTTCTGTTGCTCAGGTCGTTGGATATCCTGGAACTGTCAGAGCAGAAGGACTTATTAAAATTTCACTACCATACCCTCAGACTGTACTCTGCCATCTGTGCTCTGGGAAACAACCGAGTAGCTCATGCCCTCTGCTCCCACGTGGATGAGGCACAGCTCCTTTACGCTATAGAGAATAAATATATGCCAGGTAACAGACACACAGCATATAAAGCATATTCTCATTCTCAATTTTCTATATAGTAAACCTACTTTATAGAAACTCTTGAATTTTTTTCTGAATCTATGTCTATTTCTCAGCATTAGCCTTATAAAATTCCAATTGTCTGAGTAAAACCACAACCCTTAATCGGACAGCTGGTTAAGAATATGAATAGTGTAATTTTTTTTCATTTCATTTAATTTTTTGACCTTGGCACCTTAGATAGTAGGGGTGGGGAAAAAATGGATACTGTGTAGCATGGTGATATTTTGTTTGCTAATAATGTATGGATACAGGGACAGCAGAAATCGATATTTTGTTACAAAAAGGTTTTTGTGCTCTGACTTCAGAGCATGTTGATCCTTTTTCTGAGCAAGAATCCTGACATTCCTTCACTGTCCAAATGGGTTTAACTTGTTTATGGCAGCAATAAACATGACAGTTTACTTATTTTAATTTAAGACATGTTTTATTTTAATTAAGTTTAAAACTTTTTTATTTAATGTAAAATTATATTTTGTTTTAATTTACTTTCAAATTCTTCAGTTGCTGAAGGGGCTGCATAGTTTTCATAAACTGCATAGTTCAGAATAGCTATAATTGTACCAGATGGTTGATTCAGTTAAGTTGGACTAGACTGTAATACAAACCGTTCAGTTTGTCAACAATAAAACTGAAATGAGAGAAAGACTGAGTGTGAGACTTTGATATTAGAGAAAATGAATATTGATAAAGTTTACCTTTATGTACAGAATCTGAATATCGCAAAATATTTTAAAAAATTGCAATAATATCGTATCGTGCGTTAAGTATTATGTATCGTGGGATGTATGGTGATTCCCACCTCTATTAGATAGTCCATAAAACAATAAACATAAGAAGAATTAATATGTGCAGTAGTACTGAACATGATAAAGAAGCATATAAATGTTACAGGGCAGACATCAAACTTGTTCTGTCTGTCCTCACAGGTCTTCTTCGTGCTGGCTACTATGACCTCCTCATCGACATCCACCTGAGCAGCTATGCTACAGCTCGCCTCATGATGAACAATGAGTACATTGTTCCCATGACGAATGACACAAAGAGCATCACTCTGTTCCCAAACGAAAAGAAGAAACATGGCCTGCCAGGCATTGGACTCAGCACCTCTTTGAGACCCAGAATGCACTTCACATCCCCAAATTTTGTTTCCAGGCCCGGACCATCGTGCTTTAACAACGGCAACAGTGGATCAGGAGATTGTTTCCAGTACAGCCCTGAATTCCCCTTAGACATACTGAAAGTTAAAACCATTGAGATGTTGACAGAGGCAGTACGGGAGGGGAGCATGCACGTACGGGACCCAGTAGGAGGCAGCACAGAGTTTCTATTTGTTCCACTCATCAAGCTGTTATATACTATGCTCATCATGGGCGTTTTCCAAAACGGAGATCTGAAGAATATCCTCCGACTGATTGAACCTTCTGTGTTCTGTGAACGACGCAATGAGCAGGATGCACTTTGCAAGGAGCTGGAGGTGCTAAAGAAGGGTGAAGCCGAAGGAGGAGGAAAGGAGGGAGTGCTGAATGTCCCCAAAGAAGGACTGTTAGAGATGAAGCTGCCAGAGCCTGTAAAACTCCAGGTGACACTAAGTAGAAACTCCCAGTTTGGAAATGCATTTCTTATATAGAAATTCACTGTTGTTTGCCATTTTTGTTTGCTAAGGTAAAGGTCCTATTCTGTTTATATTTCAGTTGGGATTATTATAGTTATTCCAACTAGTAACTAGGACCCTCCATGTGCATGCAAAGAAATCTCGAGACCCAAAGCGTAGAACTGAACAGGCATCAGTGACAACTGATACAACTTTCATTAAGTGATTTTACAGACTGTGTAGAGGTCATGCCAGTTGAAATAGGAATCCCTACATGAAGTAGTGTGTGTAAAAGGACATTAGCTATAAGCTGATGTGATCAGCACTGAGGTCAGCTTCTCTGGCTGTGTTACGTTCCCCTGAGGGGTCTAGGTGGTGAGGGGGAAGTAACAAAAAGTGTCCGGGTCAGGAAAAAGAGTCAAGGAGGCAAAAGGGTTAAATTAAATAGTTTTATTAAAGTAGCTCAACTAAAAGAGACGGACAAGCCGCTATCACCATTTAAGAAAACAAACAAAACTCAGGCGTTGGTCAATAAAGTAAAACGTAAGCCAAAAAGAAAGAGAGCAGCTCACTAACTGCAAACCACAATAACACAGCTCACTAGCTGTAACCACTCACATGGCACTCTGGCCCAGAGCTCACCTTTCCCTGGGCTTAAAACTCCTTGATTACTGACGAGAGTCAGCTGCACAAAAGAAAGGTGGCAACTAAGGCAGGAGAGATGGACGGACACGCCCACAAAGACAACTTCAGGAGGCGGCCCTGCTAGGGCCGTAACAGGCTGTGATAACAAAGCTGTAGAAAGCAACAAAGTAAAAAAAACATAGCTTATGACAAATCTTGAGACATTTTATCATAGACATCCAGATGCCAGGATGGTGTGAGCAGTATACTGAAGTAAAATCAGAATATTCAACAATCCAATGTAAGCACATGGTTCTCGTTTCTTGGACAAACACAACAGAAGTGCAAAGACAGAAGAAGAATTTCAGTTGTGCAAAAGTCTCAATCAGACATGTTGTACAGTTATGCATCATCGAAGTACCGGAGAAATTATAATAACTTAATACATCACATACCATAAAGGCCCTTTCACATAGAATTTTTAAATAACACGGTCGTCTTTTCCAAGTCCCTGTTAGTGAATGATTTAATAATTGATCGACAGATTGATTTACTCCACTGTTACCTTCTTCTGTGTCCAGAGCAGCAACCTGAATGCTACTCCCACAGAGGTCGATTATCTTCACTTAGTATAACTGGATACTGTTGCTCCTCTGAAAGAGAAAGCCTTAAATCAGAAGTTCTCCATGCCCTGCTCACAAATATGCACCTTAAAGCAGATAACACGTAAGCTAGAGAGGAAATGGTGTCTCAGTAATTGAGAAGATCATCATTTAGCCTGGAGAAATAGTTTGCTCCTTCATATTCAATCCCTCCATAAAGCTGGAACATCATCACTGATTGAAGAAAATAAGAACAACCCCAGGTTTGTATTTAGCACTTTAGCCAGGCTGACAAACAGTCACAGCTCTGTTGGGCCTTTAATGTTGACTAGTAATGACGTGATAAACTTCTTCACACATGAAATTTGAACCATTAGAGAAAAAATAAGCATCTCAAATGGACCATTATGTACAGCTACTTCCTGTGCCATTGATATTTACAGATTGATCTTTCTGACTTAAGTAATTACTTCCTCCAAACCATCTGTTATCTCAAAACTCCTTGAAAGAGTAGTTGTAAAATAGCTAACTGATTATCTGCAAAGGGATGTTTATTTGAAGAGTTTCAGTCAGGTTTCAGAGCTCATCACAGCACAGAAACAGCTTTAGTGAAGCTTACAAATGATCTTCTTATGGCCTCTGACAGTGGACTCATCTCCATGCTTATCCAATAGCATTCAGTGCTACTGATCATAACACATTATTACAGCGATTAGAGCATGCTGTAGGTATTCAAACCACTGCACTGTTGTCATGATCTGTGAGTGCAGCTCGTGTCTTGAAGACACGCGTGAATGTGGGACCAATCTTAACAAGTGATTTGTATTTTCTTAACAGGTCACGTCTCTGTCAGACTGCAGGCTTACTTGGGGTTTCTAGCGTATTTAAAATCTGAATGGAAGGAAGAGGCTTCAGCTATTTGGTCCCTCTTCCAGTTCCCTGTTTGGATTTATATAGATAGAGAAACACTCTCTATATTTTTAAAATTAGGCTTAAAACTTTTGGTAAAGCTTATAGTTAGGGGTGGACCGGTTAACGCTAAACCACCACTTAGTTATGCTGCAAGAACACTTATCCATGAGTTAGCTTAGCTACTTTGGGCTACACTCTAGGTCTCGCAGGATGAGACATGGAGTACTTCTTAAAAAGTTCACCACTTCATCACAAGGCTGACATAAAGAGACAGAAAGCTATTTACTCTCATATTGACAGCCTAATTTAGATTGCCAGTTATCTTTAGAAGCAGATGGTAGAATGAACGAACTCCACAGAAAGTTTCCAATCAAAGAAAAAGCTGAACCCAGAACCAGAATCATGCAGTAAGACCCAGATCTTATGGCAAATTCTGAATGTTCTTGTTCCTACAGAGGCAGCTACACCAAGAATTTCTGGTAAAATTCCCATCATACTTACCATAAAAAACAGAAACGAGACATTTGGGCTTTAAACAAGCTTTTTAATGATGTAATGACGCCAATTCATTTGTGCAGGATTTCTGCATTGGCGTCATCTGTCAGTTTTGTAGGGTCATGCATGGTCTTGACTTAGGTTGAGGGTTGAAATCCTACAATTATATTTAGGGAACAGTATGATTTGGCATTTTTCACAGAATGAAAACTTTAACCTAATATCGAAATCGCTTTAGAAAGAGATTTCCTAATGGCCACTATGTGCCTTTTTTTAATTTCTTCTTTAAACCATGTAATTTTGTGTGTGTGTGTGTGTGTGTGTGTAGATGTGTCATGTGCTGCAGTACCTGTGTGACTGTCAGGTGCGCCATCGTATTGAGGCAGTGGTGGCCTTCTCTGATGACTTTGTGGCTTGTCTCCAAGAAAACCAACGATTTCGTTACAATGAGGTGATGCTGGCACTCAACATGTCTGCAGCCCTTACTGCCAAGAAGACCAAAGAGTTCAGATCCCCCCCACAGGAACAGGTGGGAACACCACAGAACAACATAAAGCATAAATATAACTGTAACCAGATCTAGAGGAGCGCTTCAACTTGCTATTAATCTTATTGCACAGACATTTTCTGTAATTCAAATGGTTGCCTAGCAGAGGACTCTTGCTCAGTGAAGTAAATAATGCGACTACATACACATTTTACTTTAATTTGGCTTTGTATAGAAACACAGTTTTTGCAAACTGGTTGAGGGTGAACCCATAGTGAAACCTGGCCCCACCCTATCATGTGATATACTGAGGTCAGAAGGCAGTGAGTGGGCGTTAAGGCGTCTGGGAAGGATCTCAACACTGGACTATTGATAGCAAACAGCTGGTGTCATAAGCCCCGTCTCTGTTCAAAGATGGCCGTTCACAGTGGACATAGATGCTTCTTTCAGTCCTCTTTAAAACCATCTGTCTTCTCTGTCCAGCATGCGGACATTGGCATCCTCGAAAGAGTAACCTTTGACCTTTAGATGCAGATGAACAGCCAAGTCTTGTCCCGTTGAGCCAAGTCTTGTTGTGCCATGTGTTTATGCCAGTGGCTGTTTGGTCTCTCGAATGTAGAGGTCTGGGCGTTCCTCGCTACACTGTACAGCATGCACTACGTTGTTAAGTTTGTGTTTGGAGGTTTTGTCTTTGGGATGAAGTGTGTGGCTGGGTCTGAAGTATACTCTTGGCTCTTTTAAAGGGATAGTATTAGCTATTGGTACAGATATGTTGACGACACCTGGGTCAAAATCGAAATCCAAAAAGTAGAATCCTTCATTGCTCACATCAACTCAGTGATTAAAAACATCAAGTTCACCAGGGAAGACACAAAGGACGACTGTTTGCCTTTCCTGGACTGCGCCGTGCGCATTAAGGAGAATGGAAACCTCAACACAGAAGTTTACCAGAAGCCCACACAAACAGGACCCTAATCAGGACCCTACACCACCGGGCAGAACATGCTCCCTCTAAGCCTGAAGGAAAAAAAGGAACACACACATGTAAAGGAAGCACTTAAAACATGTGGTTATCATAATTGGGCGTTTTTAAAGTCAGCAAAGATGCACAGGAAAAAAAAGGTCAGACACCAGCGAGGGAGGATCAGAAAGACAAACAGAACAACTTTGCACCTCTTATTTAGCAGGTTTGTAAGAGAAACAGGAGAATTTTCTGTGACATCCCACTTTACTTCAGACCCAGCCACACACAGACAAAAGCTGATTTGACCCAAGTACAAAACTTCCAAACACAGACTAAGCAACATAGTGTATGCTGTGCTGTGCAGTGAGGACAGGTGACACCTCTACATCGGAGAAACCAAACAGCCACTCCAAAAATGCCTGGCATAGCATAGAAGGGCCACCTCAACAGGACAAGACTTGGCTGTACATCTACACCTGAAAGATAAAGGTCAATCTTTCATGCATGCCAGCATTCACATCTTGATCCGAGAAAACAGATGGTTCATAGGAGCAAAAGAGGACGTCTAGGTCAACTGTGCTTACGACACCAACTGTCAGCGACCCCCCAGCAACCCCTCCCAGGTACCTCAGGCCCCCAGGCCCCACTTACATCCTGTGTCAAGTGACTTCATTAGGTCATATGAGGTAAGGCAAGGTCTCACAATGGTTTCAGCCAAAGCCTCTGGTGATAGTGATCCACAACTTTTTTCCACATGTGATGATTCACATGTTGGAGTGACACCACTGGGCGGCGTTGCCCCACGCCACTGTCCCACTGGGTTTAAATATTACTGTTTTAAAAACCTGGGACTCTCTTGTTTTAGAACTGAAGAATGCTCTTGTATGAGAGGTGAAATGTTTTCAAAGGTTTTATAGTCCAGTCACCTTCGTTTAAAGCTCTTAAGAGTACCATGACTTGGATCACTGAGACGCTAAACAGACATCTTGTAGAGCCACTTTTACCAGCAATAACCTAAAAGGACCATTTTCTCTTGCATCGTTGCGGAAGAATTTTGGTCCACTGATCTTTACAGTGTTTCTTCTGCTCATTGAGGTCTCCAGGCTTTCATTTGTGCAAAGTGCAGAAAGGTCCTGCCAAAAGCACAACATGTATGATTTCAGTAAAGCTTTCAGCTTTCACACCATCTCGTAACTTGTAACTAAACATGTGTATGTACTTTGGATTTCTATATTGAAAATCTAATGGTCGCTTTAAAGGTTCTCTTACCAATCTGCAGATCAACATGCTGTTAAACTTTAAGGATGAGAAGCAGGAGTGTCCCTGTGCTGAATACATCCGAGAACAGCTGCTAGACTTCCATGAAGATCTGATGAGGCACTGTGGTCAGTTTCACAACACACTGCTGCATTAACTACAGTTGCCAGATCAATAGCCATAATATCATTGAATAAATATAACAGTAATGTGTGTATAGTCAGTATTCATTAATTGTAGACATACCATACATGCATTGATCTGCCCATTTTGCTAGGTATAGAGTTGGACGAGGAGAGAGGCATAAACTGTGACAGTGACTTCACCATACGAGGTCGACTCATGTCATTGGTGGAGAAAGTGGCTTATCTGAAGAAGAAGATGGCCAACCTGCCACAGGAAAAAAAAGACAGGAAACCCAGTAAGGCCATTCTTAAACGAGCTGCTAGTAATTCTCAGTGAATAGGAAAATGTACAAGCCTACACTGTTCCAAAAAATAGTAACGTCAAAGTATCTTACTGTATATTTACAGTCTTTCTAGAATATCATTAAATTTACATAAGTAGACTGTGATTTTACATGTCAAAGGTAAAATAACATAACATCACTGTAAATATAATAAAACACAATTTACTTGTTTTTTAAATATATTTTTTTGTACATATGCATATTCAGATTGTAAAAATACATTCAGAAATGTATCATCATTTCACAAATATTTGTCTGTTATGTGAGAGAATGATCTGTTAAATTCAAATGTAATACTATGGAAAAATATATAAAATGATCGAAAGTTAATGAGAATAATCAATAATTAAAGCAGTATTTGAATTATAATTTCATGTCATCTAGGTCTGATTCAATAATTCAGAGGTAACAAGTGAAAATATAATTAATAGGAATAAAAACTAAAAAAAACATAAATATATGTAGAGGTAGGAATTGCAATTAATATAAATCTCAAAGTATTCCCAACATTCCTGAACAGAAATAGGCCTCTGCACCTGGGGTGAGGGCGTGGCCATGAAAACAATGTGACATGCCATTGGATGTTGGGACACATAATAACGCGACGCTAAGCATCGGCCAATGAATGTGAACTAACAACCACATGGTCGCGGGTATGGCAGCACTGTAGGAAAACATCCTAATATAAAAGTATTTTACTGCATTTTACAGTTTTGTTCTTCTAGAACATCATTAAAGTTACGTAAATAGACTGATTTCACATTTCAAATGTAAATTAACGTTAAATCACTGTAATGTAATAAAACATAATTTTCATGATTATTAAATGTATCTGTCTGTACATGAGCATATTTAGATGTTAAAATAATTATAAATATCTGTCCCTTATTTGAAAGATTGAACTGTTGAATTCAAATGTAATGCTATGGATTTGACTTGAAATACCTTTATTAGTCCCACAAGGGGAAATTTCATGAGGCTGCCGACCTATTGCACGCAATGGTGGCGCCATCTTACCCTCCGACCATACATACATTACACAAAAACATCACACGGGGAAGACAGGTCAGAGAGGTACAACAATGGAAAATGCACAACACAGGAAAGATAAGGAGAAAAAAAAACTCCCCCCAGACTGAGCTCCAACAGGGAGATCAGTTTGAGAACAGAAAAAAACACCTCTGCACATGAAAACAACTCTTAATACACCAAAGAAACACATGACGAGCAACAGGAGTGGGTAAAGGGTGAGAGACAGCCGGTTTAGACAGTACATCCGGGCCTGCAGCCTGTGCGCTGGTCTCCTTGATCCACCGTCAGCATCGGAGGGGAATAAGCGTCGAAGGCGTTTTGAGGGGGGATGAGTGTGTGGAAAAGTATATAACATGATTCCTATAAGCTTGTGTTACATCATTGCTATTTAGGGCGATCGTGGCTCAAGAGTTGGCAGTTTGCCTTGTGATCAGAAGGTTGCCGGTTCGAGCCCCGGCTCGGACACTCTCGGTATTGTGTTTGTGGTCAAGACTCTTCACCTACTGGTGATGGCCAGAGGGGCCGATGGTGTGATATAGCAGCCTTGCCTCTGTCAGTCTGTGCCAGGGCATGCAATCCATTATTATTTAAACCAACTGTTAACTGTATATTTCTGTACATTTACGTATTATGATTCATATTGCCACATTCATTGACCTTGTTTATAGGTGATTTCATTGTTTGATCACGTTAAAATGTTTCTAATTTGATGTCTAAACGCACTTGAAAAGGCAGAATCCCATGTGAAATTAGCGCAACAAACTCTATTTTCATTACTGGAAATAACCGTATTTTTATGAGGAAGTTATTTTCTGTTATTTTACGGTAATATTTTGGCGCCCCAGCTGCCAGAATATTACAGTTTTTTTAGGATTTGTTTTTTTTTAACAGTGTAGCAGCTATGAGACAAAAAAAGTAAATAAAGGACATTCAATCTCTGACCTGCTCTCTCTTCCTCCTTCTCTGTCCTTCTCCTTAAGGTACCTTACAACAGCTCATTTCCGATACGATGGTGCGCTGGGCTCAGGAGTCGGTTATAGAGGATCCAGAGCTGGTCAGAGCTATGTTTGTCCTACTTCACCGCCAGTATGATGGCATTGGTGGACAGGTTTGTGTGTGTGATAGAAAAGAAAATCCATACCACTGGAATCTCCAAATAAATATATACAATATAGTCATGCTATATTTGTAACAATCTGATGTGAGAGTTGTTCTTTTAGGAAAATATGAGGAGCGGCTATCCAGCCTGCTCCATATGTGACACACTTCCTGGGGTCCCAAACAACAAATCTGGCAACTGTCAAGTAGATCAGATTGAACAAAACAATTGTTAAGAAAGCAAAAAATGCACATGCAAACAATCCTTGGTGCTACTTGACCTGCCTACAGTTCACCAGAGGCCGACTGTCAGCTTTGTTCAGATGATGTGGTCATAAATCCACCAGATAATCACGTCTAGTACAACAAGTTCCACAAGTCAAACAAATATGTGGGATGTTCTTCATTTATTTGCACAGTGTCACTAATATTAGAAACATCCCGTCTCAGAGTGATGCTCTATAAGACCTCCCTGAACCGTCTTCAGTTGATCCAGAATGGTGCAGCAAGAATACGAACTGGAACTTGAAAGAGAGCCCATATTTCTCCTACATTAGCTTCTCTTCAATTGATCCGTGTTAAAAGCATTAAATTAGAATTAAAATGTAATTTATAATCCTTCTGTCCCACATCAGATTGCACTCTCACAGTAACACTACAGTTATTTGAAAAGAACAATGTAAGTTGTTAATTTCTGTGTATTCATTTATCTCTCCTTACTTCAGGTACAGATGTGAAATATCATGCTCAGTTTGCACAGTAACCGTGCTTCTGCTTGTATGTTAAATGTATGTCAATCAGTTTAATAAGGTATGAATATGTCTGTGCAGGTGCGGGCTCTTCCTAAAACCTACACTATAAACTCCGTATCAATCGAGGACACCATCAACCTGTTAGCGGCTCTCGGTCAGATCAGATCTCTGCTGAGTGTGCGCATGGGAAGAGAGGAGGAGAAACTGATGATCAGAGGGCTGGGGTGAGAGCACGCTTCTCTGTCAGGCTCTTGCGTGTCTGATTTGTTTTCTTTGGAGTATTTTCTTCTATTTAGACTTGCTTTAACCAACAAGAAGAGGAAAAATGTAAACAAATATTTATGTGAATGAAAGTTCAGAAACAGAAATTACAATTTTGTGCATGTGTGTATATTTGATTTTTAATCTATCTACAGAATGCCCTACAGGCACATAAAAACAAATTCAGATGGACTTTTGTCTTCAAGTATTCTTTTACTTCTTGGGTAACTGCTCAGATGAACTTTAAAGAGTGTCCATGTAAGGATATGTCTTAGGCACACATAATCTGTATATCTCAGTCCAGCACAATAAAAACACTTTACCTATGGGTTATATGCTTTGTTTCGATGGTTTGCAAACCTTTGTGCTCAAAGAACACCTGTATTCATGCACAAAAGTCTTTCTTTTGGTTGCATTTCTCACAGACAATTTGCAGCCTTCCTGTCAGGATCGATACCACTCAACAAACATATTCTATGCCTCGTCTTCAGAACTTTATTATACACTTAAATACAAACAAATTGTCTTGCATTGGAGTGCATTAGATTGCTTGCAACTAGTAACTTGGTCTGCGTCACATAGCTCAAGTTACTCTAATGTGGTTTCCAAGTCCCACTTTAGCTTGCTTGGTAGCATTTACCAGCTAATCCTGGCAAATAACTGTTGACATCTATAGTCTAGCTGAAGCTACACAATACATGTGCACATGTGTCATATAGGTAACCTTCACATTATTGTTTGCTGCTTTTAGGTGATGGGTCCTCTTCCCTAGTGGCTAATTGTGGTTTGCTTCATACAAGGAAATGATCCCTTTCCCCTTATTAATCTCCTTGTAGTCAGTTGGTGGATTTAATGTCACAAGCATGTGATTCCCATTATCTAGCAAATTTGAAAATGCACTCTGGTTCCATTTGACAGATGTTTGTTAAGATCAACATTGTTGGTGACCCAGGTTAGGTTTGAGATTAGGTTAAACTAAAACGTGTTACTTTTAAAATGAAGTCTGGTTTTTGAGGCAGTTTTTTCCATTTTAGACATTGTTGGTTGCACTTGACCCAAAACTGTTCTTACTTGGTTTGTATCCAAAAGCCTTATAATAAAAATGAGCACCCATGAACCTCTTTTAAATGTCAAAACCTGAATATCACTGTTGTAATAACAAAACACTCTGGTCAAATATTAAACAGTTAATATATGAAAGAGTTTGAGCTGTCGGTTTAAATCTCACCCATCCTTCTTCCTCTCAGAGATATCATGAACAACAAAGTGTTTTACCAACATCCTAACCTGATGAGAGCGTTGGGAATGCACGAGACTGTCATGGAGGTCATGGTCAATGTGCTCAGTGGAGGAGACTCCAAGGTATGTAGTAGTAATAGTGCTGACATACTCAAGAACAACCCAAATGAGCACAGACAAGAGTCATGATGAAGAATGGTAGAGCAATGGGGAAATGTTGCATTCGTCTTCTGCTGTATTTCAAACAAATTATGTGTCACAAAATGTTTTAAATATATGTTTTTCCCCTGAATTATTTTCAGATAAATAAACACAAAGGGACATTTTGTCTAACAACCTGTGATGCACGTGTGTTTTCAGGAAATTACCTTTCCAAAAATGGTGGCCAACTGTTGTCGTTTTCTATGTTACTTCTGTCGAATCAGCCGTCAGAACCAGAAAGCCATGTTTGACCATCTGAGTTATCTGCTGGAGAACAGCAGTGTTGGCCTGGGTGAGTAATGATGACCTAACAAGCATTATTTCAGTTGAATATTTATTATGAAGAGAACAGGAGATGAAGGAATGTTGAAGACATTGTCAATACATGGTGACCAACATTTACCAATAACTAGCTCAGAATTGTTTTGTTGTTGATTAACGTTGGTAGTTGAGGATGGGCAGCAACTACAGAGTTGTGTAAAAGCTTGAAGAATGACGTTGCAATTTACCCACAAGACAGAGCTCAAAAAGACAAACATGCGCTTGGTGTCGTTTTGGCGCTCTCTGTCAGGGTGAAAAAATTAACATTGACATACTGGTGGAGGACTTGAACACAGTCCTCCACCAGTATTCATGGTATGAATGCATTAGCTTTGAAACTTGACAGTTTGTTTCAAGTATGGGAACAAAGCCTACTTGTTGTTCCTCGAGTATTTAAAAGTAGAATGGGAGGCAGAGCCTTCAGTTTTCAGGCCCCTCTTCTGTGGAACCAGCTCACAGCTTGAACATCTTAATACGAGATATTTTTGTTTGAAATAAGTGAAAAAATCTGCCAATGGAACAAGTGAAAATTCTCCAGATCCAACATGCACTGTCTAAAAACACGTTCTTATATCTCACTGAAACGTTACTCTGTAACTGATTGTGTCTTATTTAAGTGTGATGAGATATTTTGACTAGAATATATTAAGATTTTGAGTTTTTGCAGTGTATATTTATATAAATCTTGTCTACTCACTCAAAGCACTTTAGAATACACATTTACGCATTCACACTAACACACATTCGGGGATTAAGTAAATGGTAAGTGGACTGGTTCTGATAAAGCACTTTTCTACTCTGAGCACTCAAAGCGGTTTGCACAACTTGCCTCATTCACCCATTTGCACAAGCACTTTTTTATGCTTTCCATCTAACAATCACGCTCTGATGGCTGCATCGTCAAGCAACCGGGGGTTAGTATCTTGCCCAAGGATATTTGGCATGAAGACCAGAGCAGATGGGGGTTGAACCACCAAGCTCCTGATTAGTAGGTGACCTGCTCTACCTCCTGAGCAACAGCTGCCCAGATTGCCACTGACTTTTGGATTGACAGACTACCCTCTCTAGCTCTGGGATGTTTGTTGCTTTGGAGCAAATGACTCTCTATTGTGAAAGTTTGTATAGTTGCATACACTTTACATATGTCTTTTCCTCTTCTCAGCATCTCCATCTATGCGAGGATCCACTCCTCTGGATGTGGCTGCAGCATCAGTCATGGATAATAATGAGCTTGCCCTTGCTTTAAGAGAGCCAGACCTGGAGAAGGTGAGGCTGACAAAGACTTAGACACACACAAAAGGAAAACCGTAAATTGTATTAGATATTCTGAGGTCACTTTAGCCTATAGAATAGAAGAGCCCGTTATTGTCACAGCACATGTACAACGAAATTGTACCAACTGTGGTGGAATAAAATAGTCTGGGGAAGAAGATATGACTTGATTGACCTGAGGTGTCGACCACAGGGCAGCGGGTCAAACGGGTGGTATCCAGGGTGCAAGGGGTCACCCGTGATGGCCCTGTTTTTTCTGAGACAGGAGAATTTGGCGAGGGTGCGAGCTGCCATCTTATGAAGATTAAGGTCTGTTAAGTTCTTGTTGCCTCAGAGAAAGTTACAAAAGTAGATGGTGAGCCTTGGCTCCATGTATAACCTTCTCCAGCATCGTCCTACACCTTTGAATATGCCACAAAAGCGTTAGTGCTATTAGCTCGTTAATGCGTTGACGTCATCCATCTCGTTAATGGAGATTTGCCGCGTTAATGCATTTATGGTGTTAACATCATTTTAACCAGTGCAAGCTGGAGACAAAGCAAACAGAACCAAATGATAACCAATATGTAACAAAAATAACCAGAACCACAGAAATGTTAAAACAATGTTCTGGTTGTATTAAAATATTGTACACTGTATTACAACCTACAACAGTATCCAGTGCTGTTCCTACGCACTGCTGGCCAACGCTTCACTGAGTGAATGGGTTAAATGCAGAGAGTAATTTCCCTACAGGGGATTAATAAAGTATACATTAATTAAATGGAGTGTGTGGAGAGAAACAAAAACATAAAATAAAGTCAGACCCGGGTCTTTTAAATGTCAGTGTTTTCCAGTTCAGGCCTGTTGGGTGATCTGAACAGTTTATTGGTTGAAATCAGTCCATCGATTCATGTATAATTTATCCTTACACAATTCAGCCAAGCAGGCTGCAAGTGTATGAGCCGTGGCTCGCCCTCCAGTGCAATGAAGGAACATCACTCTACTGTGGATTTCCAGAAGGTCTATGGAACCTTGATGTTTTCTGTGGACTCTCAGTTTTTGGTCTTCAGCTCAAAAAACCTGACCTAAGAGGGAGCTCAGAGTTACTTCACATGCACGCTGACAATTATACATAAACATGTCTGCTTAAGGAAGAAAGCATGTACAAAATTAGGCTTAAACTTCATCCCCAAATCGGTTCTGTATTCCTTTGTAAATTCAAGTTCTGTTTTAAATTTGGTGCACAACTATAAAAATCAAATATTTTATAATGCATATTAATCTGGTCCTTACCAAACATGAAATTAACTTAATTAGTTCCATAGGTCTTATTCATACTGCTTCTTTAAGACAGCAGTCTCACTATACCCCATTCATTATACAAATTGATAATAGCAGTGGTTAGCAGAAAGACTACTTTAAAACATGTAGATGCAAACACTTAGAAACACCACTTAGAAAAAAGAGAGAACGAGTTTATATAGCAGCAGTTAGCGGGGTTAACATTTCAGCATGTTGGTTAGCAGCGGCAACTGTAAAGTCTACTCGCCAGTGCAAAGCACTTTGCATTCACAAGAAACAGCTTCAGGTCTCCAGATCTAGCAGTTAACAAAACAGACATCTCGCTTTTCAACCTCTTTTTCAACAGCAACAATGTTCCTCATATTTAGTTATCAGCCTTACCAGCGTAACCAAGCGGAAAACTGTTAAAGGCTGGAGAACAATTCCCATTGGTTAAAAATGAAATTGTCCATCAAGGTCAGAAAATAACAACTGTTAAACAAAAATGAATAAATAACAAGAATCAAATGTATTTGGCTTTCAACACAACAATAACTTTTTATACAGTCATCTTATTAGAATTTTGCTTTAGAGTTTGCAGTACATTACACCACATGAGTAATTCTGACCAACGGTTTCTACTTTTATCTGACTGTGACTGGGCTACAACATCACCTGCATAAAGCAAATCTTCAGGCCGCCAAATTGAGATTTTCCATTATTCATATATAGTCTATAAAGGCTATGAATTGGTGACACCGGAAACAAATGTATTAGTATAAAATCCAGAAAGCTACACACTGAGATTATTTTAAGGTGGCACAGTAGATCCGACCCCGCTGCCGGTAATGTGAACCAAGCTCTAGCTGTGGGCACAGTTTATGTCCCATGGCAACGGGTCGGGCATCCCATACTGCTGAAGCCCTTTGTGCTTTGTTCTATCTCTGTTAATTAAATGTAAATTGTAGGTGTCTTTCCACTGTGCTATATTTTTCTTTTTGAAACAAACAACCCAAAATAATAATAATAATTTATTTTTGCAGGTGGTACAATATCTAGCTGGGTGTGGGCTGCAGAGCTGTGTGATGCTGGTCCGTAAGGGATACCCTGACATTGGCTGGAACCCTGTGGAGGGGGAACGATACCTTGACTTCCTGCGCTTTGCTGTCTTCTGCAATGGTAAAAATGTAACCATACGACTGCAGTCAGATCCTTTATTTCCCACTGGAGTTTGTGTCATGTGCAACCACAAACTTAGCAACTTGTCCCTGTTATGTGTCCAGGTGAAAGTGTGGAGGAGAATGCCAATGTTGTGGTAAGGCTCCTTATTCGTCGACCAGAATGTTTTGGCCCGGCTCTTCGAGGTGAAGGTGGTGATGGGTTGTTGGCAGCAATGGAGGAGGCCATTAAGATCTCTCAGGATGCCTCCAGAGATGGTCCGTCTCCTATGTCTGAGAGCAGCAAGGCACTGTATGACAACACTTCTAACCTGATTACTTACATATACATATTAAAGTTCACACTGACAGAACAGGACTGATCAGTTGGACTGAACAGGCAAGGATCAATTACATTTCCTTTATATTTATACAGCACCCATTCATAGCAGCAGTTATCTCCAGACATTCAAGGTACCAGCCGTCAGATAATTCCCTATCCGGTCGTTAAGTCTGACGTCACTAGCCGTGTCTGGGCCTAAACTCCGCTGCAGGTCCATATATCAAACATCACTATGGCATTACTGAGAGTTGAAAAACTGTCTAAAGTCTTTCATCTTTAATAAAATGATCAGCGTTCTGCTCTACCAGGTGTAACAATTGAGTTTAACATCCAGGCAGCCATGAAAACGGAATTTATGACATTTAACGGAGTTAGAAGTTAGCAGGAAGTTAGCTCGCTAGCTTCTATCTAAATACAATATAGCATGTCCTGACTGCGGGGTTTTGGAAACAAATTAAAACGTACAGCTCTGTTATCACCATCCATCCATCCATCTTCATCCGCTTTATCCGGGGCCGGGTCGCGGGGGCAGCAGCCTAAGCAAAGAGGCCCAGACCTCCCTCTCCCCAGCCACCTCATCCAGCTCGTCCGGGGGAACACCAAGGCGTTCCCAGGCCAGCCGAGAGATATAATCTCTCCAGCGTGTCCTGGGTCTGCCCCGGGGCCTCCTCCCGGTGGGACATGCCTGGAACACCTCACCCAGGAGGCGCCCAGGGGGCATCCTTGTCAGATGCCCAAACCACCTCAGCTGGCTCCTTTCGATGTGGAGCAGCAGCGGCTCTACTCTGAGCCCCTCCCGGATGGCCGAACTTCTCACCCTATCTCTAAGGGAGAGGCCAGCCACCCTTCGGAGGAAGCTCATTTCCGCCGCTTGTATCCGCGATCTCGTCCTTTCGGTCACTAGCCACAGCTCGTGGCCATAGGTGAGGGTAGGGACGTAGATCGACCGGTAAATTGAGAGCTTCGCTTTTACACTCAGCTCCCTCTTCACCACGACGGACCGGTGCAGCGTCTGCATTACTGCAGCTGCAGCCCCAATCCGTCTGTCAATCTCCGGCTCCCTTCTCCCATCACTCGCGAACAAGACCCCGAGATACTTGAACTCCTCCACTTGGGGCAGGAGCTCATCCCCGACCCGGAGTGGGCACTCCACCCTTTTCCGGCTGAGAACCATGGCCTCAGATTTGGAGGTGCTGATCCTCATTCCCGCTGCTTCACACTCGGCTGCGAACCGCTCCAGTGCGATCTGGCCCTCCGCCACTTGGCTGCGCCTAGAAATCCTGTCCATAAAAATTATGAACAGAACCGGTGACAAAGGGCAGCCCTGGCGGAGCCCGTCACCCACCGGGAACGAGTCCGACTTATTGCCGGCAATGCGAACCAAGCTCTTGCAACGGTTGTATAGGGATCGAATGGCCCGTAGCAATGGGCCAGACACCCCATACTCCCGCAACACCTCCCACAGGACACCCCGAGGGACACGGTTGAATGCCTTCTCCAAGTCCACAAAACACATGTAGACTGGTTGGGCAAACTCCCATGCACCCTCAAGTATCCTCGAGAGGATAAAGAGCTGGTCCAGTGTTCCGCGACCAGGACGAAAACCGCATTGTTCCTCCTGCATCCGAGGTTCGACTAGCGGACGAACTCTCCTTTCCAGCACCCTGGCATAGACTTTCCCGGGGAGGCTGAGGAGTGTGATCCCCCTGTAGTTGGAACACACCCTCCGGTCCCCCTTCTTAAAGATGGGGACCACCACCCCAGACTCTGCTTCCTCCTCGGAAGACGCGTCAGTGGGATTAAGGAGGTCCTCGAAGTATTCCTTCCACCGCCTGACAATTTTCTCAGTCGACGTCAGCAGCGCTCCGCCAGCACTATACACAGTGCAGGTAGAGCACCGCTTTCCCCTCCTGAGATGCCTGACGGTTTGCCAGAACCTCTTCGAGGCAGTCCGAAAGTCTTTTTCCATGGCCTCTCCGAACTCCTCCCACACCCGAGTTTTTGCTTCAGCCACTGCCCGAGCCGCATTCCGCTTGGCCTGTCGATACCTGTCGGCTGCCTCCGGAGTCCCACAGGCTAACCATGCCCGATAGGACTCCTTCTTCAGCCTGGTGGCTCCCTTCACCTCTGGTGTCCACCATTTGGTTCGGGGATTACCACCACGGCAGGCACCAACCACCTTGCGGCCGCAGCTCAATGCAGCAGCTTCGGCAATGGAGGCGCTGAACATGGTCCATTCGGACTCAATGTCCCCCGCCTCCCTCGGAATGCTGTTGAAGCTCTGCCGGAGGTGTGCGTTGAAGATCTCGCGGACTGGGGCCTCTGCTAGTCATTCCCAGCACACCTTCACTGCGCGTTTAGGTGCACCAGGTCTGTCCAGCGTCCTCCCCCGCCACCTGATCCAACTCACCACCAGGTGGTGATCAGTTGACAGCTCAGCCCCTCTCTTTACCCGAGTGTCCAGAACATATGGTCGCAGGTCTGGTGATACGATTACAAAATCGATCATCGACCTACGGCCTAGAGCGTCCTGGTGCCACGTGCACTTATGGACACTCTTATGTTCGAACAAGGTGTTCGTTATGGCCAAACTGTGATTAGCACAGAAGTCCAATAACAAAGCACCGCTCGGGTTCAGATCAGGGAGGCTGTTCCTCCCAATCACGCCCCTCCAGTCTCGCTGTCGTTACCCACGTGAGCATTGAAGTCTCCCAGCAGGACAACAGAGTCTCCAGGTGGGGCACCTTCCAGCACCCCCCCCAGGGACTCTAAGAAGGCTGGGTACTCCGAACTGCCACTCGGCGCATAAGCGCAGATGACAGTCAGGACCCGTTCCCCGACCCTAAGGCGCAGGGAACAAACCCTCTCGTCCACCGGGAAAAACCCCAACGTACTGGCAGCAAGCCGAGGGGATATTAGAATACCCACCCCAGCCCGCCGCCTCTCACCAGGGGCAACTCCAGACTGAGACAGAGTCCAGCCCCTCTCCAGGAGACTGGTTCCAGAGCCCAAGCCATGCGTAGAGGTGAGCCCGACTATATCTAGCCGGTACCTCTCAACCTCACGCACTAACTCAGGCTCCTTCCCCACCAGAGAGGTGACATTCCATGTCCCTATTGCCAGTCTTGGCAGCCGGGGGTCAGTCCGCCAGGGCCTCCGCTCCTGGCCGCCACCCGGCACACAATGCACCCGACCCCTATGGCGCCTTCTGCGGGTGGTGGGCCTGCGGGAGGATGGGCCCATGTCTCCTCTTCGGGCTGTTCCCGGCCGGGCCCCATGGACTAAGGCCCGGCCACCAGACGCTTGCCCTTGGGCACCCTCCCCGGGCCTGGCTCCAGGGCGGGGCCCCGGTAACCCTATCCCGGGCAGGGTAAACTGTTCCCTCTGTGTTTTTTTCATAAGGGTCTTCTGAATCGCTCTTTGTCTGGTCCCTCACCCAGGACCAATTTGCCATGGGAGGCCCTACCAGGGGGCAAAAGCCCCCAGACAACATAGCCCCTGGGATCCCTGGGACACACAAACCCCTCCACCACGATAAGGTTGCAATTCACGGAGGAGGCTCTGTTATCACTTCCAACATAAATGAAGACAGGAAACTAAACAGCAGTGACGTTTGTAGGGTTACTGAAGTTTGGCTAGCTCGTATATAATGATGTGCTACGTGACCGCTAGCGACACAGCTATGTTAG